>NW_024884142.1:43998075-44072746 GCF_019232065.1 Centrocercus urophasianus
TTTTTTTTTTTTTTTTTTTTTTTTTTTTTTTTTTTTTTTTTTTTGCTGTTTAGTTACAGAATAAATTCATTTGGGGATCTGGAATATTTGTAGCACCCTGGACTGACGTAGTAAGCTGACTGAACTGTAGAAAATGATAACTTATGTATTTCTATGGGCTTATTTTTATGTTTTGGGCATTCATCCCTTGAGCATTGTACAAAAAGTAAACATTTATGATGAACAGGGTGATGGCACTGGGACCATATTGTGCATCTTTCTCATGAAGTTTTTATAAATGGGCAGATACGTTTTCTAAGTTTTTCACAGAATTTCTGAATGGAAATTTTGTATTTTCTCTGTAGTGTTATATTTTGGTTATACAGTTGAATGTTGAAAAAAAAAAAAACAAAAAAAAAAATTCAGTACACAAAAGGAGGTGCCATATTATTCTCAAGCTTTTCCACTAAAACCTAAAGAGCTTTGAATCTAAGAAAAAGAAAATGGACAGATGAGTGAATCAAGTTAAAGCAGTAATGGAGCATTAGTATGCTTAGGATACAAAGAACAGTAGTTCTTAAAAGATATCTCTTCAGAAGTCCTTTGTGAATATTTTAAACTGCTGATATTTAAAATTATTTGCTCTTTTTGTTTGCATGGAAGAAAGGCAGTGAGTGTCTGTGTAGCACATTGTGCTTCTGTTTCATTTTTGATGTCACAGGTTTGAGATTTCTAATGGGCTTCTGTGACATTGGGAATTTTGCCTCAAAGGACTTCAGCTTTCCAGACAGCAGGGGTGGAATGATCTGTGTCAGATGTTGAGAAATGAACTCAGTCCTGGAAGTGCCTTTCCTCTCAATTGACTGTAATGGGGATCTAGACATTGCTCAGAGGAGGACATCTGCACTGCAGACATCTAAATGTGGGCAGATGGTGCCACTGGCAGTAATGTGCTCTATAGAAAACCAGCTTCTCTTGTGCAGGAGTTGGAACTATGTCTTCAGAAAAAGTGACTCTCTACTATGCATTCTATGTTTTTGGCACATCAGAAAATGGAAATAAAATAGTAAAAGATAAAAGAAATGAAGTCAGTCCCACCCAAGCGATTACTTCTTGGCTGTCAGTAAAAGGGAAGGGGTGAGTGGACATCACAGCACTGTGCTGAGCCCTGGGCTGTCCCTTCATCTGTTTGTAACCTGACCAGAGCATGCCTCAGCTTTTTTCTTGCCTTTTATGCTTAAAAATCCTTCCCACACACATTTAAGTAAAAATAGAGTTAATACATTTCTATATAAAGTCAGAGCATATAACTGAGTCCAAGGAGCTTGAATTCTTAAATATAGCCAGTGGATGTATAGAAGCCTCCAGGAAGAAATTTTAAGCAGCACTTGCTCTGTATCTGCAAGCAATGATAGCTTAGGAGTAAAAAACCAATCCAACAGTAATTTTCCTTTTGTTGTTGACCAGTTCTGATGTACTTGACAGTTCAGTAGCTGTCCGTTGGGTTTGACAGAGGACAGTAATTATTAAAGTGTAATGTAGATAAAGTAAAACATCATAATATTTTTTTCTTCCTTTTTTCTCTTTTACCCGAGGAAGCAAAGGGAAGGTGAAAATACATATTCATTTATGACTGACGGAAGGGTGAAAAGGCAAAATTTAGTAATGTTGGAGGGTTAAAATGTTCCTTGATAAACTCAAGTATACAAAATAGACCTTCATTATAGATTGAATAGGAAAACTCCAACTACTCAGAAATGTATCCTACAAAATCAATACATATTAGCTTGTCAACAGAAACTCATGAAGATGGACAGTGCTCTGGCAATGTAGCCATGATTAAAAAAGTGAAAAGCAGCAAGAAAAACCCGAGTCCTGATGATATGAAGAATTCAGTCAAGCAAAACTAGTGCAAGCTACAAGCCATGGCAACTAACGAACGATGAAAAGATTCAGAGAGTTCTGTCATTCCACAAGATCTTGCTAGTACATTCAAGGAAGAGAATAACTTTGAAGTTGGCTTCGTTGCATAAAGTCCTCTCCTGCCAGGAACATTGCTATTTGTTGTCAAGGCTACTGGCTTTGGCCTTGAGCTCTTGTTCATTGTGGACTGTAGATAACTGCTGTGCAGGAAAGACTTTCATCTAGATCATTAAAAGCAGAGCGTGGTTGCTATTTGTGTTTGGTTGCTGAGAGTAATGTTTTTTCTTTAAGCGGATATGTATTCAATAACTAAATCTCTCCTGGGTGCAGATTTTGTTCCTGATTACTATCTGGAGACACAGTGGTCCCTAACATTTCTCAGCACTGGAAGCTTCTTGCTGAAGGTTGGTTCCTTCCAGCCACCAGGGCTGGACTCAGTGCAGTACCACAATGCCTGAACCCTTGTCTGCTGTGTAATTTCTCAGGGTAAAGACTCTGGCAGTGGAAAAGAAAGAGCACAAGGTGCATATTAAATTAGAGAATGGTGCCTACTAGATGGCCGTGTGAGGTCACCCTGCAGGCTGCTGTGATTGCCAAATTGAATGGCTTTCTCCTGAGTGAGTCTGGGTGAGGTTTTTTACTCATCTCAGGAAAGAGGAAACAAGAAAAATGGAACTTCTGCTTTTTGATTCTGACGAGGTTTAGACAACAGCATAGAAGTTTACTGTAATTAATCAAAGGGGGTTCCTGTTTAGGAGTGTCTCTACCAAATATTAGCTTTTTCTGTTTCAGAGGGACTTTTTGAAGATAAGCAAAGATATAGACACCTCAGAGATTAATCAAATGAATCAAACGTTATCATTAACTTCAGATAGCATGTTGATGACAAGAATTCTACTTGTTATCGGACATGACTTAAAGATAAAGAAAGATAAGTTTAAAAACTCTGGTTTTAGGTGATATATTTTCCTAGCCAGGGGAAATTAAAGGAAAATAACTTCAGAAGCAAAGATAATGATAATTGCGGACAATTGTTACTGTGTTACTGGGAAAAGATGCTGGATTCAGGTTGATCTTTGAACAACTCAAGTACTGTTGCCTAGGTAGCAAAAATAATCCAATCTTTAATTCCTACAGTAAATGTCATTTCATTTTAGAGATGCTCTTAGGGTTTAGTTCTTTGGTTTTGGTTTTGTTTTCTTCTCCTGAATTAAATATGAAACTGTCTGAGGTATTCTATTTTCAGCTTTGGAGGAACCTAAGCCTAAAGTTATATACATTTGTAGAAAGAAAATATCTAGCAAATCACTAATCACAATAATGATTCAGTTTACTGCTGCCTATGAATTGCATAAAGTAACATCTTCTAGGTCTGGAGCCCTTGTATCTTTTAGTCAAATGTGATTGAAATTGACTCGCATATCCAAAAGCTATTGGAGTGTAATAGAAATGTAAGGTAAAGATTTGTGAGAAGAAAGTTCAAATTTAAATTAGCTCACAGCTATCAGAGTTGCTTACAGTCTGTACTTGGAAAGTACACGGCATATTTCTATTTCAGCCAAAGTAACCACACAGTTCTGGTGACCAGGTCTGTATCAAAGACAGTAGTGGGTTGTCTTGAACTTCAGTTCTGGTGTCCTCACCACCATTTTTCCAATTGGTTTATGAAATTAAGTCTAGTTATTTAATTTCTGTGGCCATCATTTTCACTTTTAGTAAACTGGAGATGGTGAAACTCAACCAACTTTGAAATGTGAAGAGAGTTATATACATTAGTACCATTACAGGAATTTTAATACTTCGGATCTCCTCTTACTAAGAGTGAAAAGGCACCTTAGGATATTTTGTGATAATTAACAGCAAACTTTCAAACTTGAAAGTTACATGGTATCAATAAATCATGAAGTCATTCTTTTCGTAATCCCTCATAGATTGCTATACTTTTTTTTTTTTTTTTTTTTTTTTTTTTTTTTTTTTTTTTTTTTTTTTATTTTTTTTTTTTTTTTTTTTTTTTTTTTTTTTTTTTTTTTTTTTTTAATGAATGGTAAATATTTTAATATTGAGAGCTTTCTATATATAATTTCTTTTCTGGAAAGAAATACCTTTTATGTATTGGCTACAACTTTGCTTAAAAAAGGAAACATTTAAGCTTCAGCTTAGCATTCCAGCTATACCACTTTAAATCACATATTTCCATAAAAATAATAAGCAGTGTTGTCATTGCTATACCTCCTGTCAGTATCTCATGCTTGGTCAAGTGTGTTCATCAAGGTTCTTGTCTTTTTGAAATATGACTGTTGTAACACCATGGTGGCTTCTGTCAGATAATGCTTCTGTCAGATAATGCAGCTGTCTTGAGCTCTTACATATGAGGGGAAAAAAAAAAAACCAACAACCATCTATAGCCTTCTGATGAACCCTTATAAAAAATTGTGTTTCTAATTAGATACATATAATAGAGAGTACCACAGAGATTTGTTCATTGTCACAGACCTTCAGAGCTGAATTTCTGTAGCAGTTTGCTGAAACACATAGACGACAAGAGGCATTTGTGACTGCACGTGATCCAGAGAGATAAGAGATAGATTAGATATGAAGCACCTGAAATAAGAAGCAGTGGGAAGCAGAAGCATTCTTGTATTTCGAGATAATTATATTCAGTTTATTCACAGGATTCAGGCAGCAAACACTTATATAACATTTCAAAAGGAAGGAATTTTTAAAAATACAGTTAAAAGATATTTGAAACCTCATCTGTAGTCCAATTATAGCAGATGATAATTAAAAAAGTATATCTAAAAGACATAAATTTTCCTTTTAGAGGGAATGGGGATGTGGTTGTAAAAGGAAGTAGACTATATAACAGCAAAGAGAACTTTCATTTCTTCATATAAATGTACGACTGTTTGCTAATAGATGCAGCTCCAAAGTGCCTTGGAATTTTCTGCTAAATGTGCTGTGCATAGGGGCGTTTTTACAGTATTTAGAATCAAGTGAAAAATGGCATGATCAAGTTTTGCTATTAATGGACTTTGAAACATAGTAACTTAATTCAAATTAATGGACTTAATATTTCCTTTAAAAACAAAACAAGTGGTAACAAGTGGTGTCCCCCAAGGGTCTGTCTTGGGACCGGTGCTCTTTAACATCTTTATTAATGACATCGATGAGGGAATTGAGTGCACCCTCAGCAAGTTTGCTGACGACACCAAGCTGAGTGGTGCGGTTGATACGGTGGAAGGAAGGGATGCCATTCAGAGGGACCTCGACAGGCTGGAGGGCTGGGCTCGGGTGAACCTAATGAGGTTCAACACGGCAAAGTGCAAGGTTTTGCATTTGGGCCGGAAGAACCCCAGGCACCCGTACAGGCTGGGAGGAGTGGTCCTTGAGAGCAGCTCGGCAGAGAAGGACCTGGGGGTCCTGATGGACGAGAGACTGAACATGAGCCAGCAGTGCGCTCTGGCAGCTCGAAAGGCAAATGGGATCCTGGGCTCCATCAGGAGAGGGGTGGTCAGCAGGGACAGGGAGGTGATCGTCCCTCTCTACTCGGCTCTTGTGAGGCCCCATCTGGAGTACTGTGTCCAGGTGTGGAGCCCTCAGTACAAGAAAGACATAGAGATTTTGGAAAGGGTCCAGAGGAGGGCAACTAAGATGATCAGGGGGCTGGAGCACCTCCCCTATGAGGACAGGCTGAGGGAGTTGGGCTTGTTCAGCCTGGAGAAGAGAAGGCTGCGGGGTGACCTCATTGCAGCCTATCAATACCTGAAGGGAACCTACACCCACGAGGGGAGTAAACTCTTCAAAAGGGCTGACAACAGCAGGACTAGGGGAAATGGATCGAAGTTGAAGGAGGGAAGATTTAGGTTGGATGTTAGGGGGAAGTTCTATACAAGGAGAGTGGTTAGGCCCTGGAACGGGCTGCCCAGGGAGGTTGTGGATGCCCCGTCCTTGGATGTGTTTAAGGCCAGGTTGGACGGGGTCCTGGGCAACCTGATCTGAATGTGTGTGTTTGGTGGCCCTGCTAGGCAGGGGGGTTGGAACTACATGATCCTTGAGGTCCCTTCCAACCCGGGTGATTCTGTGATTCTGTGATTATAAAACAAAAAAAACCCCCACAAATCTGAGGAATTAAAAGCATTGAATCTGATGCAAAACAGCACTTCAAAGAGAAATGCAAGAAGAATCCCACATAAGTTGTTGCTGAATTTAGAGAATGAGATCGTCATTCATGACAAACAATGGTTAGATATACAATATCTACTTCTTACAAAATCATATATTCTAAAGTGTTGTCTGCTTCATCAGTTGGTGAGGTAGAATAAAGGAAAGCAGAAAAATCCCAATAATGCTAAACATAATCGAGAACGGTAGCTTAGCAAAATTTAACTAGTTCATTTTAGAGAAAAGACAACCAAACATTAATTCTATAAATACTTGACAGAAATGGGTTGCTAATATAAAATGAGGAAGTAAACTTCATCTGTAACGGGCAGAGAATCGTGTCACATCTTTGTCATTGTATTTCACGCATACGCAGTACCATGAATGAATTTAGAAAACATGCAGAGTTGAATTATGAATAACTAGAGGATAGTGACAACAATCATTAGAAAACCAGCTGTACATCCAAAGGTTGTTAAAGTTGTTGCTCTTAACAGTGTCAATAGCAGCTCAAACTTTGTTACCCAGTATCCTCCAGCAGTACAGAAAAGAAATGTAGTTTCCAATCTCAGTATGTGAGGTGTTCTGAATAGAAAATAATATTAAAGTATTGGACAGAAGGAGGAAAAATATACTCCATTACTCATATGAATATACGCAAATAAGGATTTCAGTAACCACCAGTGAACAAATTCTGAGCATGAATACTCATGCTATACATTGTAGCTAAACCTAAAAGCAACAAAAAAGAAAATGGCAGTTAAAAACAGTTTGCTCCTGAGGAAGCTCCTGAATAATTTTTAATTGTGTCTTGGAATATGGTAAAATATGTTTATATATATAGCTGTTACAACTGAGGAAAATCTCTACATATTTTGTAGAAATAACCAAAATGTATATATGTATTCTTGAGAGTACAGAATTAATTAATATAAATATTAATTAATATTAATTAACATAAAGAATAAAACTGAAGTGTTGTGAAGTACGGTAATGTAAGTTGGAAATGACCCACAAGGCTCATCAAGTCCAACCCCTGGCTCCACACAGCACCACTTAAAGTCCAAACCCTATGTCTGAGAGCATTGTCCCAACACACCGTGAATTCCAGCAGCTCAGGGCCGTGCCCACTGCCCGCTCAGGCTGAGCCTTTCCCTAACCCACACTTGCCCCACTCCTGACACAACTCCATGTTCCCTTGGCAGTGTCACAGAGAGCAGAAAAACAAGAGATTGAGATTAGTCTCATATTTGAATTATTAGGTCTACGATCTTTTTTTCCATATACAGATTTTGTGGTGTGACCAAGTACTCATTAGTTCATGCTAGACTGTGTCTATGAAAGACAAGAATTTATTTTTGATTCTTTTTTATATGTAACATTTTATTCATGTGCACAGTACCTACTGTCTGTTTTTGAATTGGATTGAACTGAGGGTCTAGCAAAATACTGTTAATTAAGCTGACTGTAAAATTACTAATGCATCATTTCTCTCTTTGCAGTATGCTGTCTGGCTGATCCTTTGGGTTTCATGGAATGTGTTTGTTATCTGCTTCTATTTGGAGGCTGGAGACCTTTCAAAGGTAATTTACTATCAGATACATTTAAACTATGGGTACTGTGTTAGCATTAGTTAGCTTCAGTTCAAAGGTTGTCTCTTCTGTATTAATCACTGGGATAGTATGATAGAAATTTAGAGTGTTCTGGATATGTTTAAAACCTCAGTCCTAGACATCTTCTGATGCCCACCACAGCAATGGCTTGTGACTTTTAAAGGAAAAATACCTCACTTGTTTTCCTTCCTTGTTTGAAATACGATTTGCGACACAAATTTCATCTGGATGAGAAATGCAAATTAGTGATTTCACGAATACAAAAGATTATTATCTCAATAGTAAACAATTTTTTTTATTACTTTTGTTTCTTACTGTTCAGTTTGCTTTTACTTAGCTGGATTCCTTCCAGGGGTCTTGCACCACAGCATAATAATTATAAAAGAAAGTATCATCTCTCATTAAAATATAAACTGAAGTGCTAGAATAGATTGTTATTTGGCTCTAGCAATGTTTTTTTTAACCTTGTACTCCTCATACAAATATTATGACTGAGGGCTTCAGTACAGTAAAAAACAAAAACAAAAACAAAACAAAAAGAAACCCTACAGGAAAAAACGTATATATTTTTAAAAAGAATGACGTATTTACACGGTTTTATTGATACTGTAAGTGATAACACGTAAAGTGGTAATTGTTAATGCACTCAAACCAGGATCTCAAACCAAAACCTTCTCTTTCTAAAGTGAACCCAGAGGACTGGCAAATGGTGGGATAAAAGATTAGCAATGGTAATAAGCTTTGACTTAGCCTAAATATTGCAGCCTGTGCTGAGTTATGTTCACAGTGGTGTGAACTGACCAGCAAGGAGAATTCTACTTGTGAAAGAAACTACATTCATCTCTCAACTCACGTATTTAATTGCCTTTTCTGAGTAAAGAGAATTTAGACTAACTGTAAGTTACAGGTATAATTCTCTGATCCTTTGTGAGTTACTGATGTGTTATGATGCAGTTAACACTTTTATAGGAAGAATGAATAAGGTAAAGATACTTCCATACTTATATGTTGTCCCAAATTGTAGAAAATGGTGGAAACTGGGATTGTTTAGACTTGCGTCGTCAAAAGAAAGTCATTTCCTGAGGCATTAAAATAATTTTCTGCAGGTAAACCAATGTTACACTTTTGGGGGTTTAATCCTTCAGATAAGAGCAGCTTCATTAAGATCTTGGCAAACATGTAGTAAATACAAGACTTTGCCTATAGTGTCTTCTATTGACTCAGAATGTTTTCTTTATTGCTAAGTGAACTGATGTTTGTAACAAACCCAGCACCTGTTGTACTATTGCACTCATCCCATCTTCTCCACCTGCTCATTTCAACCACCTGCATTGTTTAACGTTGGGATGCTCATAATGTCTTGGGAAGTGAAAGGAGATGGGAAAGAAAGTAGAAACTAAAAACACCTGTTTTTACTGACAGTATTTAAATTGGAATAAAATTAGCTTAAGAACACTGGTAATTGCTGCTTGGAACGAAATCAGACCAGACAACAATGCCTACACCTGGAACTGTTTGTTTCTGAAGACTTGAACTGTGTGATCTGGTCTTTCTCAAGCAACCATGTACTTGAGGTATATATTTGGCTGCAGTTAAACTGTTTCTTTGGTCTATAGAGGCATTATTTAGTTGGATGTGATCTGCCTGAGAATATCCAGTCAAGTACATTTCTCCACTTCTGGTTTTCAGGCCAGTAGCATTACTGACGAGAGGAAGAAAAG
This sequence comes from Centrocercus urophasianus, assembly GCF_019232065.1. NCBI lineage: Eukaryota > Metazoa > Chordata > Aves > Galliformes > Phasianidae > Centrocercus > Centrocercus urophasianus. The sequence continues at coordinate 44,007,473 of NW_024884142.1, forward strand.
CAAAAGTAAACTGAAAACAGATTTTGGAAATGGTTATAGATTGACTCATTGCCTACAGAAGTCCTAATTCACATGTGAAACAACTTTCTCTTCTCCTTTCCAGCTGTGTGTGGTACACCAAAATGTCTCCAAATAATCAAATATCTTGCAAGATTTAGGGCTTAGAAATATGTGTACAATAGAAAGACACCCAACTATTTGGACAGACAAAACTTATCCTCATATTCTAGATCTTTAAAAGGCTCAAACTGCTTAGTATAAGTAGACATCTAATGAAACGGAACATTTTTATCTTTGTTTCTCAGTTATGTTCACAGGTCTTGCACTGAATCTCCTTTATTGTTTATATTCTCATCAGGGAGTAACTGCAGCTTAAAATCTGTAATGGTACTCCCATGTATTTTTTTTTATGTTTGAAATGGCACATAGAACCTTAAAAAAAGCTCTAGGTCTGAAATGGTTCTAAATAGAGAATAAAAAATAACCTTTAAATAAGTACCAGTGGGATGCCTCTGAGGCTGTAAACCATAAGAGAGGAGCCTGCACAGCATGGTTTTAGGAATTGATAGGTTAAAATTACAGCCTAATAATAGTTCAACTGGGTATAGTTTATTTTTATATGTATAATTTATAGCTTTCTGCCAAGGAGCAGAAAAGCTTCCTTTTCCGAAAGTTTTGAGAACAGCTTTTATTCTATGTGTATGTATACAAATTTTTCCGCTTTATCTATGGATACAATGGGAAAATCTTATTTAAATTGTTAACGTACCTTATTAAAATACACTTTTTAAACAAGTTATGCAGACAGGAGGTCATGACATTTTTACGACTTTTCCTTATTACAATGTAATGGGCTTGTAAGGACTCAGAAATTTTTAGAACCGTAAGATAGTACTGTCTAAAGAGGCTGAGAAGGCTCAAGACTCATTAGTGAATAGCCATACAAGTCTGTTTACATGCTACCATTACAGTCATATGTATGCTGTGGAAAATGGTGTCACACTCCAAGTATTTTCCAACTTTCAGGCATAGTTAATGTCTTTGCTAATGCTCTTTCACAGCAAGCTGAAATATTTATGTCTGAGATTTCTAACAAAGAAAATGCAATCAGTTTTTCTTAACCTTATTATATGGATCTGTGTGTGAATAGCTAGAGAGCCGACTTCTGAGACTTACTTTTCAGTGTCACACTTCAATAATATTTAATTAGTCTGTGTTACTATGATTTTTTGGTGAGTGCCGTTCTCAGTATAAGTAAGACTTTAAGCTTTTGGGATCTCTAAGTAGTCGTATTTAGTTTGGCCAGTGGCTAAGTCGGTGTATCATATGAAAAGCATAACCTTTCCTCTTAAACGAAACAAATCTGAAGTACACTAGTGAAATGAAAAAAAGGAAAAATAGTAGAAGGCATATATGAGAAACTGTGGTGATTCAATGACTTGTTTAAATATACCAGGAAAGAAAACAAGGAACTAGATTCAGCTGTCTTGGAAGAAAAATAAAAAATAAAAAAGAATCTAAAAAGTTAACACTATGCCCAGCACTTTTGACCTTCTTCAGGCAGAAGTCTCATTTGCATCTGTGTGACTAAGCTACAATGTCTGAATAAAGACCCTCAATAGAGAGTTCTGCAAATGGTCATGTAATGAAGAAAGAGCACCATTTGCTTCAAGGCTTTTAAAAGCTTCTACTAATGATGCCTGTGAATCCCACAAGCAGCAAAGAAGCAGAATAAGATCTACTGAACTCCCATTCTTAGTTTATTGGCCTTCTTTTCTGCGAAAAATGCATGGCTAAAATTGTAAGTGAGGATAGGTAGACGTGCTGCTGCCTGTTCCTGGGAGACAAGACAGATTCATGGTGCTGGATAAGGGGAATCGATTAGGATCGGGGTCCAGAGCAGCCCTTATGCACATGCTCTCATCCCAACCCTTAGGGATCTTCTTGTGTGTGACCCCACCTGTGTGACCAGATGCAGGAGCTCTCCTCTCACTGTAGTGTCCTTGGTTCCATGTGAATGTGACCAAGAACAGTTTGTGTGTGCTTTCACAGTTGCAGTTGACGTAGTTTCTGTTTGGGTTTCTTGACACATCCCTTAATTTTTCCAAGTAATATTGAAAGATTGCATTTAATATATAAAAACATAAGGTTATAAGTTTTTATGTTTTCTAACAGAAAAGTTAAGTGTCTGAATGTCAAATGCTATAGCATGAAGAAATGCCAGAATTAAGGTTGCTTGCATAAGCATAGTTTAGCTCTCTCTGTGCATTCATTTTTTTATATAGCTCTTAATTATGAGGTCATAATACTTTTCTTAATCTCTGTACAGCTTGGCCTATTTTAGAGATGAACTGGGTTTGGGAATTTAGTGATGTTGCCATACAGCATCACACTCCATGGATTGCAGTAGTTAGGAAAAGCTAAATAAAGAGGCAGGAAATAAATATATTGTGCTTTTCTTACTGTGTACAGCCATTACATATTTTTTTTCTTCTCAGAGGTCAGTATGTAATTCATTTCTGTATTCCAAGAAAATAAATCCTGTTTTTTCCACCCTACTCTGAAAACATGTAGAATGTTATGAAAGCTTACATACAGAATCATGGCACTTAGAAACCCTGAGCACATTGATAGTTATATTTACGTAGCTTAGCACGTTTACAGAAAGCCTGATTTTAGCACTAGTGTTCTACTGATCTTTAGATCTACTGATCTGAAATATTTATTTTAGATAAATACTAATTTGTATTCAACTGAAGTTACTTCGATTTCTGTCATTCCCTGGGTTGCACAGAGTTGACCAGGAACGTGAAGGAATAGGAAAGATTTAAAAAAAAAAAAAAAAAAAAAAAAAAGGCAAAAAAACCCCCACAGCTTATTTCTTAATTTCACTTCTAAATATGATACAAAGTACTGAATGGATTGTAGGTATTAAAATGTGAACTAAATAAAAGTACGTATTTAGCTTGTTTTCTGCTAGAAGTTTTAAGAGAAATCAAATGTTTCTAATACATTTTCTCCTACCCACCCTAAATATGAGAGCTGCTCCTAAAGTAGTGTGTCATCTTTTGTTATGTTGGCCCATGACATCAGAGGTGGGTGTTAGTTGGCAGTAGAGATTGAACCTTCCCACCAATATTCCACTACATTTTTCTGCTGTGTGAGAGATGGCAGCAGAGGGGCCATCTGACAAAACGGCATCTGACATGGAAGTACATATGAAGCAAAGGTATAGAATTGAATTCCTCCACGTGGAACAAATTGCACCCGCTGACTTTCATCGACTCTTGCTAAATGTTTATGGAGACCAAACAGCGGATGTGAGCACAGTGAGTGGGTGGTGCATTTAAGCAGTGGTTGACAGCAACAGTGGGTCAGATCCACTGCAGATTTTTTGGAAAGTGACGTGCAGGCTTTTGTTCGTTAGCTGTGCCTAAATGATGGTGACTTGAAAAATAGTGTTTTGTAGCTGAGAATTTTCTCTATCAAATGATGCTGTTGTGCTCTTTGTATCTGTTGTAATTTCCATGGAAATAAGCACGAGGCTTTACTTTCAGAGGACCTAGGTAGAAGATAACTTACACCACAAATTCGCAGTCTAATTCGTGTTGTAAGAGACTACATACAAGTCAGTTGATCCAACCTCGTGCTCAGGACAGTACCAAATTCAAAGTTAGGTGAGGTTGTTCAGAGTTTTAGCAAGCCAAGTTTTAAAAAATTCTAAGTTGTAAAAATTCTACAACTTCTTTAGTTCTAAACTGTTTACATTGTAAAATATTTTCCCCTGATATGTAGCTGAAATTTTTGTTTCTACAGTCTATGACATTGCCTCTTGTCCTTTCATTGTACCTCTGAGAAGATTTGTGCTACTGCTCAATTTCCTCTCTTTTGCTTTCAACTGAAATGAAGTACTTCAGGTTTCTTTTTGACTGTTCTGTATATGAATTCTTATTTCGAGGCCTACAGATTGGTACACTTCATAAGGAAAGAAAAAATCTAATTATCATGTCATAAATAATCAGTTCACTTTTCACAACTTCACATGCTTTATTATGGGAGAAAATTGAAGGGTATTTTATGTATTTATACAAATATTTAAAAAAAAAAAATCTACATATTAAAAAAAACCCTAAGTAATAGCTTAAGGAAAATGCAGAAAGGTAAGTTATCCTTATTATCTAGGAGAAGTAATACCAGAGGTTTCAATGCTTGTTGCAGTTTCAGCCAACAGAGAAATTGCAATAGTCCTACATTGCTAGTAGGGATAAATGGAGGGGAGAGGAAATATGAGAGCCATATTTCCTTCCAGTAGTCCATTTGTCCTCACAAACTTTTCCAGCAAACTACACACCTGCTAGTATTTTTCTATTTCAGCATCTGAACACTAGCAAGATCTCTTCCACCTATCTGTCTGACTTTCATATGCCACTGCTTAGATTGATACTCAGGAGCTCTGAAGTGCAGTTTATATCCATATGCAAATTAACTTCAATAATGCAAATTACTTCAGGATATGATTTGCATAGCTTGTCACTCATGCTCCTTAAAAACGTTGGCTATGAGTGCTGAGCACTTTAAGCAGCTAGTGTACTGTGATTTTAAAGGGATAGTATGTAGCCTTGGTGAAGCTAATGAAAGAAACAAAAGAAATGGGTCATTCATCTTCAGTGTAAGTCAGCTGTAGCAAAGCAATGAACTTGGCAACAAGGTTGAACATGAACTACTTAGAAATTCATTTGATGTTACTTTATGTCGATTAGTATAATTGTTATACTACTTTGATTTCGCATTTACTAATTATTTTTGTAAGGCAGTGGTCGTTAACAGTTAAATGTCAATGTTGTACGTTCTCTACTAAAACAACCTGCGGGATGTTTAATTTTGAACATATTACCTTCCTTGGATGTTGTTTTAACAGATGTCCTGTTAAGATAACAGAGAAATTAAATTAGTTTTCAACTCAAAGCATCTGGTTAACTTTGTAGGTAAATGCCTTTGAGCGGTAAATCTGACCGGGGTTTTCAGATAAATAGCTATCAGAATGTTTTAAGTAAATGACTTTATTTTTTCACTTGTATTACTCAGGGCAGATTTGACATGCTTGATCATATATCTAACAGATGAAAATTGAAAATAGAGCTGGCAACCAGCAGTGTTAGGTTATTCTGAGGATAGTTTCATGGGTAGATACTATTAAGTATGCTTACGGTTTCAGATAATTTAGTTTTGCAGCAATTTTTAAACCTCAAGATCTTTGCCAGCTAGAAGGTAAGTGGTCATAAAATTTAAAGTGCTTTACTACTGGAGAGATAACATTTTAACATAGATAAAAGTGAATTTTTATCTCTTTTATGGTGAAAAAAATCGTGATTGAAAATTACTCAAAGTATACAAAAAATATGAAAAATGTCCAGATTTTTCTTATTGCGCAGTGTTTATATTTTAAAATTTGAGAATGTGTTTTTTGTTGAGTTCATGAAAAATCATACATATGCCTATTGATTTACATATACGGGATATGCATGTATATCTAATAGTTACTGCGTGGAATACAGGAACATATGAAATTGAGTGTAGTGAAAGATAAAATTATGATTCTATATGGTAATTTACAAATGTGTGCACATAGATACAAGTATCTCTATATGTTCCAGTTATGTGGAGTTTCTAGTCTATCTCTTGAGATAATGCCATGCAGATTGCTACAAATCTTTCAAATGATACCGTGAGAACATTGCAGAAAGAAAAAAAGAACAACCGCATGTATTTATGAGATTACTTTTTAATATTTATTAATTATAATGTAGTACCATCTAGTGGCCCCAGTTTGATGGCAGGATGACATTATGCTATGAGCGTCATATAATGCATGTAATATAAATAGGACCTGTCCTGCTTATGACCAAGTGGTATTTTCTAATCTCCTTCACTTTTCTCTTCTTCATTCTCACTTATCCTTCTTTATTTTCACTTTTGAATGCTGTAGAGCACTACTGATAGCATTTCACCAACCGTGGTGAAATGGTTATGGGTGAAAATCTCTTAATTTTACATAAAATGAGGAAAAAAAACCACAAGAATTTATTTCCTGAATCACATTTACCTGAATGCACATTTGCTATAACAGCTCTTCTGGGGAGCTGTCTGTGCTTCATATAGACTGGACCTTCCCCGTGGATTAGGTGGGCTACAGAAGTAGCTAAGAACAATTGCTGAGGAGTTATTTAGTGGAAACTTAGGGACTCTGCCAGAGCTTATTTGTCTCTTTCGAATGTATGAAAACATGGAAATATGTTCTGTTCTTTAAAGCTATTACATTTCACTGTCTCATGGTATTTTCTTTCTTTCATTAATTATTCTTCTTGAGTAATATACAATGCATTAAAATAGTCCTTAACTATTTGTTGCTCTAAATGTAGCAATGGATAGAATATGCTTTCTCTACATCTTTAGTCACTCTAGGTATAAATAAGAAAATTAATAAATAAGAAAATAAGAAAAGTCCTTCCAACTATATTGGATAAGCTTAACCTTGTGAACCTGGACCTACCAGAATTTTCAAGGACACTCTAAGCTGACACTCTGGGAAGTTTTGCATCACTTGAATTTCAGAAGGAAATCATCCTAAACCTTCTGTTGCTGACAGTTACTTAAATTTATTCCACTCGTAATCCAGTAGGAAATAAAAATTCTGTATTGCCTTCAGCATCTTTTCACATATGAATAAGTATCTACTGAACCTAGGAAAACAACATGAGCTGTAAAACACTCTCCTTTTTTGATTCTGTGTAATATTGAGCCCATCCCACAGAATAGTGTGTGTGCAGCCAAGCAGTACAGGGTCATTTTGAGCACACTCCATCCTCACTGTAAGTGGTGCTAGGCAGTGAGTTCAGAGACCAGAAGACCATATGCTGAAAAAGGCTTCAGTGGCTGGCCATCTCATAGTGGTTCATAATCCGATAATGTTCCTCAATTGTTGTTCCCTTCTATTGAAAGTCCCCACTTCCACAGTCCTGCCAGAGTACTCAAGCACTTGAACATCTGTGTTCTATCTCTGGGCAAAAATATGCAGGTGTTTTGTGGGACATGACAGTGTCTTAAGCTACACCTAGAAGCCATTTAAAATTTGTTTACCCGTAGGCACTCAACTTTCCGCTAAAGATAGTAGCTCCTATAGAAGACACTAATAAAAGATCAAGAAGCAACAATACATTTAAGCTGTCTCAGATATTTCCTAGTAAATGTCTGCAATGCCTTAGTCATAGAATCATGTTGTTTATTCTGTACCTCAAGAGAATCGACTCTCATTTGTTAAATCTCCTAAAACATTTAAACACATCATTAAAAAGATATTTCCAGCAACGTAGTACAATGTAACTAATTGAGATACAATAGAAATTCTTTTTTCTCCTGCAGAATTTGCAGCATCAAAACTTTTTAGTTCATCTTGGATATTAGCAACCTCTCCCTGTTATTTTTGTTTACTGTTCCAATGAAATAAGTGTTTCCAAAGCTGCTACTGAAAGATGGTGATCTGTGATATATGGATAAATGAATTAGCTAAAGTTAACTTAGATAACTGTAGGATTTGATGATGAATTTTTATTAATTGCCAGTAATAAATTAGAAAAATTATTTTCTGGCAAAACATCATTGACTTCAGTGTTTTCACATGGCAGCTGACAGCATGCTCCCAGCTTGTTTTGTTGATTCCATATGCACAGAATGAAAGGGTAGCTATGAAAAATATTTGTTTTCCTTTCCTTATAATCCACAAAACTGGATGATTACCTTTGTGAATTTATCCTTGAAGCCTGAGTTCACTCTAGTGCTGACATTTTCAACACTTGTTTCTCTTTCAACAACATTAATTTTAAGGTGCATCCTATCTATTCAAGAATAAACTGCTGTACTCTGGCATTATATCCCACTTATCAGACTACCACAAAAGCCTATTTGGATAGGAATTGGATTCTGCGTTTTGAGGGTAGGATTTGATTGATTAAGTAACCTCATGAATTGAACAAAAGTGTGGTTTATTGTGGGTTTCTTTAAAAAGTCTATTCTTCAGCAGGCCACAAGGTAACTCAGGCTATTTTTCTTCCACTCTACGATAGCTAGCTAATTCAGCGATAATGAGGTGATCAGTAACGTGCTGTGGCTGAATATCTCACCGGTATCTTTAAACTGCCAATGAACCCTTTTATAGAAAAACTGCTGTTTGCAACATACAGAGAGGGCGATGATCAGAATGCTCACCTAAACTAATAACTAGACAAAAGAATGGATTCTCCTCTACAGATAATTGAGATGTACCTTACAACTTAGATGAAAAAAGAAGTTGCATTTCTCAGGCTTTCACCCCATCTTTAAAATAAAGAGCACTCCCTGTCTATTTAAGGGTTCCATACTTGTTTTATAATCAAATGCAAAATAGCTCTCTTTGCCTCCCCTCTCTTTTTCCCTCTTTGCTATTGTGTATTTTTTGCTTTTCTCATTTGTATTTTTCACGTTCCTCCTTTTCTCTTTTGGCTTGTTAAAGCTGAATGCTTTTTTCTTTTTTTTCTTTTTTTTTTTTTTTTTTAAACCTCGGCATTGCTTGCCACTGACCCATTTCTCTAGAGTTGTTCTTGCATACAAATGTATTCTAGCTGTTTGAGGCTAAAATTACAGGTTTTATTTTGCTTTGGAAATAAGGGAAATTCTGTATTAGAGTGCAATTTCAATTAGGTATTTATTTTTAAGTGCCACTTACAGAATACACCAAATGTTGTAATACTGAATTTCACTACCCTTTGTAACCACTTGCACCTTATTCATGTTGTCTTTCCACTTGTTCCCACAGATATACTTGGGTTTTAAGAACAAGACACCTGTCTTGCATCAGCAATGATGGGAATTCCTTTGTGTTAGGTGAAATGGAGTAGTTGGAACGTTTTTGTTAAAGATTGGACTTGTGTGCATTTTTAAGCTTCTTTTTTTTTCTTAATAGGATATTCAAAATCATGTTTGTGTAGGTGCGTTTGTTCTTTCATCTGGTGTGCAAAACAATACATTATCATAGAATCGTAGAATGGTTTGGGTTGGATGGGAACCTTGAGATCATCTAGTTCCAATCACCCCACTCCCCACACTATAGGCAGGGACACCACTCTCTAGACTATGTTGCTCAAAGCCCCGTTCAGCCTGGCCTTGAATGCTTCCAGGGAAAGGGCATCCACAGTCTCTCAGGGCAACCTGTTATGACATTGTATGATATCATAACAAAATATTGCAGATAAAATCTAGATAAAAACTGCTTTTAAACTATATATGTAACTATTTTCCTAAGAATAATGTAAAAATTTGTACCTTAGGTTGCACAAAAGTTTTCCATGAACATTATCCTTTACCTATCTGTAGTTCATACCAGATGTGCAAATGGCTGTTGAAGGCACACTGCTATGGGTAATAATGAAATAAATTCCTCCACTGGAAAAACTCATTCCGAAGCCTAGGGAGGAGACCACTCACTTCTATTGCTTAAAAAAAAAAACATGCACACACATGTATACTTATAAATGTGATCACACTTTTCCTTTCATTTAGCAGTGCCTTTCTGTATCTAGTTCTTTTTCTTTTGTACTATTTTTTTTATTTCTTTATCATCTTCTGAGCATAAATTCTATGGGAAAAAAGATACCCACAACAACAAAAAAAATCAAACAAGTGCTGCTCATGGCACTGTAGACTTTGTTTACATCGTGCAAACATACCCTAACTTCTTTTAGTTATCCTGTCTTGAGTAGTTCCTTTTCTACTTGCCAAATATTATCTCTGCCTTAGTGAATGGTGTAAAGTATTTCCATCAAATAAGTATTTTCAACTCAGTACAAGCATATATATAATAGCATATTTTTTGTAGAATTGGGAAGCTTTTGAGTTTCTGACTATTTATTTTGCATGATTGGCAAACAATCAGATTTCTAGATGTTTCCTAAAACTGTGACTTCCGTTTGCACTGTTTGCCTTCCTGAAAACTATGGTTTTAATTTTTAATAAAGGAAGAAGTTATGAGCTCAGACAGCTGTTTGGAAGAAGAGGTTACAGAAGTGCTTAGTAACAACAGACTATGATACTATATAATTAGTTTTTTTTCTCTTCATTAGCATATACAACCTGCTACAGGAATGAGAATATAATGATAATTGCTAGACTCTTGGGTTTTCACACTTGGAGATAGTGTAAAGTACAAATCTGAAGTAATTGGGATTCTTAAAGAAATGTCTCTCTCTACATAGTGATACTAGGAGCTCGTAACAGACTACGGAGACTTAATTTTGATGTTATATTTCCGGCAAGGCGTCTTCAGGAGATAATGGTACTTATCTTGATTCAGGGCTTCAAGTGAAAATGAGTGTAGCAATCTCTAACTTATCATTAGGGAATGTTTGTCTGTATCACAGTATGTAGCATTAATGATTCTGTAGAGCAGTATTACCTCCATATGAAAAGTCATTGAAAACTGAACTGTACTGAAAGAATTTTCACGGAAAATTTGTCTGGTTCATGTACCCATTCTGTTCATCATTAAGCAGTTCTATTTTTTATTTTTCTATCATTCCATTTTTTAAAAGCATACAAATGTCTCTGGTAAAAGAGCATATAAAAAGTAAAATAACTGTGTAAGATGACCCTCCCTTGTTTTGCTTTATAAAGAAACAGATATGCAAAATTGCTAAGAATCAAACACTATCTCTTTCCTATCTCATACAAGGTAGTGCAAAATATTACAAATATAAGTTGCAATTTGCATATAATTGCAATTTACATATAACTTGAGTCTAAGATAATTCACACACTGAAAATGAAGTTTTCTTCAAATAATATTCTGTTAATCTTGTGTTTATTTAAGATCACAAAACTGTAGAAAGAGTGAGGTTGGCGGTAATCTGGTTAACTCTCCTTCTTAATGAGAAAGCCACTTGCCTAGGCCCATGTCCAAGTGGATTTTGAAAGTTGGTAAGGACAAAACTCCACAGCCTTTCTGGGAAATCTGTGCCAGTGCTCTGTCACCACACTGCAAAGCAGCTCCTGGTGCTTACATGGAATCTCTTGTTTTCCACTTTGTGCCTATTATCCTTTGTGCTGGCAGTGGCGTGCTGAAGAGAACCTGGCTCTGTTTTAATTGCATCCTCCATGTGGGTATTTATATATATCAATTAAACCACAAACATTCTCTTCTCCAGACTGAATAGCCCCAGCTCTCTTGGCCTTTCCTTGTATGAAAGATACCCCAGTTCCTTCATCACCTTTGTGGCCCAACACGGGGCTCCTTCCAGTATAGCCAAGTCTCTGTGTTACCAGTGACCTCAGAATTGGATGCAGCACTGCTTGTGCAGCTTCACTAGTGCTGACACCACTCACCAATGGCTGCACTTCTTCTAGTACAGCCAGTAGTATTGTTAGCTTTCTTAGCAACAGGGGCACATTGCTGTCTCATGTTCAACTTGGTATCCACCAGGACACCCAGATCTATTTAATCAAACGTGGTTTTTATCTGAGTGCCCATGGCATGTCCTGGTGCCTAGGATTGTTTTTCCACAGACGCAGGACTTTATACTTTTCCTAGTTGGACTTCATAATCTTGTCAGACTATTTCTTCAGCCTGTCCTGGTCCCTCTGGATAGCATGACCATTGTTCATATCAACCTCTCCCCTCCATTTTTTTTTTATTTTTTTTTTTAATATTATTATTTTTTTATCATCACTGAAGGCACACACTACCCCACAATCCACTTCATTGGTGAAAATGTTGAAGAGCAGACCAACTGTTAACATCTGGTGTACAGCACTACTTGCTGGCCCCTAACTAGACTTTACACTAATGTTCATTACCTTCTGGGCCCAGACATTCAGCCAGTTTTCATCCACATCGCTGTCTACTCATCCAATCCATGTTTCAAAAATTTTTCTATGAGGATCTTGTTGGTTATCGTGTCAAAAGCCTTTCTGAATTCCAGGAAGACAATATATTCCTCCCTCAATCATCAGACCTGTGATTTCAGTGTAGGTGTTTATCAGATTAGTTAAGGATGACATCCCCTTGGTGAATCCATGCTAATGATTTTCTTGCCCTTCACGTGTCAGGTAATGGTTTCCAGGATTAGTTGTACCATCATATTCCCCGGGTTTATGGTGAGGTTGACCAGGCTGTAATTCTTCCTCTACTCCTTCTTGCCCTTCTTGAAGACTGATGTTTGCTTTCCTTTAGTGTTCAAACACTTCTCTCAGTTGCCACAATCGATTAAAATTATCAAGAGTGGCCCTGTAATGACATCTGCCAGTTCAGCAATTGTGGGTGCATTCCATCAGAGCCCATAGACTTCAGTATTTTGCTTAGGTATTCCCAGTCCTTAACCTCTTCCACCAGTGGTACATCTTCTTTGTTCCAGCTCTTCCTTCCAGTCTCTGGAACCATTTGTGTTTCAGGCATGTAAACACAGGCTCAGGGAAACAAGCAAGCCACTGCAGATTCCAAGGCTGATGATGTGACTCCTGCTCCTTCTCAGAAGAACATGGCACAATGTTCTACTATCCTCCCGTGCCTATGTGACATGCCTTTTTTCACATAATTTCTCTCTTTTTTTTTTTCCTTTTACACTTCTCATGTTTTCCTAAAAAACATGATGACTGATGATGGACTAAAATACTCTGGAGATACTTCCCTGCTTAGACTACTGACACAGCACAGTACTAGATTGACAACGTTGAATTGTAAGAGTCCAACCATAAGTGACTATTGTCCATTGAATTCATACCACTTATTCACAATAGGATGCCTTTCTTTAACACTTAGCAACAAATGTACGTAAAAATCTGATCCTACGGAGACAAAACTGCATTTAAACTGGTTATTAGTGTGTTAAGTTTCTAAATCATTTCTGAAAATGGCATTTACATTCTAGCAACAAAAATTCCTTATTACTTTTTTTTTTTTTAATCCTGGATTTATTCATTTTCAACAGATTTGTTTTCAAGAGAAGGAAAAAGAATGACAGTGGCAGAGTTTTCATTAATAAACATACTGAAAAACTATATTTTCAGTTGGAGGTCACATAGTCTATTTGATTCTCTTCCTTCATTGATTATCATTATGTTTCAGAGTAAGGCAGTGATGCTGCTCATGAAATAAATTGAAAACCTTCCTACCATGTCCACGAAACAATGGGTGTCAATTTTGAAAATCCTATACAAAAAGTCATACCAACATGCAAAGGAATAATAAGCATTTAGATTTTCAGCTCAGAGCATTGAATAGACACTTTAAAAGACAAATGAAGTAAGTGCAAGCTTCAAAGCAAAGAGCAGTGTCAAGAATGTATGCCTCTATATTGATTAGTACTACAGAAAACGCTCATAATAAGAAAAATAAAAAGACTGCATTAAAAATTCAAAGCATAGGATCTGATCTGAAGATTTCCAGTAGTGAGCATGGGTTATATATTCAGCCTTCTTACGAATTTGGGGGTATATTTTTATTAATGATTTTTTCCTTTATGTAGTACTTCTTTGTGATGGGCTTCATAGCACATATTAGATAAGGTAAAAAGAAAAAGAGAAAAGGAAAACTCTTGAGTTTGTAAGTACTTTACGTTTTAGAATTATATGCTAAACTGTAGAAACGTAAAACTCATGTTTTTTATACATAGAAAGTCAGGCAGTACTATGTTATGTTTTTTTTTTTTAAAAAAAAAAAAGACAGAAAAAAAATCTATATTCTTATATTGTTGATGCATTTAGAATATACATTTACAATATACATGAGTCTAGAATGTTCTTTCTCTTTTCCTCTTCTGCTTCGATGGTGCTCAGTTACCTATAGCAGAATTATACAAGAGCTTTCCAGCTTTCTAGCAATATTTCTTCAGAAATAATATTTCTTGTGCATAGAGAGAAACAATATTTAATCCATCCTTAGCACTTGCTTAGCTAAATGTTACTTTAAAATATCATAAAATAGGTGCTGTATTGTAGCATCTATATCAAGTAGCTTGTTTATGTATGCAGAGTATTTTCTCTGATATTTAACCAAAATGATTTTCCTGATTTTCTTTCACTTTTCCCAAACAGTTATGACAAGCATTATCCCCCCTATACACTGAAAGACTTTTATCATACTGACTCTTCATTTTTGCTCCTTTTCAGCTTAATCAGGCACATTTCTATATGCTTCCTTACTGCTCTTATTTTCTGCCACCTATGGTTATTCTCAAGGTTCTTCCCAGGCTTTTAATATTCAAAAGAAAGGTTTTTTACTGTAGGTTTTTTTACTGTTCAAAAGAAATTCTAGTTGAGACCTCAGCAGCAACATGTAAAATGGACCGATACAACTTTGAGTATTTTACTTATAAAGCTGACTCTAAAATTTTATTCATTTTGAATTAGGCTTCCTGGGTTTTACCTAGCTCTACTGAGCTGATTTTTATTTTTGACACACTCTGTAAACTTCTTGCCATTCTTTTTGCCACATTTTGCTACCTTGCCAAATGTTACTTGCTTTCAATTTTTGATTGCTTCTGAGTAGATAGTATGTTGCTCCTTATTTAATTCTCCTCCTTCTTCTTGGTTCTTCATTTTGTTAAGAACTTTTGGATTCCAGTCCTGACCTCTGCAGAGTTTGCTTTTCTTTTTCTCCATGGTATAAACCATGGCATAAACCATGGAGAAAAATCACCCAAATCGTTGAAAATGAGTTGGATGTGCAGTGGATATCCCCCTTCGATTTCAAACTGCTTCTCAGCTTAACAGCTGAACATTGATAAAAAAAATTTAAGAACAGGTTTTAAAACTGCTGTACATTTGTTTCATGGTGGTTTACATCCACTGTGTACTATTTTAGATTGCATATAAATGATTTTAACACATGGCCAAGTGGTAAAACCCAGAATAAAGTCAAGTACATCCTACCTACTAATCTGCTTGCACAAAACCACCACAGCCAACTCATCCGTCACATATGAAGGAGGAAATTTGTTTTATTGTGAACTGGTAAGCTCATATAATGTCAGTTTCTTGTTATTTCAGAAGAGCACAGGGATTGATAATTCGTAATATTGTCACAGAACCTCAGGAATGAAGACAGAGTCGCTAGTCTAAAACAAACAAAAACATCTAGCTGTCTTTCTGATTTCTGTGGTTGTTCTTTCAGCTTTTTAATTAATTCATTTAAGAAGGGGGAGAAATTTCAGGTGAAGTTGTGTATTGACTGAAGTCAATGCATGGGGCTTTTTATTCCATTGACTAAATGAGGCCAGAAGCTGACAGATTTTTCAAGGGTTTCTCAAAGTGTCAAGTCTTATCCCTAAAAGCACAATGATGTCTTCAAAATTCTGCACATCAAAAACAATTGCATAATAGCAGATTTCAGTTTCATTGATATGGTAATCATGTTATGTAGTGTGTACCCTGCAAGCATTCGATGTCTAAACCGTTAGTGGAAGGCATGCATAGATAATTTCCATCCTCCGTTTAACATCGAAAACATTGTTAAATTAATTTTAGGGGAAAAAAAAAAAAAAAAAAAAAAAAGGCACACTGGTATTTATTATCACAAAACACAGATAAACATGTGAGTAATGGTATGAGTTCTATTTTGCTTTTTGGCTTTCATAATTCAATGATCTTGGAATATAAAAGATGTGCTAATGTTAGGGGATCTGAATCTGTACATGAAAAAGAAAACATTTATTAATCTATTAAATATCATCTACTCACTGAATAAGCCATCTACTTATCTGCAGAAGAGGAGCAGGATATGGTAGTACAAATCACTGGATTTAATATTGGGAAATTTTAGTCTATTTTTCAGCTCTGACCCAGATTAATTGTAAATTGAAGCTTCTGTCTCAACTTTAGCTCTCAGCTCTTGCTGCTGTTAAACAAAGATGATTGTAGCTGCTTGCATGAGGTTCAGCTCAGGATATCTCAAGGACCTGCAGTGTGGCTTGAGACATCTTATTCTGGTGATTCACCACATCTAGACATGTTTGCATTGGTGGATTGAAGCCTAGTTCATATAAATGAGCCCCATTAGGTTTTCTCATGTGCGAATTGTTCATTGAGTCAGTGAAAATATATCCAATTGCTAACAAGACAAGTAGTTAAAACATTTCTTCTGATAACTTCCGTTGACTACTACAGTTATTACTCGTGTTCAAATGGTTTGTACAATTTTTCTGGGAGAGATAAAATCTCTCTTCTAGGGTATACTCACACTGAAAAATCTTCACTTCATTGTCTGGCTGTAGGCAGGGTTGCCACGTACCGTATAAGGTTCCTTGGGGCCCCATTTAGCCTGGCCTTGAATACCTCTGGAGATGGAGCACACATAAGTGAGATATTACTGAATCATTAATAAGCTTATATAGAACAAAAAATATAAAACAGGAAGATAATCTGTCCTCTGTAAGTGAAGATTTGGTTTGAGGCCACCCATAGAATATCAAGCTACAAAAGCTCACAAGATCTGAAAAGATTGATTCATAGATTCTGAGGAAACTGGTGGATAAAGTTGTCAAGCTGCTATCCATTGTATTTGAAAGGTAATGGCAGTCTGGTGAAGTTCCCATTGACGGGAAATGAGGAAACAACTTCAATTTTCAAGAAGGGGGGAAGAAAGAGATCCAGAGACCTACAGGCCAGTTGATCTCACTTCTGTACCTGGCAAGATCGTGCATCAGATCCTCCTGAAGGCCGTACTAAAGCACCTGGAAAATAAATTGGTTATTGGTGGTAACCACCATGGCTTCACCAAGGGCAAATCCTGCTTGCAAACTTGGTGGTCTTTCGTGATGGAGTTACAGAGTCAGTGCATAAAGGAAGAGCAACTGACGTCATCTATTTGGACCTGGATGGTTGCGCTCCAGGAGTTGTGGTCAATGACTCAATGTCCGAATGGAGACTGGTGGTGAGTGATGTTCCTTGGAGATCAGTTCTGGGCTCTGTGCTATCTAAAATCTTTGTAGATAATGGATAGTAGAATTGAGTGCACCCTCAGCAAGTTTGCCAATGACACCAAGCTGAGTGGTGCAGTTGACTCACTAGAGGGAAGGGATGCCATCCAAAGGGACCTGGACTGGCTTGAGAGGTGGGCCCATGACAATCTCATGAAGTTCAACAACGCCAGACAGACCTGGGCAGAAAATAGCTTGAGAGCAGCCCTGAGGAGAAGGATTCGAAAGTGTCAATTGATGACAGACTCAACACAAGCCAGCAATCCATGCTTGCAGCCCAGAAGGCCAACCATATCCTGGGTTGCATCTAGAGAAGCATGGCCAATCAGGTCAACGGAAGGCATTCTGCCCCTCTACTCTGCTCTTGTGAGACTCCACCTGGAGTACTGCATCTAGTTCTGGGACCCCCAATACTAGAAGATTATCAAACTGTTGAAGCAGACCAGAGGAGGACCATGAAGATGATCAGAGGCCTGGAGCACTTCTGCTGGAGAGACAGCCTGAAAGAGTTGGGGCTCTTAGGGCTGGAGAAAAGAAGACTCTGGTGGAACCTTACAGCAGCCTGCCCAGTACCTGAAGGGGGCCTACAGGAAAGCTAGGGAGGGACTTTTTATAAGGGAAGGTTAGAACCAGAAGAAGAGAGATGGTTTTAAACTAGTTGAGGGTAGGTTTAGACTACATATTAGTACGAAATTCTTTGCTGTGAGGGTGCTGAGGTACTGGCACATGTTGCCCAGAAATGTGAATGCCCTCTCCCTGGACATTGTCGAGGGCAAACTGGATGGGGCTTTGAGCAACCTGGTCTTGTGGGTGGTGTCCCTGTCTATAGCAGGTGGGTCGGAGCTAGGTGATCTTAAAGGTCCCTTCCAACCCCAACCATTCTATGATTCTATGATAATTTTCACAGGGCCAGTGATTGTAGGAGGATTTGTTCCAGAGTCTTTGCTCCAGCAAAATATTCAGTGTTGGTCAAGAAAAGTGATGAATAAAGTGAGGTGACAGCAACAGCTAGACATACAGAGTGGTTCGAGTCAGTGAAAGTTAAGAGAGACTGGATACAACAGGGCAGATCTTGCAACATAAAACATTAAACTCAGAGATTAAATTGAACAATGTTAAGAAGAAAGTAGCCCTTATAGTACAATTCCACCTTGATAAACATCTCAAAATAGTCTTAAATTAGTTCTTACCACTTAGAAAAAATATCTACGATATGGTTAGGTCTCTAAAAGCATTAACTCAACACTGAAAAACAATTTTCAGATCTGCTACGAAAGGAGAAGAGCACCAAATAAGGAATAACATTATTCTACTTTCAAAAAACGTGATGCAGACCAGAATTCACTGCTTTGTTCAGTTCTGTTAAGCAGTAAAAAAATTAACAAAACAGTTCAAGAGAAAGGAATAGAAATGAGTGAGTAGTTGTATGGAGGTTGGCTGTCACTGCTTCATGGAACAAATAGCATTTTCCTCCAGTATCTCTTTAACACTGAGTCTCAGGGTTGCAGTTTTAGTGTAGGCTATGACTCCCCCGTTGTCTTGTTTTCAAGTTTGTTTATCTTGTTTTAGTTTGTAGCTTGTAAATATTTTTGTCTTAGCAGCAAGAATTAAAAAACAAACAGGGAAAAAAAAAAAAAAAAAAAAAAAAAAAAAGGAAACGTAAAAACCCCTGAAAGACAAAGACATCTGGCCAAAATTATTTAGGATGTGTCTTGTATTTACTTTCTTCTTCTTTTGTAGTTACTGAATCACCCTGCCTACCTCTCCCTCTCCTCTTCTGCTCCAGTAGAGCAGAGAGAAAAACAGCAGCGATAATCCTCTTGGACTGAAATATTTTACACTTGTTTGGTAGGTGATAAATGCTGCATTCCAAGGGGATTAGCACAGTGAAACTTCACTAAAGCAGTGAGGTTATTTGCATGCACGTTAAGTAATTTGGAGCGTT
This sequence comes from Centrocercus urophasianus, assembly GCF_019232065.1. Taxonomy (NCBI): domain Eukaryota; kingdom Metazoa; phylum Chordata; class Aves; order Galliformes; family Phasianidae; genus Centrocercus; species Centrocercus urophasianus. The sequence continues at coordinate 44,026,415 of NW_024884142.1, forward strand.
GTTGTATTAATGGTAGTGTCCATACTTTTTGTTCTGTGGGAAAGCAAGTATAGGAAAAACAGCCATAATGACATTAACCAGAAACTGTTTTTTATAAGAAATTACATTGTTCTACTGCAATTACTGTAAACATACAAAATTGTTTTGTTCACTAGTTTATACTAATCTGTGAACTTCAATTAAATCTGAACTGAGTTAGTAACGTATACTTTGTCTTCATGGGAAGTGAGACACTTTTAGGCAACTTAATGTTCTAAACCAGAAGGAACACGTGTAATGATCAGCATTACAACCACCATAAAATCTTAATAAACATATCTACTAATAAACACATAGGGTATAATATTCCAAGTGAAACATCTCTCCTTTTTAGTGGTTTCCTATAATTTCTTTAGACATTTCAATATCATTAAAACCAGTCCTTTAAAAGTTATACTAAATTTTCAAGAAAGGCAAATGAAAGAGTATTTTGCATTTCTTCCCCAAATCTATAAGCATTTAAAAATATTGTTGTGAGAATTCAGGTTTATTTCTTGTCATAGTGGAAACGTAATAACTGAAGCATGCTTGAAAGAAGAAATCAATTTGATGATTATGAGCTTTTTTAACTCCTTTTTTCCAGATATGTCAAGTTAATGTTTTAACAAATACTATTGCCTGGAATTACTTCAGTCTGTGTAGAATACCCTATTCTAACACTGAATTCTAACAATATTAGATCTAAAGGATAATAAGGAAAGAGCAAAGTGCAATTGTTTTCTAGTTCCTTGGTATACAATCACAGAAAGTAATCAAACATCTGATGGGTAATATACGTATATGGATGTTTGATATTTTATTTAATTTTCACCATACTGTTACATACTCTCCTTACTCTTGTCCTAATGGCCAGGCAGAAGGCTGATAGAGGATCACCAGGAACAAAGAATACAAAGAACCCACTACTGCATCTACTGCTAGATATTTCATTCACCAAATGGTATTATAAGAATAATCTGAATTTGAATGCTTTCTGCTAGAACTGAGTGCACCCTCTGTAACAGACATGTCCAGCTACTTGATACGAAAATAGTTCTTTTCATCTCCATTTCTCTGACAGAGACTAATACACTGTTGTTTTCTTTAAGCCTTGCTTTGAGCAGGATTATATGTACCATTAAGCACCGTTGTAAGATGATGTCCAGTGAATTGATGCCAATAGATTGCAGCGTGCTTGCTCATACATGAAGATTGTTTGTCTTAGTAATGATTAATGGGGTTTATTGCCATACCTGATCTCAACATTGAAGTATTTGAAGGAAGAAGGCATTACATAGTTAATTTCATTTCCTTTTCAGATTTTATTTTGTTCAGTTCTTCTTTTATGAATGTAGGATCACAGACTGAGAAGATCCACGTTGCATGGATATTATTGATAAACAATATAGTGGAGAAGATGAGAGAATTATAGACTAGACTGATAGGGAGTAGTCAGCCTACATGTTGTATGATTGCTGGGAATAATTATAGACTTTCCCTTTAGTTTTTTATGCAGGTATTTTCTCTAGTGACATCTAATATAACAAGTTCTTAGGCTATACATACTGTAGGCTGTTAAAGGAGAAATCTTTTCTATCTATCTATCTATTTATCTATCTAATTCCATTGAAAATTCCATTGAAAGATAAAAAAAAAAAAAAAAAAAAAAAACCCTAGCTAGGGTAAAATCCAGAAATGGTTGAAATTAAGAATATTTTCTGTATTCATTGCCTTGACATGAAGTACACAGTTAAAATGGTAGGCAATGCATTTAAAATAAACAGTAAGCAAGGAGAGGAGAATCCTAATAAGTCACACTACTGTGTTTTTATGAAGAAAATGTCTGTTTTACGATTTGGAAAAACGTACCAGTGATGATTAATAAGCCCTTGAATTTAATGTTAAAATATTGTAATTTTTTTAACCACCTTATATAGAAAGCCATCAAAAAGTGCATTTACATGACTTGGCTTAGAATAGGTTATTTCATGGCTTTGTTCTGACTCTGCAGTATGAAATGCCCTTATGATGGCAGAAGATAAAATGATTCCTCCTCTGCTGATTTAGGCTATAACATTTGAGTGCTGCAGTATCTGGAGAAACTGTCTGCATCTTAGTGGTAATTGTTAGTAATTTGTTGAGCTGCTAGAAATTTTCATGACATATGCAAAATAGAAGAATAAAACATTTCCACATTAATGCTGCAGAACTAAAAAATATGTTAATATTTTTGGAGAAATTATTTGATTACTAACACAGAAACATTTCTTTTCACAGAGTGAAAGTTTTTAGCACTTTAGACAAAAATAATGCTTATGGCAATAAAAATGCAGAATGTTTGTAAATCTATTTAATATGTTTCCATGTGTATGAAATATCAAGTGATTTTACTTTCAGATTAGTATGCCTAAAAGTCCAAAAATATGTTTATGGAACGTGTTATCTCATACCCAAAGTTACATCTCCATCACCAAATTGAAAGGATGGAGAAAGTTCAATGGAATTAGTCAAAGTTCTCTTAAAGAAGTCCTCTAATGAATAGTTTGTATAAATTTCCTCTCTTTGCTTAAACCAAAGTCATTCTAAGTCATTAAATAATGGTTTGGTTTTTGGAGGGGTTGCTTGTTTTACAGGGCCCAGTAGAGAAAATTCTCTAGAGATTGCTTGAGGACTGTACCTATGTGTGAGAATTCTGAGGTTTTCTGAAGGAGTGATTTTTGTGATGGGCACACACCAGCACTAGCACTATGCAGGTTACAAATCTAGGTAATAAGAAGCTATTGTAAAATTGATTCAATGCAGAAGATCATCAGTATAAAAAAATAGTAGGTTTTTCTTCAACAACTCTGATATTTTGAGCATTTTTGCTTTACAAAATAAATATATTTTTCTTTTTATTGCCTGACTATTACAATGTTAGGACAAATATGAACAAGTTTTTAATGACTGACATTACTTAATGAGTTGCACTTTTCAAAGCCTTTGAAAGTGATTAGACACAATTCTTGAGAGAAAATTTACTAAGAGTTAAGATTTATATGGGACATAAATTATCCTAGCACATCTTTGTATGGATAGTGGCATGATGAAAAAAGCAACAGTTTAATTTCAGATCTTATACTGAATGTGGGGGTTCTTTGTTCTTTTACCAGGAGACCATTTAGGAAAATTAGAATTGGAGCCCTGTGTAATTCTATGACAACATTTTGAGAACTGTGAGGTTGTAGTATATTAAGATCTTTTGAAACAAGTCATTTTGCTGAAATACTAGCATCTTTCTTTTAAATTGTGGATCATAGAAATGAATATGGTTTTCACCAGAGTGAGAAGTACATTTATAGTCTAAGAGCATGAAATGTATGATTAGTGAATGTGGTCATTAGATGACAATATTTTTTTGTTTTGTATGTTTCAAAAAATGAATTGCCAACAGGATATCATCAATAATTATAAAATGATGCTATTAATTATGAATGTTGTACTATCTTTTAATATGTGTAAAACATGTATCAGTACTGTAAGTATGCACCAGCCTGTGAAAATTTTAGCATATGAAAAGGAAGGAATGTAGGAGTAGGAAATGTTGCAAGAGAAATTGGATGTTGTAAAGTAAAAGCTATAAAATATTTTCAGATTAGAATGATGTAGCTTTTTTGTTGTTATTGTAAAGATAAGATATTTAAGTAACCTAGTTTTAAAATAATGTGACCCGTCTTACCAGAACTATGATATTTATGAATTTCATCTGCTTTATAATGGGAAAATCATTTCACTCAGTTCAACTTTGCTTCAGATTCACAATCCATTAAAATAATAATTCCTCCTGATAGAGAGAATAGGTGTATATTTTGTTGGGGGAAAATAAAAAGGTCGAAGGCTTTTTCTGAAGTGTTATGACAATTTATCCTTTATGGTTAGTATGTGCTTTTCTGTTGAAAAATACATACTTGTGATCTGAGATGTAAGTAATCAATTTTAAGACTGAGAACTTACTAAGATCTTCTTGTTTGATCTTTTGAATAACACAATCCTTTGAATGTCACTAATCTTTATAATTCTGATGGTGCTTCTTATCTTATGGATTTAAACTCACCTGAGTGAGTTTAAAAGACTTAGAATCATCGAATCATAGCATAGTTTAGGTTGGAAAAGACCTTCAAGATCATCAAGTCCAAATGTAGTTATTTGGAAAATTCACTGTTTTAAATGACTCATTCTACTGGGAAGCCATCTCTAGTGTTAGAAAAAAAAAAAGAAAAAAAAGTTCTCTCTTCACCTGACTTCCAGTTTCTACTTCCAAGTTGTATATTTCTGTAACTTTCTCTGGTAAATTTAGAATCTTCTGTCATCAGAAATATTTTCTGCATCTTTATAGTGTCTTTACTTTTGACTGCTCATATTATATCTTCTTTACCAAGTCTAAATTATGACTACGACTATTCAACTACTATCTTAACTTATCTTAAGAAAATTACTTATCTTAAGAAAATTATGTCTCAAATCTCACATATTAATTCATGCTTCCCTGACTCAAAACAAGTATTTGGGCAAAACAAGTATATGTTTCAGCCTTCATTTGAAAGTGTGGGCATGGGACCTGTTTCTCAGTAATGGTTTTAACAGTGTCAAGAACAGGATCATTAGAATTTCCAGTTTGAACACACACATCCCCCACTTATATTCAGGAATTTTGTCAATTTTCTTCTCCCTGATATTATTCTGGGAATTCTATTTCTTTATATTGATCTCAAAATCCTTTATGACAGTTATTTTTGCAAAACACAGGTACGCATTAAAAAATCGGTGAGCTGAGCTCCTAGTTCTTAATCATAAGATGTGGCATTTAGCTATATTAAAATGTATTTCAACTTTGTAATTCAAATCCATATGTAACATTATCTATTATTTTCATATTATTTTCATTCAACTATTGTCATATCATATGTTTTTAGCAGCATGAAAATGCAGTTTCTTCTGGATAGTACTGGGACAAGATCTTTGTAATAGCCAATTAGAAATTCCGCTTTGCACAATTTTTCCCAACTGACAGTTGTTTTGTCAGTGAACTTTTCAATTGACAGTGAATTTCTCAAATCATTAACACGTACTACAAGGAATTTTCTAGAGTTATAATCTTTGAATTTGGGAAGACAAACGCTCTTACAGAATTTATGGTATGTCAACACACTTTCCTCTCTGAGCTGAACTTTTCACCTCATCAGAAGTTTTGACAAGACCTGTTTTCCATAAAACTGTGCTGATTGGCACTAATTACGCTACCACCCTTAATTCTTTAGTACTTATATGTTGCATCAGCTTTTCTATGACTTTGTCCTGAACTGTTGTTCAGCTAACCAGACTACAATTATTTGGGTCATCTTGCCTTCCCTCTAAAAAATATGTTACAATGGATAATTACAAGATTTTTTCCTTTATAAACATTGTCTTAGGTATCCATGCAGAATTGAAAATGTGATTTTGTTTAATATATCCTTGAAGAGGATTCAGATTTGTAGGTCACAGAACAGGATGTTTCAGAAAGAACAGAGTACCTGCAGTACAGATGAAAAGGTTGAACATTCCTTGCTTCTCCCATTTACAAACACAGCCTTCTCTTGTGCAATAGATGAGGTTGGCACATACAAAGAGAGTAAATATAATTTTTAGTTACTTTCCCAGCTAATAAGATACACATTTTGTTGCCATCCTGATTTAAATAAAAATAGTCTGAAGACAAAGCGCTCTTGAAATGTGCCAGCAAAAATATTATACTGGAAGTCTTTTTCTCCCCCTCCGTTCTCCCGAGGTTACAATTCAATTTAAATTAACAAAATTCTGAATGCTCAGAATTGAAAATAAAGTACAGTGATTCTGGTTACTGTGTGAAAAGTACAAACAAAATCTATTTGATTATCCAGATTAATGGAAATGTCACATAGCAGATATTACTTTGAGCAACTACTTGCTCATGTTCATGCACATATACATGCAGCTTTCTGAATGGGACACAAAGTTTTTCTCTAATTTACTAATATTAAAGTGCAAATAAAATTATTTTAAAAATCATACACAGACTAAAAGTCCTTGAATCTCAACTTGGTAAAATAAGTGTATCATAGTGATCAGCCATTAGAAAGTTTCAAATTAATTCATATTTTTATCTGAAACCTACCTGCCTACTCTTTTACCTATCGATTTTGTTTGTCTTCCTTCCAGAATTAGTCTCTGGGATACTCCAAACGTTCAAGAGCACTTATTAGTTACTTATTGGTGGTCAGAAGTTGTGAATCCTTAATAGTAGACATCCACGTACTGTCTGATTTTGTGTTCAGTGTGCTCTGTATTTCAAATGGACAATTTCATGTTTTGGAGGCTCCTATTTAGCATGAAAGTCAAAACACAGTCTAATTCTGGGCAAAATCATAGAACTTGATCCAGTTTGAATCGCCTGGAAATGTACCCCTTTTTTCTCCATTGAAGCTGCCTGAGTAAATTTTGTTACTGTGTGACGTATCAACCTGCTTGTTGTATAAGCAATATAAATAAATATAAATAAATCTGTCATAACCCAATGAAGGCATATCTACAAACAGTATCTAGAAGCCATGCGTTCATATGGTGATAAGGTGATAAACAGGTGACTTTTCCTTCATCCTTCAGTGCACTTTGATTTCCTTTTACCATGCTGTCAATAGACTGTGTTGCAAACTTCTTGTAATGCTATATAATTTGAAAAGATGTCCTTGTTTAAATGGAGTTTTAGTTATGATTTCATATGTTCTTAAGGCTTTAAGGAGTTTCATAAAATCACTATCTTAAACTAGGTTCTCAACATTAGATGTAACACTTGGAAAACTGCTAACGTAACACTTGTGTTTAGAATGTCTTTTAATTGCAACACTCTTGATATTTTTGAATCCATCATATGCATATTTGGACTCTACAGAGCCAGTAGTATCTGACTCTAGAAAAATAATCATGGATGATCTGTCACATGTCGATGTAGAAAAGAGACAAAAGATTCTTGAACTTAATATTCTTCTATATGAAGTTAGTATTTCTGAAGTAACTTGTGTTCCATAAGTCTGATCTTTTTTGTTTGTATTGAAAAACTGATGAATAGATGCACCAAAAAATAGAGTAATTAAAAAAATTTCCACAAAGTGTTAAATAAAAGTGATATAAGTGAACAATTTCCAAGAACTATTGTGCTGGCATATTTTGAACTAATGTTAATTGTGTAGTCAGACTTATATTATTCTGTAAAGATTTGCAAAGAAAAAAGTTTTCTGCTCTATTTTCCTGTCTAAGAAACTGATTATTCAGATATTTTAGACAATTGACAGAATTATGACAGGATAGAGGAAACTGAAACATAATTAACTGAGATACTTTTTTTTCATACTCTGATTTGATTACTATCTGTTTTATCACTTTAGATGAAACATGAAAGCTAATTTTTTTTCTTGTCTGTATATTCAAGGATAGAAAAACTCAGTTGTGAGGGATGAACAGAATAAAAACACAGAGATACAAAAACAAATGACAGATGGCAAACAGTAGGAAAAAATCATCATATCAACAGGCAAGATTTTTTCTGGTGAAAAGTTGATTTTTTTTCTTCCTTTTATTCTCTTTATTCTGTTTAGGATCCAGGTCATGGAATTAGTTTTACCATATTTTGCTCAATTTTTATATCATACACTGAATTATAATTCATTTGGGAATGGGAACTGTAAAAGTGAAACATCCTCACTGCTCATCTTGAATAAAAAACAATTTCCAAAGAAAATTTACAAGGATAAAGGCTTGCTTCTTTTACTGAATCTTGCATGGAAGAGAGGAATTAATTGCATGTAGTTTTAGTTTCCAGGTTCAGGGGAAAACAAGAGCAGAAAGAAAGAACAGTCATGTTTGGGCAGGGCTCCATGTTCTCCTGGGACAATTCTTATTTTTCAAAGTTTTAGATAAATTTCCTATCTAAAGCTTAACATTCTGAAAATGTGATAGTTAAAAAAAAAAAAAAAAAAAAAAAAAAAAAAAGTACCAAGGTAAATAATTTCTTATTCTTTTTTTTCCTCTGATTTTTATAAATTGTTTAATTGCTATCTCTTTTTTATTATCATTATTATTATTTGTTTGTTTGTTTTGGGGAGAACTGAGTATCACTATTGTTCACAGGAATTTGAATAAAATTCTGTAAGAACTGTAAAAATCACAGCAATTCCATCTGTAAGAAATCTGTAAAAATTATAATTTATATAAAATATTCATAATATATTCATTTGTATATTATAAATATTATATTATGAATAATATTACATATAATACATATAAATATACCTAGTGAGGGCATTATTGCTGATATGTATATACACAATATATATATTACTTATTATATATTGCATTATTTATAGTATATATGTTATATATTATAAATATAATATATGCATATAAATTTTAGATTATATCATTTATATATAATTTATATATATAATATTTGTAGTTATATTATTATACATTACATCATATATCATGGTTTTAAACTGAGACGGGGGGGCTTAGGGTTAGATATTAGGAGGAATTTTTTCACTCTGAGGGTGATAAAACACTGGAACAGGTTGGCCAGAGGAGGTTGTGGATGCCCCATCCCTGGAGGCATTCAAGGCCAAGCTCAAAAAGGCTCTGGGCAGTCTGGTCTAGTGGTTGGTGACCCTGCAGATAGCAGAGGGGTTCAAACTAGATGATCATTTTGTTGTTGTCCTTTTTAACCCTGGCCATTCTATGCTAATGCTTTCAAAACATGACACCACCCTGCAAATATCTCTCATTCCACTCTTCTTTAGGTGCAGCCCATAAAAGAAATATGTGAGGTAGGTCTTAGTTACATTGCTCAGTATCTATTTAATGTAAGGATCAAAGAGTAATGAAAGGTTACATTTATATTTTCTTTGCTTCTCCCTGAAGAATTACTTCTATAATGCATTTAAATTTATCTTATTCCTCAACAAATGAAATTAAAGAAGTGATGGATTCATGAGTCTAATGATAATTCATGTCTTAATAATTCTTGTCTTAATTCATGTTTTTATATCACCATATTCTGGTTATGATCTAAAACAGTAACACAGTTTGTATCATGACTTAATTGTTCCACATTACCCAATCTACACAGAGTAGGAGCAGTACTCTCTGAAATGGTGCCTTTGTAACTACTTCATTTTCCCTTTAAAGTCACTACTTTGACAAAAAAAGCATGCCTAGTGCTTTGTCCTCTTGACTCTTCTTTTCTTAACAAACTTGCATTTGCAAGAAACAGAGTAATTATGTATTAAAACTGATAATATATCAGAAAATAATATGTGCTAAGGTTAAAAAAAAAAAAAAATGTTGAAAGTCACATAGATTAGAAATAGTTGTGCAAATTTATCCAGATAAGGCAAGTCAAGTTTTCTTCTGAATTAGCTCACCATTGGCAGAGTATTAACAGAACAGAAGGTGAATCGGGCATTTCAGCTCCCCAGCTATTCTTTAATAGCTGTTCCTTTCATCCTAATGACTTATTTCAGGAATGTCTCATAATCCAATTGCACTGCATCTAATAACTCTGGCCTGCCTTTCTAGGAAGAGTGTCAACAGAAGTGATAATAGTCTAGAGTATTTTTATCGTAAATTTTCTCCAAATGCTTCGCATGAGCATGTTTGTCCCTGTTGTTCATTCAGTGCTCTGAAATAATCTTTAGGATGACATGTACCAAATCCTCAGCAAGCTCAGTGGTTTACTCCACATTCAAAATTTGGGATTTATATCCCAAAATGCAATTTTGCCTTCTCACATTGCAAGAAGGTCCCTAGATATTTCACTAACTGCAAGTCTTATCTGCACTGATTGTGTGTCTCCTCTGGAAGCTGGCACACTGAGCTACTGAATGGTTTCTCAGTATTATGTTGAGACATTGGTCTGCTACTGAGCAGAAGGAAGATTGCCAAACACTGAATCACTAGTGCTACTTTCTTTAGCACCTGGGATTTTCTTTGGAAAGCTCCCAGCCAATTATTACACAGGCCAGATTCTGCTTCATTTATGAGATCTGACAAGATCACAACCTGAAGAAATACAAATGAAAAGACCTTCCTATCATTACCAGCATCCACAAGAAAAGTAACTATTTTCTGTTCAAATCTCCTTCTAGGAAGACTTAGTGTTTGATGCATATAATTATGTTAAGCGTGAATCCAGGACTGGATGTGGAGCTATTTGCAGTGTGTAGACAGTGTATCTCAGTATGAAAGCCCTAACAGTCCTAATATCTCCAGTATATGTACGCAGCCAAGGTGTCTCAAAAGAAGATGTATCAGAGCTCTTTAACTCAGTTTTTTATTGCACATCAGTTGTAGGAAAAAGCAAAAGCAAAAACAAACAATCCTACCAAAAGAAAAAAAAAAGACTTTCTTTGAAGGGGTAATTGAGTACGTTTCAAAAAAAACTGGAAAGAGACTCTCTATAAATATGTCAATTCAAGAGTCATGGGAAATATACAAGCCTCTCTCTGTAAGAAAACAATGAAACAAACAAAAAAGAACACCTAGATTTCCCATCTGACATTGCTGAAATAACATTGGAACCCACGAGAGTTGTTCCAATCAGAAGGCTAAGGAGAGATGAGAATGAACATGCTCTCTGATAACATGGGAGGCCTAGCCACAGGATTAAGGAAGTCATTCCCACTTTCATTTCTGACTTAGTAAATATCTTGTAATTTTATGTACTGGAATGGCATCCCGGTATGGGTTTACAAGGATATACTGCTACTGTATCTACCCCAGATTACAACAGGCAAAGCTGAGAGACGTGTTTCAGAACACTTTATTGCTGACAAAAGATGTCATATATCTGAATGATGGGAGAGTTTAAATCAGGTCAGTAAGAGATTCTGATCGCTAATATTCATTGTATGTTGTCCAATCACTATATCATCAAATACAGAAGAAGAGGCCAAAAACAGACCAATACACTTCAGTTTTCTAAGTGAGAGAACGGTGTGTTAGGAATTGCTGCAATTAGTTGTTTAAATTTGTCTATGGTTTGGTACCCCACATAGTTGGATTTTGTAAGACAGGTAAAATGTAACAAATGGAAGTAATGAATAAATGAAATCTGCAACAAGTGTTACGTTAGTGTCCATGTATGTATATATACATACAGACAAGGGTAGGTACCATCTACCTCCTCTGGTTTTGAACTGCAGATTTTCTTGAAAACCATCTTTTCTGATAGCCTGGTTTTCCAAAATATCTTTAGATTTTCTGTTTTTAAAATGGTCTGTTTTTCTCTCACAGAAGTCATTTTGCAATTCATTTCTTCCTCCATATCAAGCTGCCTTTCTCATACAGCTGAATTGCAGTGGTTTGCCTCAGATATATCACAGTTCTTTTCATTGATCACAACCTGTGACCCTCTTCAAGTGCCTACAATACATCTAAAAAACAAAGATGAATCTGTCTAGTTATCATTTATCTGCCTCCTTTTTTTTTTTTTGTACTTCTGTTGTCCTTCAGGGCAATCATTTCACCAGCAGGGAAACTGTGCTTATAATATTTCCCACTTGAGTGTACATGAAAGAAGTTATCAGTCTGATTAATATGCTTGGAAATGTTATTCTTCTGACTCATTTTAGGGTGGGAGCAGACAAGTGCCTGAAGAAAGACACTTTTTATTTCTCTTGTGTGTTCTCCAATCCATAAATAAATACTGAAGAATATCATCTACCCATAGGCAGAAAACCCTCCCACAAAATGCGAACACAGACTTGCCTGCATACCATTGTGTGGTACCCATCATCTCAATCCGCTCTGCAATTATGATACCATTTTACTTTACAAAACTGCTGCAATTAGCATCTCTAAACATAGCCCTTTCAAAGTGTGCCGTTTAGCTCAAATTATCAGCATTTCCATTGTATAAAATTCCATTTTAATAATCCATGAAGGTCAAGCTATTAGCAAGATACACACAAGCTCCCCAAAAGCATGCCTGAAGCACAGTGGAAAATTCATGACACTAAGTGACTTGGCTATAATTCCTTTTCATCTCAATAGCCCTTAAAACTCTCCACATGAAAACAGCAATAACCTTGTAACAGTTGCAGGGCAGTGCATTTTCTGGACATTTGATCACTTGATTTTTTTTAACCTAAGGGTAATGTACAATGTCAGCATATTTGAAAAAAGTTAAAGGCTGAAATGGACTTCAAAACTGGTTCTGTTTTTTGTTTGTTTGTTTGTTTTGTTTTTTGTTTTTGTTTAGTTCTTCTTTTTTCCCACAGGAGACTTACAATAGCTTAAAAATAAAATAATCTTTTTTAAAAAAAGAAAACTATGTAAACATAATGAACTTTCATATTCATAGTATTTTCTCAGTGCTATGGTTTTATGATATTTGGTTATCGATATTCCACATCGTAACATCATGTAGTGCACTGGGAATTAAAGAGTTAATGCTCCAGTTCTGAACACCAGTCTGGAAGAGAAGAAGAACTACATACCCCAGAGGACTTAGCATTCAGAGAGGAGATATAACCCCTGGCAAGGTCACAAGATCTGTCCTTTTTTGGCTCTCCTCCCTGCTCTCAACCCAACTATGTGTCTCACCTCAGCATTATGGCAAGGCCTTTATACCTTTCGGACACACTCTCTCATTATATTTGATTTATTAGATTCAATTATAATTATATTGTATTATAATGTGTTATCTTGCATTCTGATACCATATTTAGTATATTAGTTAGTTTTTCCCCAGATCATTGCAGATGTTTTTAATTATTTTGGGGACCCTCTTTTCCCCTTTCCGGAGGTGTGGATTTGTGAATTCCTCCACTCCATCAGTCATGGAACTGGGCTGAACCAGCCCGTAAACCGTTGACAAAAAGAAAATCAATTTCAGTCTATATCTTCTTTTCTTCTGTCCCACGGTATCATTGTTTCTTTCTACTGCTCAATTTTTGCATGAGGTTGTGTGCCTCATACATTAAATTCTGTAAGAGGTGAAATTTCATCAGGATTATTTTAACAAATTGTGCTTGAATTGTAAGTTCTGAAAAGTGAGAGGTGACCACACCTGCTCCCTATGTTTTAATTTTTACAATGCAAAACGACAACAGCAAAACAGACACTTTTACACACATTTTTCTGCAAATTATTAGCATGTTTCACGCCATGGATGTAAATTGGTTTCTCAATGCCTTTAGGATTAAATTTAATAAGCAATTTTTAATTGCCCTAATTTTGACCTCCCAGAGAGCTTCATATTTATTTTTGGTTTTGCATTTAATTCATGTTATCAGGTGTTTGTTTGTTTGTTTGTTTTCTGCATACTGCATGCACGTTTCTATTTACTAGTATTATCTACAGTGCAAAATTGGCCTACTGGTCCATGTCATTAAGAGTGTAAATGGGACAAGCAAGTAACTATTGTCTAATAATGCATACACCTTGATGCAAAATCAGATGAATTAATGTTTCAAGAGTTAATAAGAAGAGGTGTAGGGGTTTTCTGCTACCCAGGTCAATGTTAAGAATGACAATAGTCAGTGCCAGAGGAGTAGAAAACAGGCAGCTGATGTTGTATTCAGTCATTTGGGCTAATTAAATAAGACACATGCTCGTTACCTGCTGTGCTACAAGTATCGGATTTCAGACACTTTCACACTTGTAACTTACTGGTATTAGCATGCATTCTAAGGGGAATAGTTTGGTAGGCTGTGGCATGAAATTTTTGCTCCTGGAGAACCAGTTTTAAGCTAGACTTAGCTACGCATTATGTTGTGTCCTAATGGTTATCTACATAATGATTAAATGGTTTTAGTTTAAACCATGTTATCTTCTACTGTGTACCTGTTTTATTCTTTGTTACAGAACATTTTCTACTCTAAATTTTGCCATAATCAGCGTGATTATCTTGACAATGATTCTATAACTGATAAGAAGGTCCACCTTCACAGAGGAATGCAGAGAATAGGGAACACATTGGATCACACCACTCCCATAACATCATTTATCTGCAGATGTCATTTAGATGTCATTATCTCCTGTCTTGTCACTTAGCTAGAGGGCTTTGCCTACCCAAAGCGATCAAGAAAATAAAATGTAATCATTGCAAAAGATATCAATTGGAGAAATTCATCCTGGAGCCCAAAAGAAACAAAAATTCAACCGTAAAAAGAAATGTCATTTTCTTGTACATTCTTATGTATGTTTCTAAATTTGTTCAAGGGGCAGACTGTGTTCAAGGGGAAACTTCGTGGGCCTAGTTTGATTTTTTTTTTTTTTCTACCTTTTTAATGGAGACAACTATTTGCTTAAGGGCACGTAATTATTCATTGCTAGGATTAATGAATAATATTTACATAGTACATATTAACTCATGAGTAACTTTGACAGAAGATGAATCAGTAGCTTAACTGGCTATCTTGCACTAAGTAAAAATCCTGAACACCAAATAATTCCAATATTTTTTTTAATATAACGAATACAGAAAACAGACTCAACATTAGAGCAGCAATTTCTGTAAGTACTTCCAGTGTGCCTACCCTATTGTTTTCATTTTGTAGTTTATTAAAATGGAAACAAGTGGCAGTAGCAGGGTTCCTATTCATTGAAGCAGTACTCTGTAGTGAAAGATTTCAGAATTACAAAATTACAGAATTAATTTTTTAAGAATTTCTGTGCAGTTTTTTGTTTTTCTTGGTCAGGGAAAACATTAGGAGACTCAGAAGTCAAAATGAGAAATGAATGCTCCATGAACTGAAAGTAAATAGTAATTGTAAGATCAGTGGATTCAAAACATTATGTTATTTGTACTTAAGCCCAGTAGATGTGAACTTGATCAGTATTCTCACTCTATCACTATATCAAGTGTTTGCACGTATACATGTACGCATTTGTCTGGTTAGTGTGAGTCAGATTGTAATTTTTAATGGGAGCGTTAAGCCTTGCAAGATGCCCTCCAACAACAAGATCAACTGTGAGTCTTATTTCTACCATCAGCCTCTATGACTTCATATAAAATTCCAGAATTCTGATAAACTGTCATTGGGAAAAATGATAAAGTGATTTATACTCGATTTTGCTGGAATGGAGAAATGCAGAGGCTGTCAGTCTGGGTCTTCAGAACAAATGAGTTACAGTTCATGAGGCAGCTCAATAAGGCTATCATTTCCCATCAGCTTCTGTCACTGACAGCCACAGATTTACTGGATGGGAAAAGGGAAAATGGCTGAGTTTTGGTGCCAGGTGAGTCGGCACTATTACTCCATCAACCAGACTTGTGTCGACAAGATGCTACCATGAATATTTGATAGACACCTCTTCCCAGAAGTGCCTGTGGAAAGCAGTAAAGCTGTTCTTTCATTTGCTTAAAAAAAAGTGCTCTCTCTGTCTCTCTGGATCCCGTTGAAAATGTCCATTTGTAAACCACTAAGGTTTCTCTGATTTATTTTGTGTGTGTGCATTTGTTTCATTCAACAGTCTGTTTTGTGCCACATGGCTTATTTATAGCCCTCTCAGAATGAAATAAAAGAATCCTCAGTCCTCTGGGATTTCATATACAATGCATTTGTCACTATCCGTCTTGCTAAATGGCAATACAAGCAGAGCCTCAGAGCCACCTGTGCATGCCCAGAGGAAACAGGCCTTTGATCTACCACAATTACAGATTGTTAGAAATATCTATGTCCCAGTTCCAGGCAGAAAAAAATTCTAGTCAAAGCTGAAGAGCTTACTTTCTATATATTCTCATTAAAATATTTCAACATAACTGATTTCTGTATTATCCCAGCTTTCTATTGCACAAAACTTTCCAGTAGCTTCAAAGAGTTACTATGCTTACTGCCTTCTTTTATTTTTGAGGATATTTGCGAAGTAGGTTTTCCTAGTTGAAATAAAGATTTATCTTGCAGGTACTCAGATGCTAAAATGTTTAGTTTTAGGTTCCTATTCATAAAATCATAGAATCATAGAATGGCCCGGGTTGAAAAAGACCACAATGATCGTCTAGTTTCAACCCCCCTGCCATGGTCAGGGTCACCAACCACTAGACCAGGCTGCCCAGAGACACATCCAGCCTTGCCTTGATTGCCTCCAGGGACTTTAGTTTAATCTTAATGATCAGTAGTGGATTTGATCCCTTGATGTCAGCATTAAATATTCTGTTAGGCTAGATTGTGGTGCTACAAGATCTGCACAGGTTAATAATATAATAATACAACAATATAATAATAATACACAATACCATAATATATATAATATTAATAGTAATATTATATTTATAATATAATGCAGTGATATAATATAATAATAATATAACAATATAATAATAAAACACAAGCAAGTGTCATTGCCTGATTCTTTTTGAGGCAGATGCACACTTCTTAAGAAGGATTTAATGACAGTTAGAAACGAAGAGCTTTGTTTTGACTCGCACTGATACTCCTAACTCAATGTGTAAGTCTGTGTAACTTGTGAGTTAAACACCACAGCTCATTTATCAGTCACCACACCTATCCCATAATTAAATAGAAAAAAAGATTTTTACCCATTGCAGGTGTCTGTAACTTATAAAATTATTTTTTAAATATCTGTTTTTTTACAGAAAATCCTTCTATTACCCACACACTTAGAAAATAATGCAGTTTGAGCATTAATAAAAACGAGCTCAAATTATTATCAAGTATGGGCTCTTGTTAAAAAAACATTTAAAAAAATATTTAAGATGAAATAGCTTTTACATGGTTTGTCAGAATCCTCTTGGCCATCTTCTCAAGCGACTCTCATTTATTTTAGTCCATAAATCATTCCTTCCAGATCTGCAGTTGTTTTCCTAGGTAGTAAATAAACATATAAATGTAACCCTTATGTCCCCAGAACATCTACGGACAATCTTCTTTTGTGATTCTGTTCCAGAGCCTAAGGAAACTTAATTTATTGTCTTTATTTTAGAATCTGAGAAGTCTATGGCAATGATATTCAGACATTGCAGCTATGAATAACTATGTGCCAGAAATACTAGTGGGGTCAGATTTGATTTGAGCCAGATGGTTTTTTTATGCTGCAAAGAGAATCTAGAATAACCTTAAGCCTTCCCAAAATTAAGAAAAATTACGTCTAACATCTATATTGTTAATTTTAAAATGATGGTTCCTTACTAGAATTTTAAACTGAAAGCTGTGTTTTTCATTTGCATGTTTGTTTTGGCAAAGAAAACATGTATGTTTAAAAATATGGTGATTAGGGTGTTTTGTTTTGTTTTGTTTTCCATGTGGTTAAGCTTTTCCTCATCACTAATAGGTACCATTTCTTTTTTCAAATACTGTTCTGCTTTCATTTGTTTTAATGATTGAAAGCTGTGTACCAGCTCTATCTTTAATCTTTTTCCCTTAAGCTTTGAGAATCTCAGTAAATACACTTTCTAAAATAGAAAAAAATAATTCAAAGTCAAATCAGATTAACGGGTTTGTCATTTCACAGACCATTTTTCATCTAGTAATAATGAATATGAAGAAGTATTTTTATTCCTAGTTTTCTACAGGATCTAGAGATGCAGACTGATGCAAACCAAAAGTGTGTCAAAAATGAATCACATTCTGTATCGACAGAGTAAGAAATGTGCAGGATGACTGTAGTCATAAAATCCTCATGTTGTCATCTGTCTTGTTAAGCTCCCAGAATACATAGCAAAATACATACTAATCTGGTCTAATAAATCTTAACAGATCTAATTGTCACACGTTTTCCTACTCCTTTTATCTTAATCTAAATGGAAGAGAGAGTGATATTATGGCAGAGCCTTACAATTTTCGGGGGAGAGAGCAGGAATTTGTTGGAATCCCTGCGTGACTGCAGTTTTTGTCTTCTTTATATTCACGTATGACTGTAAAAGTGGGGAGCAAAGTGAGAAACTAGACTCCATTTTCTTATACTGCTACAGTTTCCTGCTCTCTGCTGTGACTGAAGCATTGAGTATGAACTAGAAAACTTTTTTTTTTTTCTTGTATGTCAGTTGATTTTTCACAGTCCACGACATCCTGTATCTCTGTGAGCTGAAAGGAAAGGCAAGGAACGGAAAGGTGGAGAAAAGCTGCCTTTGGAAGAGATTTTAGTATCTAAAGAGTGGAGAGGCTTGAAATATCTAAAGGAGGGTTATAGGAAGGAATGGGACAGACTTCTTAGCAGGGTCTGTCATGATAGGACAAGAAAAATATTTTTTGTAGTACAGGCAGTGAAGCACCAATAGGTTGCCCAGAGTGGTAATCATCCCATCCTTTAAGACATTCAAGAACAGGGCTCTGAGTAACTTGATCTATCTGTAGGTGTTCCTGTTCGTTGCAGGGGAGTTGGACTAAATGACCTTTAAGGGTCCCTTCTAACTCAGACAATTCTATGATTCCATGAATGGGGAAAATAGAAGAGGGAAAATGGGAAAAGAGAGAAAGAGAGAACAAGGAAGTGGAAGGAGGGAGGAAAAGGAAAAGAACAGGAAGGGGAAAGGAAAGAGTAAGGAGAATGAAGAATGGAAATAATTCGTGGCAGAATTTGAGATAACTTAAATTTCTCACTGAATCAAGAATGTTTCTAATTTTATCCTGTTTATCCTACTTATGCTTCACTAAAGAGATGAGCACCTCAGCTGAGAATGCTAGCAAGATATTTTTCTAATAGTTTCCTCTTCCATCTTCCCTAACTATAACTGACTCTTAGATCAGAACTATGGAGATACTAGGACTTTCAACAAAAATATTCAAAATTTTTTGATCTAACACATGATACATCTTGAATTTGGCCTACTTCCTAAATGAACTGTATCATGTCTGGGCCTCTGGTTTCTAACAAAAAACCTGGAATGCAAGAGAAAATTAATTTTCAGCTTCAGTCTATAGTTCACGTTTGAAAGCCATTCATATCACAAAAACATTATGCAAGTTGGCAAGGATAGCAGCAGAAGAAAACCAGAACTGGAATAATCAGGCGTGATGAATGTATAGCTGAAGAGCATCACATGAGCAGTTTCTACATTGCTTGCCTGTCTGCCCTCCCGCAATTTCTGGCACTGGTTCTTACTTTTCTGTGAGCATCCTGTTTTATGTGAATCATAGTCTCTCCCTCTGATTTGGCTCTCCGAGGGACGAAACAACAAAATATGTGAGGATTTAGTCAAAATCTTTGGAGCATCAGAGGATTTAGAATTGATACAACAGTAGCACATCTTGCGTACTTGCAGAAGCCCTTCTGTGTTTATACTGAACATTAATATTATCTTCAAGAGGAAGGTGTGTTGTGAACCCTTCAGTTGCAGATTTGCTGGTGAATATGTGCACAATTAAATGTCTTTATCTCCATTGTATTTTCTAGTGGCCGCATAAGAGCTAGTTAAAGACAGAGGGCCTGTAGAGGAAAAAAAAAAAAAAAAAAAAAAGGAGAGAGAGAGCCACAATGGGTGTGATTATGCTTCATCTTCATTCAACACAGTACCACAGGGATTAGAACAGTCGCTGCCACGGTAGACACTTCAAGTTTTCCTTCTGTCTTGGGGAAGGCAGCCATAAACCTCTCACCATACCAAACAGAAATGTCAGTGATATGTTCTTTAGAAATTGTGATACTCTTCATCATTCAAGCACAAACTGTTATACGCTGTAGACAAGAATTCAAATGTGTTTGTTCTTGAGATAATGAGCCCTGTAATTCAGAACATAGTAACTGGGAATCTCAAATGCCCACCAGAAGGTCAGAGGATGGGGAATGGGGAATTTTGTCTCCCTTGTTATCTTCAAATCTATCAGTGGAAATTGATAACACTCCTATGAAATATCTTGATTTCTTCAAATGAGTGTTTGCCAGTGGCTAACATTTCCACTGGCAAAGTTGCAACTAGCTCTTCTCTGCGAGACACTGAGAAAATCTGACAAAATAACAAATTCATGTTAAATTTTTTTTATAAATAGAGATCTGTCAGTTGTACTGGCAACAAAAAATAATGATTTGATTTTCATGTAAAATATGCAAGAATCCAACAATTCCAACAAGCTGGAAAAATTTCTAGCATGTGACACTTCTTCATTGCCTAAACATACAGATATTTACAGAAAGCACTAAAGCACTGCAAATTCTTTTTTTCTCTTTTTATTTAAAATATATATTTGAAATATAGATAGGATGAATTCTTTTTTTTTTTTTTTAATTTAAAAAGTTTTTTTAATTTAAAAAGCATAACTGACTTGTCAGAACTTAGCATACCTTATTTGCTTCCCACTTGCATATAGAAACAATTATTTAACCTTAATAGAAGTGTTATTATTTTCAGAATTACTATTTCAGTTGTAGTATGATGCTTACACATCTCTTGTATTATATGTGCTGGGCCATATTACTATATACTGTCAAGTTTATTGAAGTTCTCATCTAAAATAGTTGTAACTGTTCTTGCTTTTAGCTCTTATGTAGTTAAAATGAGTTTTGATCTTAACAGAATCATAAGCTCTGTTAAGAATTTATGTCTATTCTTCCTTAGAAATTCTGCTATGCCTGTTACCACAGCTGTTCTTTCATAAATATTAGAAGTTTTCTTTATTAGAAATAGAATTAGAGGACTTAAAATTCTTCCTTTTCAGCTGAATGTTTTGCTTCTATTTCAGCTTTTAAATTTTGCATTAACAAATCTTGACTTGTGTTTAAAGAAAACCTCCCTGGATTATCATGTTCTCATACAGCATTTTTACCACAGTAAATGAGCATTTCTCAACAGAAAATGTTTCAAAAATCTTGATATCTTTTGAATTGCCTTTGTGCAATCCTAGCAATTATGGCATCCTCCATCTTATTCTGAGCTTTTGATATGCTTTCATATTCAGTTTAGACTTTGTAATCCTACACTTTGAAGAAAGGTCTAAGGTAGGAGATTAGCACTTTTGCTTCAAAGTTAATTTTATTCATTTTCCACTGATATTTTCCACTCTTAGCTGATGATGATCAGGATCTTCAAAGCCTATTTACATTCTTTATTATATGCATTTTTGTATATACATTTTCATACTAGCATTACCATGCTTTACTGGTTTTGCTGCTTTCTGTTTCTTTAGCATTGCTTTTCTATCCTGTATTATTATACTTTTTTAAAAATAGTATGTGTGTCTTACTATATATAATAAGTCCTTCATTTATTTTGTTAGGATAGTTTTTCTAAATTCATCACATGCTCCTCATTAAAGAACAGAACTTGACTGCTACTACTGGACAGGACAATTATTACAATGTTTTTTTGGAAAGACAAACTGTGGAAAAGAATAAATGTTCAATCTTTGGTGTAATGTCATATTTTCCTTTTTTTTTTTTAACCTCCGTTTTGCTCTGTCCATTCTATAACAACAACAACAACAACAAAAAGTGCCTGTTATTGGACTATGTAAAAGAAATTGAGAATTTGAGGTTTCTCCTTTTAGTATAATTTAAGCTATCAAAGTGAATGGATCAGTTTTTCGGCATACTATTCTCTTCTTAGTTTCTAAACCTATTCACATAACAGCTCACTGAGTGAAACTATATTTATTTTCATTCTGATACTGTCAGCCTATTTTAAAAGCAGTGTAAAATGATCTCCATACTTTCCCTCTGTTTTCAGGGACCTGAGATTCCTGAACGATGGTTCTGCTGATGAAGACTAAGGGAAAGGAGGCCTTCAGTACCTCAAACTTTTCCATGTCAATTATCATTATTTGACTTATCCCGCTCAGCAGATTGCCTACATTTTCCCTAGTCATCCTATTGCTGCTTATCTGCTTGTAAAATCTTCCCTTTTTGCCTTTCACATCCTTCGCTAGATTGAACTCCTAGTTAGCCGTAGCTTTTCAACTCTATCCCAGTAAGGCTGGATATAGCAGCTCTGGACTCATCCTTGGTCACCTGCCCGTGCATCTACCTCTTGTGCACATCTTTTTTTATGTATGAGTTCAGCCAGAAACACTGTGTTCATCCATGAAGGCCTCTTACCACCATCATTTGATTTCTTACTTGGCAAGGTGAGTGTCTATTGAGCTTGTACAATGTGATCCTTAAGTATAAGCTAATTCTCTTTGACCTTCTCTCCAGGGATATATCTCATGAAACACTTCTAAGCAGATTCCTGAAGTTATTTACATCATTTCTGCTTAAATCCAGGGTTGTGATGTTGCTTTTTGCCCTGTTCCCTTTTGGAATCTGGAACTCCATCATCTTGTGGTCACGGTAACCACGCCTGCCCCAAACTTTCATGTTACTGCCCAGTTCTTCCTTTTCTTATTTGTAAGTGTCAGGTCCAGCAGAGCACTTTTTCTTGTTGGCTTCTCAATTACCTGTGCCAGGAAGCTATCCTCAGTGCAGTCAAAAGACCTGGATTTTTTTTTACCCCTGTTGTAATGTCCTCCCAGCAGTGTCAGATTAGTTAAAGCCACGGTAAGGACCAAGGCCTCAGGTAAACATGGGACTTCATTAAGTCATTTGAAGACCTCACATCTTCCTTATCAGGAGATCTATAGCAGATGCCCACTGTAGTAATGCCCATGCTGGTCTGCCTACTAAACCTCACCCAAAAGCTCTCAACTGATACTTCACCCACACCAAGGAAGAGCTCCATCCATTCCAGTTCATCTCACACATAAGAGATCAACTTGCTATTCTTGCCTTCCCTGCTTATCCTTAAATGTTCTCCATCACAGCATCCCAATCATGTCAGCCATCCCTTGACATCTTTATAGCAATGCATTTTTATCGTAACAGTGCTTTGTAATTCTGCACGTTCCATGCTGCATATGCATGCGTAGAGGCATTTCAAAGAGCCATCCAACCATCCTGATTCCTCAGTATAGGTTTGAGAGCTTTCCCAATAAGGCCATTCTATTGGCATTTCCGACTGCTGTGGGAAAGATGGTCCTCCTCAAATGCCTAGGTTAGTCTGGGGCTGTGAAACAGATTTTGCAAAATAGTAAATGCGTTGTGAGTAATCTATTGGAAAAATGAGAAACTGTAAAAAGCAACACCTGAATCCTTTTATCAGAAACTTCAGCAGGGTATAAATATTCTCAGTGTATCATTGCTCTATAAATCAAAAATGATAAACATTAATATAAAGTAGGTTTAAAGAAACTGTGATAGTGCCTGCTTGTACTTGACTCTTTCTAAACCATCTGCAGTAGATTTCTGCTCCTTAAATTTTGTTTTAAACTGCAAATTCAAAAAAAGCCCTGAGCTTAAGAGAGTGGAATTTCTCTTAAAATTAAATCACAGGAAAAAGAATCTGAATCATTAAATGATACTATCTGTAACAAAGGAGGAAAACCAGAATCTAATTATATACAGTGTTGCAGACCTTTAAAAGCTGAAAGCTGAAGCTGAATTTTAGTTAACTGAAAATGTCTTTTGAATTTAAAGAGAACCAAGTAACAACTCTTAGCACAAATATATGAATTTTTAATAAATTCATCTCTCAGTTCTTATCATGTTCTGTGCTCAGTGCTCACATAGACTTCCAGGACGTACATATAAATATCAAGGGAATATTAATTCCAAAAGCTACATGGGTATATTGATTTTTTTCATGTTATTGAATCTAATATTTCAAATTATTAATCTTTTCACGTGTATTTAGGATAAAACGTTATCAGAAAACATCCATTTGTGTGGCGAAATCAACAGAGAGAAATGTTAACAGAAAAAAATGGAATAGCAAAACCATAATGAGGTGAAGATGTAATTGGTTGATGAAATTTAAAGTTATTTTGATAAGACAGATTACTAGAGAAAATATTTAAATTTATGCTCTTTGGCAATCTGATGTTTATCAAAGTTTCATTCATAATTTTTCATAATGTAAAGCTATTTACAGAAAGCGTATTTTTTATTTAATCTTTCTGCAGCTTTTGTCCAAGTCACTGTATATCTTAAAAGATCTTATGGTATCTGAGAACTTCAGGTGCATGTATTTCAGGTTGCTTAAGGGTTTAAAATCTGCTGGTAAGGAGCACAGTATAGGAGGTTATAGTGATGTATGAAAAACAGATGTAGCCCAGCAGAAACAGTACAGAAGATGGCTAAAATACATGCCAGCAAAAACTGAATATGGAAAAGCCTGTTAAAATCATTAATATCCGTCAATGTGACTACAGCTTCTCTGTGTCGTAGAATTAGTGGGACTTTTCAAGTTCCTCTACATACATATTTTCAATACAGTGAGATCCAATGATGTTCAAAAGTAGTACTGCTGTGTTTAGAGTTTTCCAGATATTATGATCTGTGTATTCCTTTGTTCTGAACTATCCTTATTATTACTGCATTGCTGGTATAAAGATGTTGAGAAACAAAGCTCTATATTCTTTCTACCATCTCACTGCTGCTTTACTTTGAAAAAGTCATTTAATACTTTGGATGAAAATTTTGAAGAAGGAGTATCTGAAGTTTGGTTCCTATGTATTCCAGTGTTGATAGCATGTTTTTGGAGATACCAAGTGCAGATGGTTGCCATGTTGTCTCAATGGAAAAATTTGACAAAAACGCCTGTTTTCTAAAATTCTAAAATTTGTAAAAGAGGAGTATTTTGTCTTCCCAGTGAAGGACTTCTAATGTAATTCTTAGAAAAACTCCTTTGGTGGAAAATTTGGCAAGATTTCAAATATATATATATATACATGGGTGCGTTTAAAGAATATGTTAGCCTAATGGAAATGATTTTTCCAATTACAAAAGTTTGGGGTATTTTTTACATTGTCTGCAGTTTTTATCAGTCCAACAAAAGTGGCTTGCTTGTTCTTTCTTGGTTACAATTTTCTCTCACATGAATAGAACTATGCAAGTTCAATATCAACATTATTACTGTGCACTTCATGTTTGGATAATCTCAAAATTCTTGCATGTTTCAGAGTGCTTCTTTCTGCATGGAATTTCCTGCTTTTCTGTCTTTCTTAATGCAGGTTCAACTTGATGAAAACCGACAACACAGAAAATCATCTGTGCCATCTTTAACCAAGTAACATTTCATACAAACACAAAATTGTGTATGAAAGTGTGAATACTGTAAAAATGGTACAGTAGATGGAGCGCTAGCATGCCATATATACTATCATTTAAATCTAACCTTAAGGTTTTAACCATAATTAGAACAGTGTTTTAGGATTATTACCTGTTAGACAGGTAGTAGTCCCCCATTATCTATAATTAAGAGAACATAATTTATAGCAATTAGTTTTAATTCTCCTCTTCAGTCTGCATTCAGCAGAATACTGGGACAAATAGTCCCAATATTCTGACAGTCACTTTACTCTAATAGATATCATCCTCAGGCCATTTCCTAGTTCAATGCTAGATATTTTGATACTCTCAAAAAAAAAGAAAATAAAAAAAGGAAATTTGCATCAGCATCTATCACAAGCTTTATTTTTTTTTAGGCATTCTTGTGAATTCAGTTAACAGAGAGGGCACCTCAGGCAGAAGATATCTTAAAGTGTGTACCAGGCAAAGAGAAAACCTGTGTTGCACCTTTGCTTGGTATTTGCGCAGTAGCTTCCTGAGGGTGATGGCAAATTTGAGAAAATGACAATTTTTTTTTTCCTTTTATAAATGTGATTTCTCTGTTTCTTCCTTCCTCCCGTGATTTATCACGTTTGCCTCACATGCGACAGGTCCCCTGGGATATGTGCTTCTTCTCTTCTGAGAACCAGGTATCCAGAAAGTAGTCAGTATGTGGAATTGGAGTATTAACTCTTTAATGACCCGTGCACTACATGATGTTATGATGTGGAATACCAAAAACCAAAAAAAATCACTAAACCATGACATATCATTACTGTCTTCTGGAAAAACTGACACAGTGTGACTTTATGTTACAGAGAACTTGCTTACTGAATTTTGTATTAGAGATATCTATGGATGGCAGTAGCATTATATGAAATAATACAACCCACTACCGTCCTCTCATAATGAATGTTCAGTCAATCAGTATTGCATCTCAGAATAAGTTTTGAATTCAAATTATAAGGTTTTTTAGGTTTATTTCATTTATAGTGTTTAATAGGAACTGAACAGAAATGTTTGTGGGCCTTTGTGTTCCTAAAGGAAACTTAGGGTAGTTGTATTTTCTTCTTGGGGTGTAAAGATAGTATTCACTTCCAGATGCTATTCTCTTAACAATCCGTTTCTATTACACCAGCATCACCTCTTTCAGACCCTGTAAGTACCCTTGCTCAGCATCAGGAGCACACACTTATTTTTCAGAAAAATAAAAATAGACGCAGATATGGGAAATGTAATCATGTATTTTGGTAAGAATAAAATATTATATCCCAGAAATTATTATTTTGTAAACTGCTGGGATGAGAGGGAAACAATCTGCCTCAAAACACGAGTGTAAAATAGTACAGTAATTGGGGAAATTTATATATTGAAGAATCAATATTTTACTCATTCACTTGAGATATAAGATCTGTGCATGAAAAGTGCTGGTTTTGACCTATGAGCAATGGAGAATTTAAACAGTCTCTTCAGTGCAGTAACAACAAAGCACATATTATAGCATCTTCCCTAAAAGAGTCACAAGAGACCTATCTGCGATCTTTCAGCATGTCAAACACAGTGGTTCTGACTAATTTCTAGTGTGCTGAAAGGAAAAATAAATGTTGCTTATGTTTCCTAGACAACAGCCTATGCTTTGAAAGTAAGCTATGGTATATATTTTATTCAAATCTAGCATACAATCTGAGAGTGAAAGAACATACATGTCTGGCATTGTTTGCCTGGGCTGCTTCAGATATACAAAAATATTGTCAGGCATCTGTATTACTCATTTGGTATCATTTTGGGGGTATAGATATCTGGACAGTACTTCTCCATTTACTTATAGAAAGGCTAATTTTCTTGATCTTCCTTGTTCTTTCTTAAGGATTATGTTTCTTATATGTTCATTCTATTCTTCAAATAGGCAACAAATGGCAATGTATTTCTTTGTAATTTTTTATGTATTCCCTTTTTAACAAAATATTATTTTCCATCTTTCTCCACACATATTTCCTCCTTCTGCGTACCTTAACCTTACTGATAGATGTCTGCCATCCTCAACTGCCAATTCAAGAACAATAGTAATATGGATTAGACTGAAATTTTTGTAACGTGACACAGAACAGGAAATATTCTCCACAGAAAGTAACAAGTAATTTAATCATTACTTTCCTATGTACTGTTGATGATGATATCTATAAAACCATTATTATGAAACAACCTTTATATGATTTCTATCATACACTTTATCATGTAGAAGCATTGTTTTGTAGTGTTGATTTGTTGATTTAAACTCCAAATGGTTTTTCTAAGTGAGCTGATTTTCAGATACAACACATTTCAGGTGAAATTTTAGTGAACCAATTCAAATTTAATAGAATCTTTTTGCCAGTACTGTTCCTTGCAGAAAGAGAGAAGAAATCAAATAAAATATTCTGATTTTTTTTTTTTTTTTTTTTTTTTTTTAAAGGCAGGCAATTTCTCCATGGCATTTTATTCCAAAAAAAAAAAAGCTTTCTATGTGAACTGTTGAATTTTGGGAGTAGAAATTGATTCTGAGGCTCCATTTTCTGCCTTTTAAGTAATGCTAAAGTGACATAACAAAAAAAAAAAAAAAAAAAAAAAAAGCTGTTTTCTATGAAAATGAATGCTTGAGATCCCCAAAATTTATGAGACTTTTTCTCCAGATTGATATTGCTTTTCTCTATCAGACAAAATAAATGTTTAGTTCTTTATTCAATCATTGCTTTTAAAATACATCACAGACACATCCAAAAAAGTCTAAAAATATTAATTTAAGAATCTATAAATGTGAATTATGCCTCTATTAGATTAGGTGTGTTTACCGAATTATTTGTCATTTTAAATACACTGTGTGAATGAATATATGAATAGTTATTCTTGTTTAGTAAATTAAAATATGTGACAGTTCATCAAATAGTCTGAGTTCAAAACAGACCTTTTTTGGTTGTCTGACTGCATTCTGTCATTTACTTCCAGAAATAAAATCTTGCAATACACATATATGTTTGTGACTATTCTGATGCAAAATAACAAAGTAATTACGTATATAACTAAAATTACTTTTTTCATTGAAAGTCTTGATGTATATTTCCAGAGCAGTTGGTTATGCGAGAAACACTCAAAGTCAAAAATTTCGAGTTAGGCAACGATCTTAGTGATAGCAGCAAAGCTTATTCGTTATTGCAATGATGGGCACACGCCGCCTATTGGCAAGGGAGAAATTGCACGCCGGTCATCGAAATTCATTCCGTTCTATAGCCTAAACCAGACGCAGGTAGTGCTCTCCTGGCGCTTGCTCATTGGTTGAGCGGCTCAGGCTCACAATCTCTCTGCCGCTGTTGCTATGATATATTTCCGTATAAAGCTCCTTACCAACCTGTTGTTTCTTGGGTATATTATGTACTCCTCCATAGAGATGGAAGGGCAATAATTTCAAGAACAAGCACATTCTTTCTGTCCTGTGCTAGGCGCTCTCCCCACCCTGCATATTTGTCTTATTTTGTACAAGGCTCAATTCTGCCCCAGTCAGAGCGCCCCAAATCTTAACTTTTCAGCAACTTTCCTTAGTGGAAGAAAAACAGCTATTTCACGAGATACAGTTCACGAGTTGTAAGTTCAGTAATGATCTATACTACATACAGAAAATACTGGAAGCTGGAAGCTTCTACTGCAAGAACACAATCCATGTCTCACAGTTATGTCAGAATTGGCCAAGAAGCTCCTTTTTGTTGAAGGATGTCTGTAGGAACCATTTTACTGCTGAGAAGAGTTATAAAGTTCTTTCAGCTGTTTCATGTCAATGTTAACAACTGTATAATTATCCAGAGGAAATAAATTTAAATTATTTGTTTTATGCCACTTTAACTGTATGTACACTTTAAGATGAGAAATGAATAGGTAGACTCAGAGTCAGAGATATCATAAAAGTCATATCATGTTATTAATAAGCTGTCAGTATTTTTTTAGATGAGGTCTCTTTAAAACACACATATAAAATGGACTCCTTTCTTCACTCACACCAACTTTTAGTGAAGTGTAATTCTACAGTATTTGGGGGATATTTATAAAACCATCTCCAGCCTCTTCATCCTAAAACCCTGAAGTGAAGAAAAGTAACCCTTAGTAAATTTAGTGAGAATCTGTCCTGACATGCTGGTATTGGGTTGCATTTACCTGGGGACAGGATGGGTAGGAGAGGATGCAGGATCAGCGCCTATATGTGATGAGGATTCAGCCAAGTGAATTGGGGAATGCAAAGGATGACATATTTTATTCAGCAGCTTCTTGTCCCCACCCAATGGGAGGACCATTGTCTGACCTGGATAGTATAAATGCCGTGCAGTCCTATCAAGTTTCCACATTTCACAGCAGAATGTCTGAGGCTGGTGTGTGAGAACAGGTCAGCTGCTAACTGCTGAAAGCTGGAAGATGCACCAGTGAATAATCACGGGATGAGTGCCTTGCATGTGTTATCCTCCAGAGCACACAAAACTATTCTGTGTCTGTGTGCTCCACGGATGAGGGGGTTTATTTTCACTCTCTAGGAGTTGAAAGATGAAAGCAATATTGGACTTTCTGCCACCAAAATGCAGTGCAAGAGGTTTTTTTAAGGTAGAAGCCTTTGCAGTAGCACAGCATGGGCACAACATAACTTGTGTCAGGTTATATTTAAAAAACTGTTGGAATAACTTCAGCACACACATGGTTTAAGCACATTTGGCCACAGATGCCACTGTGAGATCCCAAATTGCCATTGCAAATAGCTAGGGTATTAATGGGGAATTAAATCTCTTCCCAGTAAAAGCTGGAGACAGCATCTCCTTTTATGCTTCCCTGCCCTGTCTGAACTACTTCCCTTTTATAACAGCTGCATTTCTGCCAAGTGCTTCATCCTTGCAGCCAGGAACTATAAAAGCAAAGTGTCCTTGCCATTTGGGAGAGATGGTGACAGGAGGTAGATGCAATGATCCCCTGCATACTTACAGCATCAATTCTTTCCCAGTAGGATCACATATTCGTTAATGACTAACTGCCAAATGCCACTCTCTGGAATGAAGACAGTACTGGAGAGTCTAGTCTGGGTCCTTGTGACAACAAAATTCAAATTCTTATTTCTCCAAAGGAATGAGGTTAAAATCAACTTCAGTAATAAACAGAGAAGGGAGCATAAACAAGACACTGAATTGAATTCACAATTCAGAGATGAATTTCTACATAAAGTGCACGGAAATGATGTAACTTAAAGACTATGCTCAGCAGCAAGTGGGACATTAAATTTAGAGGGAATAAATTATCCAAAGGTAGGAGGGCAGCATGATTCAGTCTTTGGTCTTGAAAATTAAGTGATGCGTTTCAGTTTCATTCCAATGACAGAAATGATATTGAAATTAGGGTAGGATATCTAAACCTTCCTGGGCCTAAATGAAACGTAGTAGTAACAGACTATCTCCTAACATCTAGTAGGAATTAATGAACTGAAGTGATCTGGGTTTTCAAACATTACAGTGTAGACCTGGTAAGTACCATCCACAGAAGAAAAGCTGTGTTTTCTCAGTGCTAAACCTGAGCATGCAATGTGTATGTATTTGTCTGTAATATTGGCAAACCAAACAGATGGTAAAACAGTGCTCTGCAAGTGTCAGAATATGGAATATGTATAGTGACAGTTGATCTCAATGCAACATGCAGATGGTAAAGCAGCACTTGAGCTCCAAGGTCATTTTACTTAAAAAAAAAAATTAATACTGTAATTTATATTAGTAGTAACTTATTTTGCATGGCTAGGAGTAATGTGAGTAATTAACAGTTTCCATGAAAGTCCTTGAAGTCAGCGTTTTATTTGCTAAGAACTGTTGTACAGCACATGCTGAGCATTGCCTGCTAGCTATTGGGTAATTCAGATATCTCTGCAGAGACAGCAAGAACAACAAAATCACAGTATCCTAAGATCCTGCAAACTGAAATGATGGTTGTCCACTGGAAGAAAGGCTGCTCCCTTTATAAGAATGTGTGTGGATTCTCCTTTTAGAAATAGAAAGGTGTCCAAGCTAAATCTCCTTTCTGCTCTCGCTTTTAATTTAGGCTGTGGCGCCTTTTCATTGAAGAGTGAAACAAATTCTTAGCAGATAGATAGGTTTTAGAAATAAAAATGGCAACCATTTCACACTCTGTAGAGGTGTGACATGTTACAAGTCATCTTAGAAGAAATGGAGTAGTGGGGAGAGTGCAGGTGGAGTGTTCAAAGCTGCGTGTATAATTCACACTCAGTGCTATGGCTGCTACCAAAAAAATCAATGCATAAACTCTAAGGCAGATGGAATTTATCACATATTTCTGCTGTTTGTCCCCTGATTATCAGCAGTATATATAGATGTGTCTCTATAAGTTCATCTTATTTTCTTTCTAAATAACACAAGATAAATCTACATTAACTCCTGTAAAGAGAACTAGATAATTTAGTGTAAAATATGACCATGATTTTTTGAGTCTTTAGCTGGAAATAACTTCCTTCTCACCAGAACAAAGTGTATCTATTCTGACTACTATGTTTACTTTTCACTGAGTGATCTGTCACATCAGTGTTTCATTTTGGATATCTCATTCTGTTGAAGTACACAATAATTACTTTATCTGTAATAAAATACAAGAAGATAACAAGATCTATTGATAGTTTTGATCATTATAGCATTCCAATTAAATATATTACGCTTCATTACAATACCTAAGCCAGACACCAGTTTCTCAGAAGTAGAATATCATAGTTTTGCCATTTATTTGAAATAGGGTACTTCTAAAAGGATGAGGAATTACAGAGATATGTTCTTGCTGTGGTAAATAAAAAATGACCTTTGGGACTTTGATATGATATTGAAAAATGGCCTATTGAAGTGGAACAGTAGGAATTCGAACTACAATATAGAATTGTCATCTTTCTGAGGGACACTTTTCTCCTAGTTTAAATTGTAAACACCTACAAATCCAGTGTACAGCAGACATTTTAATATGTTTGCCTTGAAGCCTCAAAAGCAAAATCCTGTGTATAAATACTATGACTTCAAAAAGCAGAGAGAAAAATAACCATTGGTGCTTATAAATATGAAGTCTGCAGAGTGTAAGCAGACTGAATTTATAGAAAAAACCTTGAACAATTCCTACAACATCAGCCCAGCTTCATTCTGAACTGTTGAGCCAGAAATATGAGAAAATGAAGTGACTGAAGCCTGTCAGAAAAGAAAAACCACTAGTTGAGTGATGATATGAATCCACAGAAGGCTGTATTGAATCCAGTATCTTCACTACATTGATTAAAGTCTGTTACTATTCAGGTGAACTGAAACCTTCATGAAGCCATGGTGGAGATGTGCACAATAAAAAGTCATTTGTCATTTGCAACTCAGTAGGACTCTGAAGCAGAGAACTCTTCTTCTTTCTCCTCTTTTTTTTTTTTTTTACTTCAACTGAGTAATATTAGATGGCTCATGGGAAGAAATATATATTGTGTATATGACTTCTCAATACCTTGGTTTACAGCAATCAGATTAGGTAAGATCTATTATGAGATTAGGCTTTCCAAATATATCACTACCTTAGTATTATAGTTTGTAGCTTGTGTTCAACCAGTTTGCATAAAAAACTGCATAACATCTGGTCTCATTTAAAGATGAATCTGAAGCTTGCGGATACCACAAGTTACAATATGCTCTGCTCTTTTTGGATCCAAATTATGATATCCAAATCTCACGTCACTTGTGATTTAAAAAAAAAGACCTTTTTCTTGGATCTTTCTTTCTCACTAAAACATGTTCAGTAATTGAAAATTATGGAGTTTCTGTGTGTGAATGTGTGTGTGTGTGTATGAATTTTCTACTCCAATTTTAGTTAAATCTTTATCAGTTTAATATTTCACAGTTCAAGGACAGATTAATTGATAAAAGTCAGAGGCATTGCCCTTTGGACAGTCCTATAGCCCAGATGATTGCCAGGGTGGAGGTATTTACTCCAAGCTTCTTCCCTTATTCAGAAATGAGTGCCTAGGCTGGGTTGGTCTCCCACGTTCCAGTCACACCTCCTGCACATACAGCCATTCAGTGTTATGTGCAGATCTTCTCAAATTCTTGTGTGGGAACTGCTCCATTTTGAAGAAATTGTTCAGGGAAGTTATTCCAAAAGTTAAATTTGATCTGATCTGCCTTCCTTAAAATGAATGTCACTGTACCTTGAGTACTGTGTTCAGTTTTGGGCCCCCCACTACAAGAAAGACATTGGAACGCTGGAGCATGTTCAGAGAAGAGCTATGAAGCTGGTGAGGAATGTGAAGCACAAGTTTTATGAGGAGAGGCTGAGGGAACTGGAATTGTTCAGTCTGGAGAAGAGGAGGCTCAGGGGAGACTTTCTAACTCTCTACAATTACCTGAAGGGAAATTGTGACAAGGCAGGGATCGGCCTCTTTTCCCATGTAAGTAGCGATAACACTAGAAGGAGTGATCTTAAGTTGCAGCAGGGAAGATTTGGGTTCAACATTAGGAAAAACTTCTCTGAAAGAGTGGTCAGGTACTGGAAAGGGCCGACCAGGGAGGTAGTGGAATCACCAACCCTGGAAGTGTTCCAGAAACGTCTAGATGTTGTATTAAGGGACATGGTTTAGTGGGAAATACTAGTGGTAGACGGATGGTTGGACTGGATGATCTTAGAGGTCTTTTACAACCTTGGTGATTCTATGATTCTGTATGTTAGACTTCTCATCATTTAAAAAAATCTTATTTTACTACCATTATTAAATATGTTATTTATGTTGAGCTAACACTTATGAACATCAGGTGTATAAAAAATGCCCAAACAGCCTAACAGAGGCATTCCAGTTTTTGATGCCTGTCAAAAAAAAAAACTTTGACACTGATTTAACAAGATTCAGCAAAACAATACATATTTACTTAGTTAGTTTTTTTCCGACGATCCTTTTTTCTAACTTTTTCCTTTTTTTTTTTTTTTAATTTTAATTCATTAATATTTAGTGGTAACAAAAACAGCAAGTGAATAATACCCATTCATGTTCAAGAGTAACACTGGAAAATGGCAACTTTGATACATACATAATTCTTCTCACCCGTACATGATTTGCTTTAGAATTAAAAACAGATTTGGTATGCAGCTAGAGAGTCTTCTGTTTGGGCAGTTCCTGTATTTTTATGACAATCCGCTATACATTGTAATAAGTAATATTTAAAAATGCTGAAATTATTTTTTGATAAAAAATATTGTGAGATTTTATCCTGATAGGTTTTACATAAGTGACAGATTTAGATGTAATAACCATAAAATGAAGACTCTGTCTAGACTTTAAAAAAAGTTTCTATTGCATTCTGTAAAATAATTCCTGCAGGTTACAGCAAAAGCAAACCACAGCTATGTTGTCATGAACGCAGCAGAACAAACTTCTGCTCTATTACTCGCACATGCATAGTAGCACAAATCAAATAAAGAGCACTCCAATAATTAGGTTGACATTATTTTAAATCCATAAAAATTATGGATTGTGAATTACCATTAAATTATTCCAGAATCCTTGCTGTCTAACAGGCAGTTATAAAACAGTTGTTTCTTATCTCTCAGAGAAGAAAAAAAAAAAAAAAAAGTTAAATAGTGAACAAAAAAACCTTATAGTATATGTGAAATATTTTGGAAAGCATGACTTACAACAGCAGTATTTTACAAAGCATTCTCATTCTAACAAAATCAGCCAATCCAAGACAATCTGCTATGCTGCAGCATTGCTTCTATGGAAAAGCTTTCAAAAATCAGTTTAAAAATCCATAGTAATTTCACAAGATAACCTTATTTTAGTAGTCAAAGCTCGGCTTTTTCAGTGTGCTTTATCTCCTCTCATTAATTTGTTTACATCACCATAGAAGAGATCTGAAACCTGCAGAAAATATTTTGTGAAATATTGGTTGGGTTTTTTTTGGAAATTTCAGGAAACACTTGTTTCCTGCACAGGTGGCAGAGTACTGGCATAGGTTGCCCAGAAATGCTGTGGTGTCACCTCCTTGGAGTTCTTCAGAGACCATCTGGACATGGGCCTGAGCACTCTGCTCTGGGTGGCCCTGTTAGACTGAGGGTTGGACCAGATGGACCCAGAAGTCCCTGCCAACCTCAACCATTCTGTGATTGTGTAAACTCTTAGAATATGAAGACCATGTTTTGAATTTGCAGTGAGGAATTATAAAAGTTGGTAATTGTTTGAGATTCTAAATGAAAGATTTTATTTCAAATGACATTACCTAAAAGCTCCATATGATTTGAGTCTCACTCTTCATGGAATAAAATTTTGAGTAACTCAGCAATCTCTGACGCAGATTTCTTTAGTTAAATATAGTTATTTAGAATCTATTAAGATTGATTAACAAAGCTTTGTTAACAAAACACTTTGAAGGTTGTAGAGAAACTGTTCTATTTTACTATTTAAAATTGTTTATATCACTCCTAGTGAATTTATCCGCACTACACAAAGCTTCTTAAGAAGTAGAAAAATATCAATCCTACTAGTGCAAATTCATATTTCAGGCAGAAAGCCAGAGCAAAATGTCCCTTTCATATTTGTAATTTAAATCTGGTGCGCTTGAATGTAAATCAGTAAATGAAAATTTTTACTTAAAAACAAAATATTGATGAAATAATATCCCAAAATATGACAAAATTTTGCACGTTTTTGCAATATCCTCAAGATGAATAATAGCCAAAAGAAGAGCCTGATCAGGTTCTTAGGTCCTCTTCATTCCTTCTGCATGAGCTGACCTTACTTCATCAATTCAAACAACCCATTTCTACAGTGAGTTGTTTACGTGCTAGCAACAGCTAACATAAACTAGATTTCTAGTGTTCCCGGTAAACTGGAATGTCAAGCATATATTTTGGTGGTGCTGTGTATTTTCCAGCAATTACCAGTTAACCTTAGTGTGAAATTCAAGGTGTTGGCACATAACCCCCACTTTTTAACATCTCATTTCCTTCAAGATAGCTTTCCTGCCTGTGCATAGCCACGTTCCTATATCTAGTTGCTTGTCCCTTGAGCAGTGAAGTCACATGCTATTCACTGTGCTGGGCTAACATTTCTGGAACTGCTTCTTGCTGGATAAGTTTGTGACTACTTTGAGCTACGTTCAAGTTTCCTACTTTGTGTCTCTTGTCATTTAGATTCCCTGCAATTTCTTCTTGGCTCTTTGATCTTTTCAGGGAGTTAGTTCACTTGCTGCAAGGGATCACACTATCTCAGAGAAAAATTCTCCTTTTCCCTTTCATCATGTTTAAATCCTGCAAGGATCCCAGATATCATGGAATGGGAGTTTTACATATGTTCATGTCAGTAACTGTAGTTAAAATTACTTAGAATCTGTGCTTCTGTACTAATTTGGGAGCAAATAAATACCTCTGTTCATAGAACGACAAGTCTATTACGATACAAATAGCAGGAAATTTTGTAAGCTTTTTTTCCCAGACATGAGAGTATATGATATGATTTGTGGCAGTTAATATCAGACTTTGGAAACAATGTTTCTTTTTAGTAAAATCACTCCATCCACTGTTATAATACTCATAACATTGAATGTCATACCTTTCAATAGCTTATGTGAGAGAAGTGAGAGATAAAAACATTCTGTATCTTCCAAATTTGAGCTTTTTATCACTCATCATGCATTTACAGATTATATAAATTTTCACATCTTTGCTTTCGTTTACCTGGTATAAGAATGAACAAAAATATCAACAAAGACACATTTTGTCTTGTATTGAGTGCAGCCATGTGGTTAGTCAAGGAATACTGCAGCAGAATAGACTTATTTTTCCTTGTGAATTCTCCGAACTTCAGCTCATCAATATTTTAAGGACTTTCTGAACCAAAATTTGCATCCAGTTTATTTTTTTTAGTAGCCTACAATGAACCTTTCTTGGTTCCAAAGTCTATGGTTACTTTCCTAATACATTTAAAATTCCAGCATTGAAAGCGCCTGATAGCAATAAATGCCCCAGCTGAAATAGGTGAAGCCTAGAAAGGCCTAGAAAGGCCTTTCTTATTGTTAGTTTTGCATCATATTCTTAATTATTTCATTTAGTAACCTTATTAGGAGTAATGATGAATAAATAATTTCTTATTCACACTTTCATCACATTTGTTGCTGCACTGATATTTATAGCCACACCTTCTCCAAGCTGTAGACTGTCTACCTCTCCCCTACACAGTTATAACTTCTCGGATTATGGAAGCCATTCTCCTTGTTTGATCTGTTTTATCCCATTTTCTGCATCTGTTCAAGTTTTTCAGCTTCGTATATCTGAAGATTAGGTAAGTAAAACTGTGCATATTATCCATGGAATGATACCATGGCCTTAAAGCAACATAGTGACAGTTTGGTTCGCTATTGCTCTCCCAATAATTTCTAGCAATTTTTTTTTTTTTTTTTTTCCCCTTTGGAACTATTCTGATCATTAAGCTCCAGTTTTGAAGAGTTCATCTCCTATGAACTCTTTCTAGACTAGATGGACTGGAAATATCATTTTAGAAGCAACCTTCAGGTGCAGTATTTTGTATTTTACCAACACTGTATTACATCTTGCTTTTTTGTTGCTCAGTTGCAAGTAATTTCCTAAATCCATCACAGTTCCAGTATTTACTGGTCTGAAAAATTTTGTATTGTAAAAATCAGGGAGAGCTTTGAAGTGTCAGACATTTGCACAATGCTACATATATTCATTCTTCAGTTAATATAATCCAATTCAGGTGATTTCTTTTTCTTCAGTTTATCGTGTATTGATTTATTCTATGACTTTTTATTCTAAAACCTATTATACTGAGTCCAGTCTATGATGTTCTAGACTTATGCCCAAAAATAAAAGAAAAAAATATCCTCTTAATGAACATCTTTAGAAAGAATTAGTTCAGTTTTACTGCTCTGAGCTGCTCATACAACACTGCAACAATGTCTAAACACTGCAAACCTTTTGGCTGATTGAACTCTTCTAATCTCACTTTTAAAAAAGATTCTTTCCTGAGTTTAATACATTGACAAAGTAGGTCCTCAACGTATCATTTTGGTTTGCATCATAATTCTTTTACTTTAAACTTCCTGGATATTATGTTATCTCTTTTCTTCTGATCTGGACACAAATTAGTTTTTGAAAGGTATGTTTTACTGCTAATAGCTTCTCTCATTTCTTTTGGTCTGCTTGAAATCTTATTGATGTGTGTTTATTGCTCTGATAAATATACTCTTTCTGAGGCACACAAAGTCACTCAAATTTACATAGGTTTTCAGAAAGGACAGACAAGAGTTAGCCATATCACAGTATTTTAATCAATGCACCACAGCAGTAGCTAATATAGTCGCACCCATTGATTTCTTCTGAAACTCCTTGTTGTGTTTTGAACACTACCCAATGATAACTGTACACATTTTGTTTTTTAAGCTTCTCCTTTTCATTTCTTTTTAGTAAGCATCCTCACTTTGTCAATTAGAAATTAGGTACTATTTGGATTTTACCTTTAAAGTATATTTCCTACAGTTCTTCAGATCTTTATTTTACTGTGACAGTAGCAACATGGGCCTTATAGTCAGTATGCCTTAAGGCAAATTCTGTGCAGCTATACAGTTTAACATAAAATTGTAAATAGATTATTATATACATGTATCTGTAAAGCAAAACTACTGAAATTTATATAAGAATATGACAAAATGAATGAATTTTTACTTACCAATGTAATATATAAAATACTGATGATTGCACTTTGAAAATCAGGTGTAAACTGTGCTAAGATGACCGAACACCCTCAAAGAAAAGCATTTTTAACAAAAGTAGTTACAGTTCATCTACTGCAGGCAAAATCATAAATCCATCATAAATATAACTGCTATTATTATGTGGCAGAACAGCAAAAAGCAGATGGACCTTATTTGTAGTAATGTAGCTGGGCTGGAAGTATTTTTCCACCTCTCTTCCTGTATTAATAATGACAGGTGGTGTTGAAGATAATTTTAACCAGATTATGATGAGCTATAGTTCAGATTCAAAGACATTTTTTTTCCAGCTTCTCATGCTTGGTATATGACTGAACATACTTTTAAATGCAATTCTTCAAAAACAGCATTTGAAGATTTGTGTGTGAGAGAGTTGATGAGGTGCTTGCCTTTTCTGAAAAGAATTCTTTGAAAAACTTAAAAAGCATATATTTCAAAAAAGGTTCCTCTGACTTTCATGTGAAGATACCTATTTTTGATATGAAAATGCTTGTAAATGGAATTTCTGTATAGCAGATTCCCCTCTTCTTAAAAAAAAAAAAAAAAAAAAAAAAAAAAAAAATCATGAAGAACAAAAAGAGGATTCTGTGCTTACTTTAGATCTTGCAAGCTAACAAGATAGTGTATTTAATTACTAACTGATTGCAAGGTAGTGTTTCTTCGTTTTAAGAAAGAAAGAAGTTTATGAATTTATGTGGTACTTGGTTTACCTCGTAGCTCAGTGAGATACTTTCAAAGCTAGCTCAGCCCTTGAAGAGAATTTCAGTTTCTTAATTCATCTTCTTTGAGTTTCACCTTCTGTGCTATGTGTATTTATGCATATGAACATATGCAGATATGTGCAAATGACTGTATATGTTCAAACTTCCAGTAGTTGCTTAACAGTCTGTAGGGGGAAAGTAATGTAGAATTACCTAGTGCTTAGGCTATAATTTATCTCTTAAGTGAGGAAAGAAACAATTTTTGAAAGGGTTAAAAACCATAAAAACCAGTTCATGTGAATGGTGATATATTTTAATGAAATATCAGATAGATAACTTGTGTTTTCTCCTTTGTTTGTGATAGAAATTTTCATTTTTGTTTACTGGAAAATAAAAGGCTACCTTCAAACACATGAAGCTGAAGACACAAATTAATTTTTCAAAAATTGAGTCTAACCCCAGTGCTATTTGGGATGACATCTGAATTAGCAACCTTTAGCATGATTTGGAAGAATGTTAGCTGCAGGTAGTTGATCATTTCAAAAGGCCTAATTTGCTTGAGAAAAATAGTACAAAGAACAGTGGTAATGGAGCATATTTCCAGTCGCTGAGTCTGAATAATTACAACCTCTGTGAATGTTTGTTTATTCTGATTGTTGAAACTAAAACTTGATGCACTTAGATTCTGCTATCTGAAATAATTCTGCAAAGTTTGTATAGTTGCAAACACATTAAAGTAATAATACTTTCTTACTTAGTACTTCCTTAGACCATGTTTGAATTCATTTTTGTCATGATCCTATCCTGAGAGACAGCTGCTTGAAGCCCAGGGTTCTTGCTAAGGGCATGGTCTCCTTCTTCTTTCTGTTTGTACATCAGATGGTTTCTTTATTAACTGCTTTGCCCAGCCAAAGTCCCAGCCATGCTTACAGCAAGTTTACAGTCTGTTTAAAACTTCCTTATAACATGCCATGAGTTCCCTTCACTCAAGTGATCCCGTAAGAGGGACCGAAGCACTGTTTGCCTTTTCCAATGTGGACTCACTAAGGCCACTCAAAGATGGTTCAGAAAACACGTTTCTCCCAAATCAATTCCCTGTCATAAAAAGAATCTGCATAAGACACAGCCTTCCTTTTAAATACCTTGATGCGTTTGAAGATTGTGCTCCAATCCAGGATTTTAATTTGTTCTTGGTATGAAGTACAACCTATTCACATGCTTTTACAT
The DNA here is from genome assembly GCF_019232065.1 of Centrocercus urophasianus. NCBI lineage: Eukaryota > Metazoa > Chordata > Aves > Galliformes > Phasianidae > Centrocercus > Centrocercus urophasianus. The sequence continues at coordinate 44,067,240 of NW_024884142.1, forward strand.
CTCATCTGCATGCACAGTGCAGTAGCCCTTTTCAGGTATTGACTGTTAGTTACTGTCCAAAGTAGCAAGATAATTAGCAATATCAGCAGACATCTAAAATTGCTGAACCTGCGAGGCATCATTTTAGCTTAAAATATCAGAATTGGATCTGTGATGCTGTTATCTTGGTTCACCCAGATGTAATAAATCTGACTAATTTAACTAAACAATAGGATGCCTTGAACACTGCCAGGGACAGTGACCACCGCCTCCCTGGGATGGTCTTTCCAGCACCTGACCACTCTTTGAGAGAGAAAGTTTTTCCTTATATCTACTCTAAATCTCCCCTGGCACAATTGTGGCCATTTCCTCAGGTCCTATTTGTTGCCTGAGAGAAGAAGCTGACATGCTTGTCTTCACAACTTCCCTTTAGGAAGTTATAGAGTGTGATGAGGTCTCCCCTGAGCCTCCTCTTCTCCAGAAAAATCACATAAAACTCTCTGAAATCTATGTTCTTGTACATTTAGGGGAGATGTGAGATCAAAATGAACAAACTGTGAACGAAATGAAAAAAGGGCTGGATTATTTCCTGCGGTGAAGACAGTGGACTGTAATGATTTATTTATTTTAAATAATGATCTACTGTCTTCTAATATACTATGAAAAAGTGATTGATTTTGTATGCAAACCAAAGTACAGGCCAAAAATTATTTTTAACATTAGCATTTAAGATGAACTGTTACTAGCCTTCAGCATATGCTTCAGTTCTATTGAACTGCCAAGTAAAGAAAGCCTTAAGTGTGTACTCATGGAGTTCTTCAAAGTGGGACTCTTCATCATTATTAGCTCTACTGGTTCTCTGGTTCTCTGAACCTATAGTTAATTGTAACTGAAAAAAAAGGAATATCTCTTTGGCCAGTTAAATTCAACTGTCCTACTTCTATTCCTTCTCAGCTCCTTGGGCCTCTCACTATGAATGGCCTCAGCTCTGTACAGCACTGCTTAGCAGCAACTATAAACATCATTGTGCTACCAACATTGCTTTTATCACAGAACCAAAACATAGCATCATACCAGAAACTCTGAAGAGAACAGTTCCATCCTAGATGAAACTAAGACACGACTGAGGCCTGTAGATCTTTTGCAGGCAAAGCACAGTATTTGCACTAGTAAGTTATGGAAGAGAAAATGATGAACAATTTCTCCCTAAGAGGAGACTCTCCCTTTCAATAGCGGAGTCTGCTATTGCTACGAGGCATGAAACTGGAAATTGTATTTGGACAATTAGAGAGAAGAATGTGGATGTAGATTATTGTTCTATAAGGATAGCTAGTCACTAGTGAGGGAGACCATTGTTAAGAGCACAAAAACATTTTGGTTAAATGGAATGAGGAAAAAGAAAAACCCACCTTAGGAAGGTACTATGTTTCCATAGCAGAAGGCTAACATAGAACATCTAACTGTTTTTAAAATGTGTGTTTCATTCAGCATAAAATGTTGCCAGAATCCAGTTATTTAAAAATAAATAAGCAGCAGCTTGAATGCAGATAAAGGTACCCAACTCAATTAGAAAGGATTTTTTTTTCCCAAATCTGAAAGCAGGCATTATCCTCATTTGATAGAAAAACACAGCTGTGCAGTGCTAAGATACTAATACAGTCTGCATTCAGCAGATTGTAGAGAAAACAGACATTCTTATTTTGGATAGAATTCAAACTTTTGTCAGGGTCTTCCAGATTTTGAGGCCATTTACAGCATTTCATTATAATGCACACATATTGTTCATACCTTGTTGTATGCTGATTAACTTTAAGTAAGTATTTACATGTTATTGCTCTGTAGCTTGAGAGGCATTTCATTTCAGAATTTTAAATATTTAGTGACCAGGTGCTTAACTGCCAAATACAAATTACCGCATCTGCTTCTTATGAGGAAAAAATCTAGCTGATGCAGTAAGACCATACCTAAGCAGTGAAGAGTACAAAAAATGTAGTACGCTAAATAAATAAGCAATGGTTCCTCTGAAACAAAAAACATACAACCATATATATTTGATTTTAATTAAAATTAGAATTTAGATTCCAGTGTATCTGAATGTTAGTGATATTTTATGTTAAAATGCAAATACGAATGAATGGAATCACTAATCATTGGAGGAATGAAGAAAACAAACAAAAAAATGCCATTAAAGCTTTTTTTTTATTGGCATTTTCATCTTTTTCCAATGATTATTCATAATTTATATTTGTTTTACTTGGTTTTCAGTGTTTTGTGGTTTTGCTTTTTGTTTAATTTGATGGATGACTCTTAGACTCTTCAACATGTATCTAAACAAAAACGGTTTGATTTTCAAAATTATAATACATCTTTTGCTCTACTTGATTTTTCGTTATTTGACCATACAATGACTGTTAAAATGAGTGCAATGGTATCATAAAAAAGATAGATGAGCAATGTCAGGTAAGGTTTTTCCAGTGGAAAATTCAAAATACAAAAGCTATTTTAAAAGATGTGGCTGAATATTCAGATAAATAATACAGGGTATAGTTCCTGTGTTTTCATCAATGTACAAAGAATTCAAAAGCAACAAATGTAAACAAAAGCTATTGGGATCATCAGAGGTTTGCAGAACTTACAAGAACTGACTGAAATAGCTTGCTTATTCAATGCAAAAAAATGGCACTTGAGAGAAGTTATTGTTGTCTGTGTAGGCAACAGGGGCTAACAACAAGCAAAGAGAATCTTAGAAGACATTGCTTATACAAGAATAAGTTTTCCATATGAGCAGTTGGGCCATGGAGCTGAGAGATAGTTATTATGGAAAGTAAATAAGATTTTACTGATGAAATAGGACACATCTTTAAAGGGTGTAATTTTTTTCGGATAATATGACACCAGCTAGGAATAGGAGTATATTCCTTTCAATGCTGACCTCTATATGAAGCAACTATCCTAAACTGAGAATCATTATCATCTTTTCCTAAAAGGTTATGTATGAGTAATGGTCATACATCTTCATTTTTAGGTCAGAAAACATTCATTTCCAGGAAGTTATTAGGAAAAGCTTTCACCTCAAGTTGAAGTTAAAATGATCATACTAAATGAGACCAAATATCTATTTATTCTTGATTTTTGTCTCTGATAATAATGTTTACTTAAGAAAAAAAGAAAAAAAGAAAAAAAAAAAAGAAAAAGGGCAACAAGAGGGTGTTCTCTTCCTGATATTTCTAGATTGTAAATTAGTGATTATAGACTTTCAGATTTGTTTAAAGCTCTTCTATACTCATAGTCATCCTTGTCACTTTATATGTACCATGAATAATATCATAAATTGATGTCTGAAATAAATAAGGTAAAGTGTGTACACAGTATTTGAGATTTCTGTACATTGTCTACTTTTATAGTGGCATTGTCAGGTTTTCAACTTTCCCACTTTTCTTTAGTTTCTTACCTTGCTTGCTCTAGAGTATAATTCAGATTTTCTATTCGTCTTTCTATTATTACTGATATTTTCAAAGTCATAACAATTCCAAAATCTCTTTCCTGGGTAGTAAAATCTAATTGAAAATTAGCCAAGGTTTTTGTAAATTAGGGATTTTTTCTTTACGTGCTTTACTTCCTAGCAATTGGTGCTGAATTTCATCAGCCACTCATTTCATTCACATACTATTTATACAGAAAGTTAACTGGCCCTTGTAGATAGGCTGCATCTATTTTACTATACCTACAAGAACTGTGGTGATGGGTTGGATCAGATGCTCGAATTCTTGGAATTATCAGGCCAGGAGTGCACAGCTTAGCTTTACAATTAAGAGGGTGTTTTATTATTTAATATTCTACTTAAATCTGCTACTTCTGGCCTATTTTCTATGCAAGAATAATGGAACAGTTTACTTACTAGCAATTTCTACTGCGCTTCCCCTCAGATTTTGCCTTTATTTTGCAGATAGTCTTGAACAGTTTTCTCAGATTTTCATGGCTTCAGCTCTTTTTCTTCTCTACTCCATGTTTCTGTCAGCCACGGCTTTTTTTGGGCTGGTACCCAGCACAATTGTTTGAACTGCTCCATCAGAGGCATTGCCAGTGATGATAAGAGAAAAATGTTGCCTTGCATGTCTCAAAGAAGAGACTGGTCTTTTGCTTCTTACTATGGTATTAGCTACTTGAGCTACTTCCTCTATTTCTGCCTACCTGTCCTTCATCAGTTACCTGTTGACATTAGTTATCCAGTCTGATGCTTCTCAGTTATCATGTTTGGCCATATAATGGGTTTTACAGTTTAAGCGTATTTCCTGTACCTCTCACCTTACTGTAGTGGTATTCATCAGTGAGTTTTCCCAATATCCAAGTCTGTAATTAAAAGTGTAATCTCACCACCATCACTACACAATGCAACTGTCACTTATTTTTCTGACCAGCAGCCTGCCTTTCAATTTACCTACAGGCTTCTATAACTGACTACCACCATGGGTCTTTGTTAAAAACCACAAAGTTTTTAACAGTTCTGTCAGTTCACTGAAATATCTTGGTATCAGAGAAGCCAAAACATTATTGTCAATGTCATTGCATAATCAAATAATAATCTCCATGAACCACCTGCTCTTCACCATACATGCTTTTTATTCTTGCACTTTGCTACAAAGATGCCCTACATCAGAGAAAATTAATTTTGTGATGCAGGTTAATCACTAGGTCTTCAAGTCTCCATTCATAATCTAGGTATAACCATTTGTAAAGCATAATATACAGAGAATAAATGTAACATATGTGAAGTCAAGTGTAATGGAAACATTCAAGGTCAGGCTGAACCAGGCTCTGCACAACTAATCCAGTTGGAGATGTCTCTGTTCATTTCAGGGGAGATTGACTAGAGGACTTTCCAATGTCCCTTCTAACTCAAAAGATTATATGATTCTACGGTAATGCAGAGGGATGATCACTAAATTCTCCCTTCCCCAGTGTGAGAGATTTTACCAGTAGTACATAGGAAACTGATCTATTTCCCTAACATGCATCTGCTTTCTTCAGGGATATTCCACTATAAAAACTCTTTAGAAGATGTTCAACAACGAAATACTTTCATTTCTGAATTTCTTAATTTTCCTGTACAGTTGATTTGACAGTATAAAAGCCGATCACCTTTTACCAAGGCTGTCATTTATTTTAAGCAATCTGAACCATCTTAACCAGATGCCTGTGTGAATAACACACTTTGAAAGAGAGTGATTAATTAATGAGTTTTCTTAATCAGGGTTAATTATTAAAACTTGAGCTTTTAATACTTACTCTATATCATGGACTTGTTTCTTTTACTATTTTAACTTAAAGCACTGTGGTCATATATGTTTCATCAGACAAATACAGAGAGTCTTCAAATAGCCAAGTATTTTGTTAGGTCAGATTTCAGCTATAGGAAACTAAAATGAGTTGATAAAACTTTGAAGGAATGAAGTTTGTAATGTGATCTCTAGTTAAAATGTTGAGGACTATTTTATATTCCTTTTTCTTTTGGAGGTCCATTTTTTTAA
>NW_024884142.1:44072846-44099350 GCF_019232065.1 Centrocercus urophasianus
AAAAAAAAAAAAAAAAAAAAAAGTTTTACCATGGAACTCTTCCAGATACTTTCTTTCCCTCTGCCTGAATCACTAAGGTAAAGTGGAAATGAAAGTGTGTGAATACAGGAGGAATTAGTTCTTTATAAGAAGCAAATCCTCTTTGAATTGCAAGTAGAATCACTATGGACACTTTTGTTGTCCTAAGTCTTCCAAAAACAAATGCAAAAAGTCATGTTATAAGCCATTCAAAACTAGATTTTTGGATGAGCTTGATAAAGAATCCATAAGTAATTCTATAAAGAATTTGTGCACTGTAGTGCTTTACCTTTATATTATGAATGATTATGATTATTTTAACATATTTTACTGAGTTTTCCTTTGCTTTTCCTTTTCTTTTATAATGTAACTTATCCAATTTTCTTTCTTTTCCAAATGCATAATTATACAATCTAAAAATATATGTTGCTGGATTTGTCTTCTCACTTTCCATTTTCCACAAATTTGGAAGTTTGTCATATGTTTTTCTGTCACACAGTCAGACAGAGAATCTGGACACATACATCTCAGTAGTGGTGGAAGGTATCTGCTCAGTCAACTGCAAGGCGGTTTGCTTTGAAGTCCCATAAAGTTTTCTACCTCTTCTTTGACAAGTCACTTCTTGTCATCATCTTTCTTGAAAAACTGATTGTTCATGAGAAAGCCTGAAGTAAGTCCTGTACATAGTTTCACACAATCTAACATCTCATCTATAAAACTTTGAATTCCAATCTCCTGACATTCATTAGTCTCATGGGAGAAAAGAAGGTGCCTTCTAAAATAAAACAAACAGAATGCACTATTGTAAATATCAGGCTGTCAAAAATGTGACTGTTTCCTTGCTAAGACTAAAATCTTGATTAAATGGTAATGGCTTCTGAAAAATGACATTTCTTAAGTACTAAAAGGATTCGTAAAGGCATCACCAAACAAAGTTATGATATATGGGCTCAGAAAGGGATCTTAGTGCAACAGATATTGTCCTTACAGTAGTCTTACTTTCAGATATTCTAAGTTTTGAATGCTAGCAATCACTGATGTGAACACAATATTACAATATTGATTTAGAATACAGGAATATTCGAATTAACTGGTTTACTATTCCCTTCTATGCAAAACAGAGGACCTCACTTTAGCTTCTGGTAATTCCTTTCCCCTGTTGTGCTATTATTTATCTGTACTCGATTGCCAAACTTAAGAGGATGCCCAAGTTAGGTAATGTTTTATTTTTATTTTATTAACTCCAGCCTTGGTCCCTTGTTCACTTACTCTTGCTTAGTGCCACTGTAGACATTTCATTTAATGAGTACTATCAGAAGTTATGAACAAATAATAAAAATGATTGAGGGTCTAGAAGGGAGTGATTTATGAGGAATAGAAGAAGTGCTAAATACAGAGCACCTGTCTAAATTGTGATGCAGAAATGACATGTATTTTAAGGAAAATGAGAGAGGATTCATGTAGAGTGGTTCAAAGTAACCAGGAATGACTGAATAGAACTAAGTAAAGGAAAGATTACGGATACTCTTCTTTGTAGCCATAAAAATCTCCCAGGGGCACTTAAAGAAGTGCTGCAATTTAACTGAATCAAGTGCATCATCAAACTACTTTAAGAAACAAATCACTAACGGTTGTAAGATTTGTTTTTGTGTGAGTATCTCAAACTGCTATGCATCTGACGCTTAACACCTTCTGATATCTTTTGTGTCAGGTGAAGAATGAATGTTAGTGAGTAAAATCAGTCTAGACATGGATGTTTGCAAATTTTACAAAATTACACACAAATTTAATCTGAAAAACTTTAGTTTGAACCACAGAATTAGGAAAAATAAACAAAAACAAACAAACAAAACAAAACAAAGCAAAGAAAAACAACTCCTAGCAGTCTATCTGAAGTGCTCAGAAAGTCTTGGTGATTTGACAGTGTTGTCTCCTAAAGAAAAACGAGTCACTCACATACCAGTCACTCATGTATAAAGCTAACAAGTATGAAATCTGGGGGTTGCAGTATTCCTATTTTTAGATAATTAAGCTATTCTGCTTCTGAGAAAATTATTGTTTCAACTGCAGCACGAGTAAGAGTAACTCTGTGATGCTGGCGGTCCTTTGGAAAATATGTGTCACGTTTCTCTAAGTAGAGGTAGAGAATGTAACTTCCAAAACCTGGTGAGTATGCAGATCCATGTGATGAATGTTTCACATAGATACACTGATATTGTGTAAAAGGAACTTGAAAAACTAAAACATTTCATTCATCCCCAGTAATGTTTTATTTTGTGTCCTTTTCTCAATTTTATATTCACTTTGAACTGCAACTTTTTTTCGGTGTGTCACTTCAGGTTTGAAAACAAAAAGCCTGTCAGACAGTTGCCAATCAGAAGTGAAAGTGTTGCCTTTCCCTTTTAAGTCCCAAATGCCCTTTTACCTGCAGAGCTGGATGACCTAGATATATTCATAGCACTAAGATTAAGTGAGAAAGCCAGCTGCCAAGTATCTCACAATAATACCAGTGAGACAGAGAAAAGGGGAACTTTGAATCTCTGTAAAGTTGCTCTTTTCAGAAGATCCAACACACTTTCATTTTTTGTAATGCAGAGTTATAAAGAACAGTTACAGTGTGCTTCCTCTGGTCTATTATTTTATAGCTTTATTTCCCTATTAGAAGAGCCTGCTGAGTTTGTAGTGTTCACGAAAATGTATTTCCATTGTAGCCCCTACAGAAGATGCAGTTCTCAGGAGATGACGAAGAGGTTTATGATGCCAATTCTAAAATAGTATGTGGAACAGAATGCAGAATCACAGTATAGCTGATTTTGAAAACAACTTCTGGAAGTCATTTAGAGAAACCTGTTGCTTAAACAGGGACACCTAGATCCACTTGCCCAGGAGCATGTGTAGATTTTTCAAAAATCTTCAAGGAGGGAGATTCTGCAGCCTCTCTGAGTAAACTATGCCAATGCTTGGTCACCATCTTGTAACTAAAGCACATATAATATGAAAATATTAAAAATTATTATTTTTTTCCCTTGTATTCAGACAGAACTTCCTGTGCTTCAGTTTGTGCTCATCACCTCTTGCCCTGGCACTGGGCACCACTGTGAAGAGCTCTGTCCTCTTTGCATTCTCTCATCAGATATTTATGTGTATTGGTAAGATGCTCTGTGAGACTTCTCCTTACTAGACTGTCCTGGCTCCCTCAACCTTTTCTCAAAAGACGAGCTTGAGTACCATCATCGTCATTACTGCTGTTCTCTGCACTCTCCCCAGTATATCCATGTTTATCTTGTATGAGGTGTACTCAGAACTGGAGAGAGCACTCCAGTTGTGGACTTACTAGAGCTGAACAGAGAGGAAGGATCACCTATCTATCTTTACTTGCTGGAGCATTCTGCCTAATGCAGTCCTGGGTGTCGTTAACCTTCTTTGCTATAAGGATATATTGTTGACTCATTTTCAACTTGGTGTCCACTGTGATTCCCGAGTATTTTTATGCGAACCTTTTTTTCCAGGTAGTCAGCCTGCAGCGTGTACAGGGGGTCATCCTTCCTCATGTGTAGGAATTTGTTTAACCATGATGAGATCAGGATAACAATGTTCCAAATTTACGTGAAAGACATCTTTTTCCCCATCATTCCTTTTTGCGAACATCTTCTCAATTCACAATTTCAGTTTGTTCATGTACCATTAGCAAGGAAGTCGTATATTGATAGTAGGCCTGCTAGCATATAGTAACATCTACTCACTCACATGCTGCCTTGGATTTTGCCTTTGCCAAGTGAATCTGGACAAGACCTAGTTAAGATGTGTATGCCAGTCAGGAATCAGTGTGTTTGATTTTTGGCTTCTTCAAGGAAAGCTGATATGCAAAGGTACTTTGATTCTTAGTATAATGGACAAATAACTTTCACTACTCTGCTAATTTAATCTCTTGCCAAACACACTCCACATTAGCTCTTATATTTTTCTCCTTTTACATTGTACTTCTTGCAAGAACTTATTGCAATAATTAGTTCTCTCCAATAGTAGTAATGAAACAATTTTTAGGAGAATAATGTTTTTCCTCATTGTCCAATCCTACCATCTTTTTTGGACTTGCATTGGTTTATGTATCAGGATTAATTACAGCAACAGTAATATTTTCTCTCTAGAATACAGCAGCAAGTGTAGAGGTTGCACCATATATCATCCATGTACATAGATGAGTATAACTAATACTAATGCAGAGTACATCAAAAAGAAATCTACCCTGTAGTACTACGCACGAGTCACAGATTCCATAGTATTATATTTAGAATAATAATAGGACAAGAAATAACAGACTCACAAAATTTAATAAGGTCATTTAGTTAAAAGTATGTTTCCAGGTTGTGTCAAACTACAGGCCAGTGTTATATACGCTTTGTCCTTTTTCTTCTTTTCCTTTTCCTTTTTTCTATTAAAAAAAACCACGTGCAGTGGAAATATAAATTGCTATGAAGTTGGAACATAACCTCAGTGAGGCAATATGAGGTATCTGCAGGTTTTTTTCATAATCATATTGCCTGCATATTATAGGAATCAGTGCAGTGAAAGTGAACAACTCCAATATAGATTGTCTTATAAGTGAGTAAGACTTATCACTGATATCACTGTAGCTGATAAAGGCAGCATAGAAAGGCTAAGACCTGATACTCATACAAAAAGGTAGGTGACTAACCTTTTAAAAAGGTCAGAAATCAGCAGATGCATTGCTTCCTCAATCTGCTTGGAAGAGAAGTTTATGACATATTAAACACCAAAGGAATGCATCTCAAAATGATAGTATCAGAGAGGACATTTTGACCAGTCTCTGATATATCCTTGAAAAAGGGAATAAATGCTCTAGTAACTTAAATAAATAATACAGTGATGGAGTAACTGCCAAGAAATTTTTGCTTTTCTGAAAACTGCAGTGACGTGTTCTTTCAGCTTGAATTTTACCTATCTGTAATGTGCAGGATGAGCAAATGCTGCAAAATCCTACTATTCTGAACTATTAGTGAAATTTTGAACTGAAAGAAAACCTAAGAGAACTACAAACAATCCACTATAAAAGAAAAGACTCTATAAATGTTAATGTCTTCATTCTTTTGAACATTCAATATATTTGAGGTGAGGATTTTTCAATAGATAACCTGTTACCATAAAAATGTATAGTTATTTCAGCGTATGATCTCTCTTCACTCATCCGTGTTTGCTTTTATTTGTTTTTCTGAGATCTCTTTATTCTTTCAATATCTTAACCATACACAGAGCAACATAAATTGTCCTAATATTTCAGTTGTAGATGGCATTCTTTACTTCTCTAGTACTGAATCTGTATGCTAGCCTTGAGTTAGCAGATATTGATGGTGATTATCTATCACTGTAGAAATACAGAACAAACTGCTTTAAAACCATACAAGAATGCTAAGCAGAACTAGCAAATGACCTGCAGGAAGAAGAAAGGAAAGATTATTTGAGAAGGCCCTTCTATTTTGCCCATTAATAGTTCACCAGCATAAATCTTGAAAAGTCACCTTCATCAGGTGGTATTTGCTATTCTTGACATTGGTTAATTTGAGGATCATTATTTAGGATGCTCTGCACTTTGCACAGTATACTTAATACAAATAAGCTAATTTTATCATAAAGCAGAAAATGGAATGCATTAGGAAAAATACATTGCTAATACTTATTGAGAAAGAGGACTTTGGACTGATACCAGCATGTTGGGTAATTAATTGTGGTGGTCAAAAGTTATGATGCTGTCAAAGACTCTCAACTTCTATATAGTGTTGATGTGTTTTTATCCCCTACAGAGATAAGAAATAGGTTGCTAGGAAACACTTAAGCATAACAACAAATAATGTAGGCATCTTGTCTATGAAAACAATATGTGTGCCAAAAGCTTTGTTACTTAAAGCTACATACTTGCCTAGAATGCCTTTTTCCTTGGTTTGCCGTGGGTGGACAGAGGCACCTGTGTATCTGCACAGAAATATTTTAATTCTGATCACCACTGTGATGTGTTAGAGTGTACCTAAATCTAACTCCAGGACTTCCCTGAGACTTCTTGGCATTATTTCATTAACAGAAACACACAAGTGTTTGAGATGTATCAATGAAAGCATCAAGTTACAATACCTTGTCGCCTCAGTTTGGAGACAGTAAAGGGGAATTCTTTGTTTTTGACTTTTAAGAGAACTGCAACTCTGATTCTCTTCACATTAACCCTGAAGACTAGGTCTGTGCAAAGTTTGGGGTTCTCTATTCGTGAATGCAGCATTCTCCATTCAAATACACATGAAGGAGCATTGAAAATACTCTTGTGCCTTCCTCACTTTGAAATACAATAATGCTTGAGAGAATTCAGACAACCTAGATGATAGGCTCTTTTAGACATTGTTATCACTGCATCTGCATGTGAAGGTGGTGAATACACGAATGTACCTGTCTTAATCGAGTGACATGTTGCACCAGACCACAGTTTTACTGTGATCATAGCAACTTTTTCATGAAACTTCTTCTGGAAACATTCTGTCCCTTGTTTGAGTGCTATTGATATAATAATCTTATGAGTTAAAAATAACATGTCAAAGGGAAAATCAAAACAAACCTTTTGGTTTTCAGTCTGCTTACCACAGTCAGAGTCTGAAATCATAGACATTCAGGATATTGAATAGGAGTTCCAAGTGTGAAGGTGAATAACATTTTTGAGTTATAAGTATCATTTCAGAGGGAAAATTATTTCTCAAAACTTCAGTCAAAAGTACTCGCTTTACTTAGCAAATTGTGTTTTCTTGAGGCTGGAAATTCCCCTGTCAAACTTGAATCACAAACTACTCTGTTCTTCTGGAACTATACTGGCATTAAGCATATGGTTTGGATAAGAATGGCTCCTTCTAGGAGAAGTATTTATATAGCCAAAAAGATTAATCTGTAACAAAGTGGGAAGAGAGAAATACCCCAGTTGTCAGGCATCTCAGAACGGGTAAATATGAGATTTGGAGAGACTACCGTGTGTACACCAAAACTTCCAGAAGTTAAAACTATGGAAGTAATAAGAACTGCATTTTTATGGTTATGAAAGCAATTGCAGAACAGAGATTTGATTAAGGAATTCAATGCAACCACTGTGGTTAGAAGAAGGGAATCTAGAAAGGTGAAACAGGGAGACTTGTGAAACATTAGGGGATTACATCTGTCAAAATCAATCATCTTCTGAAAGTTAAGCAGTTTATATCAAACTACTTACATACATGCAATTTAAGCTACACTATTATTCATATTTCATATTTCAGTGTAATTGTTCTAAATATAAAGATAATAATCAATATTGTAAATATGCTTAAAGTTCACTAATTCACGAAGGAATATGAATTTGTCCAACGCTGCCTGACTAAGTTTGAAAAAAGGAGAAATAATCAGAGATTCTTGGTTTGTAAAGATCTGAGCTAAGAAACACAGATCTCTTGTAAGACCAAAGTTTGCGCTCAATTCCAAATGGGCAGAAAATTAGTTTCTTCAGGTTCTTCCAGGTAAAATGTGCTACCAACTGAGAGTTTGTCTAACGATGAGAAAAAACTTGGTGAGTCTGATGATCCTGAAAATGAGACGCTTCTATTTTGCCTTTTCATTAAAACACAGTTGCAATGATAATTGATATTTCTTCTCTAGGGTTTGCAGCAACATTTTAATATCTGTCATATTCAGGAGCAGTTTTTGTTCATTTCCAGCATCTGCAACACTACAAAGATCAATCTGTGCTGTATGACATAAAAAGAGCTGAAAGGTGTATGCTTCAACTTGATAAAAAAAGCTACAGTTTCTTTTTATACTAATAAAATTGCCTTCAATACTGAACAAAATCAGCCTTAAAAGTAGTGAATGGAAGGCTTATGTTTACAGATTTGCTAACAAATTTTACAAGCAGAAAAAAATAACAGGTAATGATAAAGGAAAGATTAAGGCTTAGGTCTCATGAAGGATGTGGCTATCTAAAATGAATATTGAGCTAAAGAAGCAGGACCTGTGACGTTAAAAAATTCAAGTTCATCTGACCATGAAGACATTATCAGATCCCTCACTGAAAAATTTTTTGGCCATCTCAATTCTTCAGTAATCTTTTCTTGCACGTGTTCTGAACTGCCCTCATTTGAGGATCCTGTTTCCCACCTAAAATATAAGCTTTGTATGTGCCTGTATTCTCTAAGGGGCCTAATATATTATAAAATATAAGGTGAATTTTTGAGACTATCAAATGGGTAGATTTCTTATACAGAAGAGAGGCCAGAGAGATTCGATTCTCTCCTTCCCATGCTAGCATTCTAAAGAATAAAAATAATAGTCTCCAATCTCCTAGAGAAGTCCCCTTGTCAATAATCTGTGCAGAAGTACTTCAGAGTAAACATCTCTCCATCATTTTGAGGCAGAGACCCTCAGCAGGAAAGAACTTGAAGCTGAAAGAGGGAATGTAAAAGAGGAAGCATGATTCTCAACCTTTTAATCAGAGCACTCATTTTCCAAGAGAAGTGTATAAGTTCAGTCTTGTTTGTGCATTTTATGTTCCACTGTCAGTGGCTAAAATATTAAATAACGTTTCTTAGAGAACAGATCCAAACCCTGATCTCTTCTCTCCTGGGTGATTACCATACTTTCTAAAGTTCAGGGAATCAGAATTCTGCCTTTTATTTTTACATTCAAAACCTGACAGAGGGGCTCAGATATCAAATAAATTATGTAACACGGGAGTGAATGTAAGTTTTATAGAAGGCCTTTTTTATATAAAGCCTCTTTTTATAAGGCCTAACATTTGCTTGTTCAGTGCTTAGGTCTTTTCAGTTGCAATTCATTTCACTGGGGATCAAGCTGCTCCAGCAAACATTAAGACAGTCTTATCCTGGTGATGTCAAAAGGGCTGGAAAATCAGTGATTTCAAATCATACCCTGGAGAGACACAGAACCGACATTACAGAAACCCTACCAGTTCCTCAGTACCACCTTCACCAGAATATCAGCTATTGTGCAAAGCTGTCTCATGTCTCATGCAATGCAATGATGTTCTCAGTACTGTGAACAGACACACAATGCCATGAAATGCACAATGGAGTCTAAGCAAGTTGTTTCATCCTACAGTACATACGTATTGCCTTGTTATCTGAATCACTCCCAGGACTCCATTGACTATCTCCATTAACTACAATGAAGCATTATATTCCATGTAATGGGAATTCAGATACTTGTCACACAGTCAGACCTGTATTTGAAACCATTGAAGTTATAGGTCTTAATCTTGCGCTGGATCTATTTCTTGAAATCAGAACTTTTCCTGTCTGAAGTTCACAAAAAGTTTTGTAAGCGTTAGTATTCTTGTTCAAACCATTCATGCTAGGATGATTCTATTCAGTATAACACTTTATAAAAGTTGGGCATTTAGTGTCTCAGAATAGACTCAAAAAGATGGCTTCCCCATACAGTGAAACTAAATTACTTAATACTGTGTTTTTGCAGAACTGTGAGCTTTTCATTCAGAACATGAATTTATTTTTGTTTTTGGAATAAGTATGCTTATTAAGTAAATTTAAGTTTTTCATTTTTACAGGATTTCAATCAAACAGCAATTTTTAGAAATGATTGATTATCAGGGAGCTCTTGGTGCCAATGAAAAACTCTCCCTCTCTTTGGGAGATGCTACCCTCTGATGCTATCCATTCCTGTCTTGAAGAAGAGCAGTAACTCATTTCTCCATGTGCTGAGGGACAGATTGTTCCTCAGCAACAGATACAGACAGTGCCTCACAGCTGAAGGCCTGGGGTCACCTCTCTATACTTAAATCATTTCTGTTAGCTTTGTGTTTTTTGGTATTACTCCTTCCAGTTCCTTTTAGTTCTTTCTTTTACATCATCCATCCTGGAAGGTGGAGGGCAAGATCTCTCTCAGTTTTAGAGTAGCAAGAGTTCCACTTTAAGAGGCAAGGAAATCTTTTAAAGACATAGATTATTTGAAACAGATTCTTAAAATGTAGCTGAAATGGGACTGTAGCATCTGTAAAGGAAAAAAAAATATTTCAGAACCAGGAAAAGGAAATGCTTTAGAAGAGGTGAAAATGAGAAAGAGAGTAAAATGCTGGCAGTTTTCTGGTAAGGAGATAGAAGAGTCAAAATGTGGTATCTGAACAGGAGAATACAATTATGTGTTTCACAAGGAAAATGTATCCTTGGATACATCCTTGGATGTAACATACTTAAAAGGCTAGCTTCGTGATCTCTGGGAAGCAGAAGAAAGGAAAAAAATTGGTGTTTGGCGGTTTTTTTTTCCTTAGTTAGTTGGGTTTTTTAATTTGTTTTGTTTTTGTTTTTGTTTTTGTTTTCAATCTAGACAGAATGGTTTCACAGAAAAAAAATTCTTTCTGAGGATGCAGCGACTTCAAGGTTTTTTTGCAGTTTGCATATGTAATAGGAGTGAGTAATATCATTTGTTGCTTTCAAACACTTCATCTGTGCTTGAAGTGAAGAAAATATCATTCATTATGTCTGCTGACACAGTTTCTCTTCATTGACCCCAATTATATAAGCTATCACTGTTTAAACTTAAGAAAATACTTAAGCACATACTTGAGATCCATTAATTGGACTTTAGTGGGAAAGGCAGATACATGCTTGAGTGCTTTGCTGAATAGGAGCCACTAGCCTAGCCATTCCTAAAATCCCTACAAGCAAGAATAACCTCACCGATTCCAGCAAGGCAGCTCACAAACATGTCACAAATGTCAAAATTAAGCTCATATCTGATTACTGGAAGAATCAGAAGTTTAATATCTGTTGGTGTAGTATATAACTGCAAGACAGCTTCATCCACAATGGAAGTTGGCAGCACACTCACTAGGTCAAATCCTATGGGTGTTGTGGTAAGTCTAGGAGGATAAAGATAGACCATTTGTTGGGCAGCTATTGTCTCTACTTACTTGGTTCGTCAATCATATATCATTGCACAACAGTGATGTACATCACTGGCTCAGTTCTGGATTGCAGAACAGGAAAAAAACAGGCAATTGAGGACTCCATGCCTCTGCATTAAGCATTTCTTTTGTTTATTCAGTCTGTGAACAAGAGAGTGACTCAAAATGTCATTCACAATTGTATGGTTCATGTGCAGCTGCTGGAGTTAGACATTTGAAACATTTCCTCAACTCTCACTTGGAGAGCATTTCCATGGTGTGGAACATCTCATGGGCATTTGAAGCCGGAAGCAAGTATGCGTTTTCTCAGGAAAAGAAGAAATGGTGAAGATAGCCAAGCAAAACTGGGAAATTAAAATAATTTTGCCAATCTGTATTTTTTTCCTATGATGTACTGAGATTCAATAGAAGAAAGGAAGCTAAGGGTAAGCATCCATGGTTAAACAATTCATAATCATTATTTATATGTGTACATAGCCTAAAGTTTTCAGATGAGCACAAAATTTGTAGAGAGGCAATGTCTGTAATTCTGTACTAAACCATGAGCCACATTCACGGTTTGTCATTCACTTTTCTTTGATTATTCCATGCTCATATTGCTGAAGTAGATTTTACATTCACATGGCAGTACTTTGAATTTAACACAAACATCTCACTCCTGTTCTTGACAGACTCACCCATCCTTGTAAGATGGGATTACACAAAACAGCCTTTCTCTCCCTTCTGTCACTATGAAAGTAATGCACTGATGCTTCAGGTGCAGAACTTGTTGCTAAAAATATAACCTGCCAAGAAGGAAACAAATGTATAAATTGCCTTTGGCCAGCCATCATATTTAATTGTTTTCCTAAGCTGTATTACCTTCTAGGCACTTTCTGCAATGCTCTTGTATCAGAACAGATAATACAGCATCGTGATTTTTCAGAAAAAAAGAAAGGGATTTCAATGAAAATGCCACATTTAATAAGAAAACTCAATAATATTCAGTCTTAGTTGTTCCAGCTGAGGTATTAATGTCTTTGCACATCTTTCTGGAATTCAATAACAGAGAGGGGAAAAGGTAGAGATGCAGAGTTAAGGAATATTGGTTGTGCTGAGAATATAAGGTCACTTATATGCCGGTCTCTTAAATGTTGGTGGCAAACTCATTTAACAATGCTTGCTCTGTAAAGACTCTTACTCTATTTTTCAAGTCAGCTAGAAGGGAATTTCTCATCTGCCTACAGGATAAAATTGATAACACTTTTACTGAGAGGCAGAAAACATATTAGACATCGTCTAAGAAAAATCTGAAACACTTTGGAGTACAACTTCTTTGTACCATTGCCACTTTGTTCACAGGGACAATGACAGAATGTAACTACTCTTCAGTGCCCCAGAATGGTGCAAGAGAAGACATGGTGATCAGATATTGAAACAAGGAGGTTTTACACCCACATTTCCCCTTTAAGATGCTACATTTGACCTAAAAAGTTATGTGGAGACTTGCTGGCTAGGTATCTGTTAAAGTGTAGTCCTGTATTGCCATATGTGATTGCGATCAATAGATATGTTGCAATTGCACAGTCAAATGTGAATTTGGAGGGTCTGTGCTGAGGAGGTTTTTGAAAGGGGTGGACACCTTTTCTTTACAGGCTTTTTACTTCACAAATGCTCAAGTAACTTTGCCGTGTATGTAGCAAATCTCTACAATTTAGAAAGGAACAATAGACAGCAGCTGAAAGGTATTTTGATAGAAATTTTATCACATGAACCTTCCTAAATATCGTTATTTCTCCACTTAAGCCATGCTGGTTTTGGAACGTGTATTTTTATAAATGATAACTTCCAAAAACTCAGCAAGACCAATGTTTTTCTTATTCTTCTTTGCTCCTCTTATTTCTTATTGTGTGATATATTTTAGTATTTAGATGAATAAAACAAATAAACAGGAGGAATGCTGACTGACACTAAGTGAAGTCTTTTATCCTAACATTTCTTTTTTTCAACAGGAGACAAAATTTACAGCATTATTTCTTTTCATATACCACTTTGTTTACAAAAATGTGCCAGTTTAAGAAGAAAAATTTTGACCATTTTACTCTGGCCAGTTTTATAGTTTCAAAAGGAAAATTTCCAGCTTCAATCCTAAAATAAAAATTAAAGCAGCAATATAAAATGTCTGAATATTTAAAATTATTTTCATAATCCAAAGTAATGTGTTTATTCTAACCTATAAAGAGCTTTAATAAGTAAAAACATAAATAGATAGTAAAAACACAGGAGTAAGAAAAAAAATTATGTGGGAACATGGGTGTATAACCGAGGACAGAATAATAAGCATTGCAATTTATTCAAACTGAAGAGTACAGAATTTAGATAAACGCCCAGTAGACCGTGTTTCAGTCATTTTAGAAAGTCAGCCACTGGAAAATGATATTTGGGTAATGAAACTAGACCTTATCTTTTACAAATAGTGCAAATAGTACAAATTAAAGCTTTTTCTCAGTTGATGTAAAATCTAAGTCAGAAGTCTCTACACCAGATTTCAGGGTGTCAAATCTTAATCTGCTGCTTTCATGGAAAATTTATCAACTAAGTGGGGCACAGAATAGCTAGGAAATAAATGGGAAGAACAAAGCTGGGCCCCAGAGTAACCAAGTATTCAAGATTTATGAGGCCCTAAAAAGAAAACAAAAAGACTGAACTTCTTAGTCAAAAGGTTAGTTTACTCCCTTAGAAAGGGAAAAATACTCAAAGTCCTTGTCTCCAGACTTTTTTGTACTTTACTCACTAGAGAAGTACTGGATACAAAATAAAAATATTGTAAAGAAATCACTGTAAAACAGATGAGCTTCTTTGATACAATTGTTTTAAGTAAAAAATAGCTCTTTTTTTCCTTTTTCTTTTCTTTCTTCCCAAGGAATAAAGGCTGAGATTGCAGGTTGACATTACATGAATGCTGATGTTACACTTGATCTCCATTCGTATTGTGTTTCAAAGATAGTCACCACTTGTGGGGGGTTCTAAGAGATAAAATAATAGAAACAGTTTGAATGACATAATCACAGACTGGTTGAGGATGGCAGGACCATCTGCTCCAACTTTTGCCCAAAAAGGAACACCAGAGCAGGAGGACAGTGCCCACAACTAGTTAACTTTTGGAGATCGCTAAGGAGGACATTCCACAGCCTCTCAGTGCCACACAGTAAAAAATATCTGACTGATAGTCAGAGAGAGTCTCCTGTGTTCCATTTTATGCCCACTGCTTCTTGTGCTGTCACTTGGCAGTACTGAAGAGCCTAGCTCTGTCCCCTTTATGCCCTCCCTTCAGGTATTTATTAACATTGATAAGATTATCTCTGAACATAAACTCACTCAATCTTTCCTCATAAGAGAGATGCTCCAATCCCATAATCATTTTTCTGGTCCTTTGTTGGATTCTCTCTAGTGTGTCCATAACTTTCTCATACTGGATGTGTTAGAGGAGATAGAGCTACACTCAGCACTCCAAATGTGCTGAGCTGAGGGGAAGGATCATCTGCCTTGACCTACTGGCAGCTTTCTCTCCCACCATGTACTGGTGCTAGGAGTTACTTCTTTCCAAAGGCAGAACTTCACATTTTCCTTTGTGGACCTTCATGGGATTTCTGTATGGAGGAAATGGCAGAACACCAGTCTGTGCTTCCAGGGCTCAAATTCTTCCTGTATTTCTAACACTTATGTGAATAGAATTCATAAATAAAGAAACAATTCAGAATTATAAAGCACAAGTCTTCTAATGTAATTAGCTAGTGCACAATGCATGAAACAGAGTAGAAGAGATCTGTCTACTAGTGCTCTCAGCAAGGAAGAGAAGGTGATTAATAGGAGAATAAAACAACATACTGGAACAGAACAGCAGGAAATGTAGAAAGTCTTAGACTACCTGTAATGCTTATTTCCAGGAAAACAAACCAATGTTGCATAAACAGGAAAGTGGTGGTAACAAGAATTAAACTGACGTTTGTAGCCAATCTGGGGGTGAAAGCATAAAAATGAAAATACGAAGATAAAGTTCATTACTGCCACTTTCAAAGGAAAGATTAGGAAGTCAGGAAGACAGCGTGGACAGAAATAATGTTATGATACCAAATGACTAGCAAACGTGACAGGAAGGAACAGGTTGAATCTGGTCTGTGTTTTAGGGAAAACTGATCTGCATTTGGCTTTGGGTGCCCACCAAACTTCTGTAGTGAACAGACTTCTTGCCAGCAGTTCATTCCATCCTAAAAAATGTCAGAAATGATTTATCTCCACTTTCATAAGAAAAATCTTCAATTAGTTTATATTTAAATGTGATGTTATAAGATTAAGTGAAAGAGATTTCATTGATAAGGACAAGAATTATACCCCTTGTTTAAATAATTTGTTTTATTCTGCAACCAGGAATGGACCTCAAAAGATTATTGATAGCTATGTTTGCCATCACTCTAGATAAATAATTCCAGTTTTCATTACTTTTTACATGAAAACACTGTTATCATGGAACAGAAATTCTCTGAGGATTACTAAACACATAGTGAACACTGTGCAGCAAGAGTATTTCAGGAAATAATGGTAATATACTTGTCCCTCTCTGTCTGCCTCCCAAGACATCTGCTTCTGGCCACTTAGACAATCAGGGCAGGAGGCAGGATACATCTTTGGCCTGACCCTTTACGTCTATGCTAACTTTCTAATGTTGCTCCTTAGCTTTCTCTTCTTGATAAAACTACACAGTACCATTCCTTTTGGAAGAATACAAAGTAAGCTTTGTGTCAGAGACAAGATCAATTGTGAGATTTGTGATGTCAGTTTCTAGGGAAGACTATTTCAAAGCAACAAACTAGGCTGATTCCAAACCAAGGATTGGGCTACCCAGAGTAATACTTAAAGATGCTAGTCTCTGCTGCAAAACAAGAGTGAGTGTCTAGGCTTCAGATGCTCAAGCAGCAAGAGAGAAACCCTAAAGGTTTTGGCACAAATGGTCCATTATGTGTATCATCAAAATCAGTATGATTAGAAGGAAGTACTCACTCACTATTCTGTGGTGAAAATAGAGTGAAAAATAACACCAGCCATTCCAGTAGGGCTTCTTGTATTCTGCTTGCTCCAAAAGGCCTGGTGCCTCAGCATCAGCATCAGCAGCAGAATCTTGCACAGTGTCAAGTTGCCCAGGAACTGCCAGGCTTTCAGACCACAGTCCAGTTTCTTCAGAATGCAACAACAGAGGAAACAGATAGCAGAGCAATAAGCAGCCTTGCTGTCTTGTGTGGAGAAGCATGTCTCACTTTCCTAACACTGCCTGGCAGGACTGTAGGAGCAAATTGTCTTTAAATTGAATTGGGTTCATGTCCTCTATCTCACCAAAACAGTATCTATTATGTTTATCAGAATTATCAGACTAATTATAGGAACAGAGAACACACATGCACTGGAACACATGTGTATATACATGCAGAAATACATATAACACTTCTAGAACAGTGACGCAATAGTTTCAAGATACAAGAATATTTCATGTCTCTATAGCATCTGTCATATGTCAATATAATATTCTCTGATTGCTGCATTCTTCCGAAGCATCACATCCATTACAGAAGATGACATCCATTCTGCTGCTGTATTTTGTAATGGCGTTACTAGATCAGTGAGAATTTTGATTCCAGCTTATTTGTGGAGACAGCAACAATGTAACCACTGTGACACTGAAAAGCAGAGGTTTTATAGGGGAGGAGTAAGGCCAAGTGCTAATGCTTTATAAAAGGAAAATAATCTGAGGCCAGTAAGCAGATGTGGTACATTGATCTATTTATCAGAGTGCTGATAAATAGGATATTTGTTGACTTCTGCAAACAGCAGCAGCAATAGCTGGTAGGGAGCTGGACAAAGTAGTCTATATATTTAATTTCAGTGCAGCACCAGAATATTCTTAAACTGAAAAAGAATAATTATAAGAAGTCTGCACTGCTCCTAAACAATTTCTCAACATGTAGAAGATGTCCCTCTGAGCCCACAATGTTCACAATGTCCAGACCATAAAGGAAAAAGTGCGCTCTGTATGTAAACAAGCACCGTTAGCTTCTCTAAGAGGGAGAACACAAATATTGTAAAAGTTGGACCGTCCACAAAATGTACCAGAAATGACGAAAAAGACCAAGGATTTTATTATGCTAAAGAGTACTGTACAATTCCATCACAGGAATCACAGACAGTACAAAGAAGCTGCTGAGATAATGTCAGGCTCAGCGGGAACCCTTTAACAGCAAAGGAGCTGAGAATCAAGGAATCCTGTTTGATTCAGCAGTAATTCAAATAAAACAACACTGAAAGACATCAGGCTGAGCTTCAAGGGCCAAGCACCAAATTCAAGGATGAAAATAGGGGAAGCTGTCATAGATTGAGAGCAGTTCCTCATCAGCTGCAATAGCACACCAAACAAGAAAGGATATTGTTTTGTTCAGCATAGCTGAAGAATGGTTTTGATTACTAAAGAAAAAAAGGGTGAGAGTGAAAATCATTTTGCTAAATTAACTCTATGCTTGAATATTTCATATCAGCAAGTTAGTTAAGATATTTAAGAACAAAATAAATTCTCAGGAATGGAGAGAAGCAGAGGTTATGAAGAAAGGTTGAGGGAGGCGGCTGGGTGGCTAGAAAGCAGTCTACATGTTGTAAACAGCTGTAATGGTACTGTAATGGTAGGCAATTGCAGTATCCCTGTAAACAGACAGCAATTTTGAATGAAAATTGTAGTTTAGTCTTACGCATTCTTATACAATGCAGGCAACAGACGTTAAGACAAAACTGAACATCTTAAAAATCTGCAACTAGAAAGCATGCATGTCATCTACCAGCACTGTGCTTTCTCATAGACGAGCTGTACCTGACCAGACTGCATCTGGTACAGGCCGGGAGTGACAAGAGCAGAACTGCTCCAGGTTGAGATCATGAGGTGGGAGTAAGGTGACCACAGGCAGGGCCCTCAAGGGACACTCTATTGATTATTCCAAAAATGTTTATGTCAGTGTTAGCAGTGCTCTATTTTCTAATTGTACATGACCACACACTCTAGATTCATACCAGCAGCAGAAATTCTTACCATGAATTCCTGATATTTTTTTTTAACTGATGAAAATAAATTATTTAGGAAAAATGTAATCAATAATTAATCAGAAGTCATAAGCATTAAAAGACCAATGTTGCAATACTGCATCAGAAACCTTATATTTTCTTGGGTTGAAGTAGGGGAAAAGTATGCTTTATTAATATTTAAGAACTGTTCTTTAACTTGCTATACCAGATTCTTGTTCATAAAGTAAAACTTATTGTCAACTATATGGGGTAAGAGTCCTCATTGTATTTTGTAGTTTGCAATGTTGAAAACATTGTTTCTTTTCTGAGATATGAATACAGCTGAGTGACCCTAAATCCCATGAAAAATTCAAAAGAAAAAAAAAAAAAACCACCGCGTTTTTTAGTTTTGTATAATTTTATGGTCGGTACGTTTTAGTGAAGTGAAAATCAGAGAGGTTTTGCTTCATAAAAGCTTTCATTTGCATAGACAGAGTACCGGACCAAAGAGACCTCCTGGGTACTGTGGAGCTTGTGTCATATCAGTGAAAGCTGCTGACTTGCCCTGAGGAGGGAAAGGCCATCCTGTGAGGGTGATACAATTACCACTCTTGGGACAAGTAAATGCAAAGCCGAATGTTACACAAATATGAATGCAAGGATTTTCTTCTATAAAGCTTTACATTTTTCACGTAAGAAGTTATTTCTGTCTTGTGTAGTAGCCTAGCAAGTGATCATTTAAATTGTGTTATAAAAATATCCAGGGCATTTTTCTCATGCTTGATGCTAGAGCAGCATGCTTTCCTTCAATGAGGTTTACAAATACATTGATAATATATTAATAAGTTTCCTTTTTCTTGTTTCCAAAGCACACTGAATTGTACATGAAGGATGGATTAAACGCTTGGAAACTAGGAGCACCTAGCAGCAACTCCGTATTTTGCAAGCAGAATTCTCTGCCTTGCTCCATTTCTTTCAAATAAGGTTTGCCATTGTATTTACAAATGATTCTGGATGAGGCACACTTGTAGATACTAATAATTATAATGGGCCCTGTTAATGCTCCTTAGATTGAATGCCCAAAAGCACCCAGAGGGTCTTCTTAAACAAAGGAATTAAAAAGTAGCTAAAGCTCTAAGCTGGTCACTTGGTAAAGACTCATTTGCTCTCTCATCTGGCCAAGCCCCACCTGCCCTCTTAACCGTGAACCATGTTCGCTTTCTTTCTCTACCTTCCCTCCCAGCTGAAATACCTGTGTACGTGTGTGAGCTTAGAAGCTGAAGCTACCACGTGCTGCAGCACCAGGGAAAACATCTATGATGTTGTTAAAATATTTATACATCTGGTTTCGTGGAGATGCAGCTTCTCCTTTTAAGTTAACAAGCTTCTGTCAACAGCTAGATAGAAAAAAAAAATAAAAGACAACTTTTATTATTTAGAACCAAGCCTTCCTCAGACAATTTCTGTTGCAGTTTTATGAACCATGTAATTCACAACATCATTTAAAACACCATGCAGTGCCACATTCCAAATATAGTCCAGAATACATACGTAAATGTGTGTAGAGTATGCATCTACTTTTCTTAGGTTTCTATTTAGGAACATTTTCTTTTATTCTAGTTGGAAAGACAAATCATTTCCAGCATAAGAGGAAAATCAAGTCATCATCAAGGTGAAACCAAAGTCATATGTTTGTTTCTTTGTATGCTAGTTGCTCTGTATTTTAGCTGTTCTGACTGAAGAAAGTATCTTCCTAACAGCAGCGCTCAGAGCTGGATTGCTTTTATGTGTCTGAGATTAAGCTATTATGCCTGGAGTAAATTAAAGGTTAATATACAGTATCTATTCCAGTCAGCCATATCATTATTTTTGCACTGAAAATAGCATCTGAAGTTACTGATTTGAAATCACTAACTTAGAAAACAACAACAAAAAAATTCTATATGCACAGTAACAAGACCTAGCTAATGAATATTATTGTTGGTATAACTCAATATACAGGCAGGTTGTATAGAAAGACTGACGAAGTGTGTCTGGGTATCTCTAGATATCTCATGGTTTGGGAAGCTTAATTTTCTGTTGTGAGATGGTGCAAAGAGACTACCTTCATGAATGAACTATAGATAAGACACTATCCTCTGGTTCAACAGTAGTCAGGATTCATACCCAGTTGCATACACTGGGATTGAGCATTATGTTCTATGACTGTGTTGGCAGCATAGAGAAGAGCAGGCTGAGAGATGACCTCACTACTGTCTGCAGCTGCCTGAGGAGAGGAAGCAGAGGGAGATGCTGGGCTTTGGTTCTGGTCACCTGTGGCAGGCTGAGAACAGCACAAAGTGCATCAGGTGAGGGTCAGATGGGCATTAGGAAACATTTCTTTGCGGTGAGGCTGGTCAAAACCTAGAACAGACTTCATGGAGATTTGATTGATATATCCTGCTTGTTAGTGTTCTAGAGGCATTTGGACAATGTCCTCAATAACATGATGTAACTTTTGTTTTTTCCTGAAGTGGTCAGGTGGTTGCACTCCGTGATCTTTATAGGTCTCTTCCTACTGGGCTATTCTATCCTATTCTATTTATTCTAATGCCAGGCTGTGTCCAGTCACTTAAATAAGCCCCTAGAAACACTCATTCCCCAAGGCAATTTCCTAACAACATCTCATGTTTAACTTTTCCTTTTTAAGAATATTACACAGTTTTGGCAGCGAGATTTGTATGGCATTAATACCCAGTGTTGCCCACAACTTTGTTTACCAGCTATCCTACAGAAGAGACAATACAGCAAGCTAAAGTCAGGTATCTCTGCAAACTTTCTTCTCATCAGGTTCAGACCATGCCTCCAATTTGAGATACTGAGTGGTTACAAATTTTGAATTTGAGGTGTAGACATGATTTCTCTAAAACTTCATTGTGTTTTCCTCTCTCTGCAGTTAACAAAGCAAACACATTTATATTTTTATGATTGTAAGGATACCAAATAGGTGGATTTTCATGGAAATGATGTTCCTGCCAGCTTTACAGCAAACAGTGGCAAGAACGTTAGTTTTATTATGGGCTGTAAGAGGTCATTTGTTGGGTTAGAGCTCTAGGGCAAGTCTGCTAGTTCAGTGTCTAATTTGGACATGAACTGGGATCTGATTAGGACTGAAACTAAATTATAAGCAAACAAAATTCCTAACAACTGAAAAAAATGGGTTTTGGCTAGCTTGACTGATAAATAATGATGAGGCCAAGTCAACTTTATAGATTAATCTAGATTTCTTGGTGTAATGGGCTCATCTGAAAAATGCAAACAGTGCCAAATCCAAGGTCATGCATCTAGGAAAAAAAAAAAAAAAAAAAAGAGACGTAGGTTATTCCTGTGAGATGGGAAGGAATATCTTGGATTGCATATGCTGGAAAGAATTTGGAGACACCAGAGATAAGAGAATGACTTGGTTAGACACTGTAGCTCTGAGGATAAACTTGACCTATGGATATTAAATGTTTCATTTGTGAACTGCTTTTAGTCTCCTGAGTTTTGTTGCGTACATTTTAAAAGTATGGGAAATAACAAGAGAAGTGCGGGGAAATAATGATTAATAAAACATAGCAAGAAATGGAAGAAACTCAATCTCTTCAGTTTGTTCACGAAAAATAAAAACAATCTAGCATATTTCTGCACAGCAGTCTAGCAGCTATTTCTTTACAGGAAAAAAAGTTATAGTGAAAGCTAATGATTTTAGGTTCTTAGTAAATAAATTTGAAGTGCTTACTAATAGAATAGAAATAAATAACATTCCTTAAAGATGTGGAGGAGCACTTATCACTTGAAGTAGTTAAGTTACTATTCTATATATTGTGAATTCCCTACAAACTCTACCGGACAGTATGTACTGGGAAACTGTCTGAAATTCTCTGTCCTGTTCTTATTAGGAAAAATTATCTTAACATTCCCCTCTCACTTGAAAATCTACATCTCTTGTAACCTAGTGCTTTTTCTTCATGGAGATCTCTGCCATTTCCTGAAATACTGGTGACATTCAGCATCTCCTACTTCCTCTTGTATTCTGAGGGCTAGTGAATAATATTGTAAATCCACAGGTGGAGCCTTAATTAGATGTACACTTAAAGGGAGAATTATCTGTGGACACATGTATGACAAATTCGTATGGCAGCTGCTTTCAAAATCTTACCTGAATCCCTATCAGTGTTCAGTCTACATATAGAGGTCTGGGCTGCAGCCAACTGCATTCAGAGAGGAAATAATTACATTTACATATGCAAACAAAATCATCTCCAGTAACCTAGGTCTTCGAAGCAAGGTCACTGATTAAACTGATTACTTTTATCAAACTGTCCTTAGAAAAAAGGGGGGAGAGAGAGAGAGACAAAAAGAGAAGAGACAGAGAGAGAGCCGACTTATCTGGGCAGTCAATGCTGTTTTTAGAAGCAGGGATTACAACGTTTGAGTGTGTTTTACCTGGCTGGTTTTGACTCTGATTCTAATTGCTCATGCTGTCTTCAGGGATAGTTTTCATAATATGAGGCATTGCTTAACACAAGCAATAGTGACAAAATTGTACCTCTCAACAGCAAAGACAGCAAGGTGAATTACATGTAGCCTTCAGAGAATAAAACTTTGTCCTTTTTTTTAGTTATTATATTGTCAAAAAGCTGAAATTGAAGCAAGGATTTAAAGGTTGGGATTTTGGGTTTGGTTTGGCTTTTTTTGACAGATTCTCCCATATTTCCAGGAGCTGCAAGATAAGAAACAAAAGAAACCCAGATTAGCAAGATGTGTTTATTAACAAACAAATGAACCAGTTTGGTTTTATATTACCGAGCACAGAGACCTTGAGCACAGCAGTGGTCTCAGGCAGGTGACATTTTGATTTTTGTTTATCTGGTAAAGGTACAAAAATTCAAAAATATATTTCTTCAGAAATACCAGTAAATGATTTAATGTTAATAAAATATTATATTTTAGTATCTTCATGAAGTTATAACATACTGTTGTGCTGTCCTTTATGCATTAGAGTTTCAGAGCTGAAAGCCACCCATATATTAAGCAGCCTGGCTCACAGCAAGGAGTTCAACTTGACATTTTGAAGAGCATGGATATTTCTATCTCTTGTTTTTTCAGCTTAATGCATGATAATTACACATTTTAAAGCATTTTTTGTTCCAATTTATTGCTTTCATTCCAAGTTATATTGCTCCGCAAGTCTCATATATTTTATGACAGTATAATTAATATATATATTTTTAAACTAGTTCCTCTGTGTAATCTCTGATGCATCTAGTGTTATTTCTTGGAATCTAATATAGATACATTAAAAAAATTCCCCCTCAAGCTCTTGTTTATCTCTTGTTCTGTACACACAGTAAGACAAGATGTATCTATGCTTCATGAAAATTAGCTCTATGCATACTTTACATTTTCCAAGTGCACTGCATACTTTAAAATATTCAGACTATGTACTTATAAACAATGTAGACCTGGGCTTCTTGAGGAACTTAGAATGTGAAAAATTCTAGTTCTCTCTCTACATGAACTTAATAGGGATTCCAGCTTTCTTAATTTGGGAACCTGAGCTCGTTTACGTAGCCAGCAGAATTAATCTCCTACTCTATTTAAATTGGAGGTGCATGAAGCAACAAGCCTGTGTGCTATTGCTGCTGATTTATTTGAGTCACACTCACAGTGATTTTATTCACAAACATTTGTACAAGGAAGACTTTATTCACAAGAATAGTAAAGAGAAGGGAATGAATCAGAAATACTAGAAAGAATGGATCTGTAGGGTATTCACAGTTAGTAGAAGGAATCGTGGCTCTGTATTAATGCCTTTTTTTGCCTTTATCACAGGAGTCATCAAAAACTGTATATTCATGTATAATTCATTAACAAACAAGATATTTTTCCTGCTTATAATACAGAGGTCATCCATTCCTGGAGCAGAAATAATGCTATCTGATTCCGGTGATTAATCAAAGTGCACAAAGAGTAAATGGTAAATAATCATACTGACCAGTTATGAATAAATTCCACAGGAGGTTAAAAATGGTACATATGAGCTACTGCTAATAAACAAATGCAAAGATTTAATAGCCTGCTCAGGGATAATTTGCAGCATGACTAAATTCATCAAAACAGTTGTTCTCCAAAGTTAACAAAAGCAATAAATATTTATGTTTTAGTGTTCTACTGCAATGCTAGGACAAGGAAAGTTTGTTCCTATAGTCAGCCCTCCACAGAGTTGGAGAAGTTTGTATCATATTGGCAACTATAAATGGAGGCTGTATACTTCCATTATTCAGAATATAGACTTGGGAAACCCCATGCAAAGAGCAGAATCCCAAAAAGATAGAATATAAATCAGCAAATACAAAACCAATTGTTGAATGTGCAGAGTAACAACCAAGACCTGATTTCCTATGATTTTATCTCCTTCACAATCATGATCACTGCCACTACCCTCTGTCCTGTCTATGTACTCTTCCACAGTACTCTCTCCCTTTCTGCAGCTGTCATAAATAATTCTCAGATCTTACCTCAATTACTGACACTCACTTCTCATTTGTGATAATACCTAAGTTTTCCAAAATAAAATAAAGTTAAATTAAATTAAATTTTTTAAAAAAAGCACTCGGGCAAAGCATAACACCTTGGTGATGCACCAAGCCAGCCCTTAGGAAAAACTGTATACTCATTTTGGGTTTTTCCTCAGAGAGCATAGTAATAGGCTCCTCTTTCCCATTTCATATCTTCATGAAATTTGTATGATTTTAATATCTAGACATCTCTGTCAGACTTTGTTAATATCTGCCATCGGGCTCAAAAATTCAGTAGAAGAAAAGGAGTTAGGCAGAAAGAGAGAAAAATAACAGGCAAGCAGTAAGATGTTGGAAACTTTTTTTTTTTTTTTTTCCAAAACTATTCTAAAGTACCTCCTGGTATACATAGATAAGTACAGAGCTCTACATATTTATTAACTTGCTAAGATTCAGAACACACACACAGTTTATGTGAAACAAAAGTTGTAATTGAAAGTAACCATTTTCCTAAGACAGATGATGTGCAGGATCTGCGGCAGGTCTCAGCAGGCAGGTGATTAGTGAGAAGAATGGAAAACCC
This sequence comes from Centrocercus urophasianus, assembly GCF_019232065.1. Taxonomy (NCBI): domain Eukaryota; kingdom Metazoa; phylum Chordata; class Aves; order Galliformes; family Phasianidae; genus Centrocercus; species Centrocercus urophasianus. Next base: position 44,098,021 of record NW_024884142.1, read on the forward strand.
ACAGATATGCTGGTAGTAGCCAACTAAGAACCTCTCATTTAATCTTCAGACTGGGGGAACTCAAAGTGGATGGCATATTCAGCTCTGATGGTTTTTTACTGCTTGGCAGCCAGGAGGCCCAGGAGAAACATCAGCAGCCCTGATTCCTGAGAGTGAGTGTGGATGCAACACATCTGTCAGGTTTTCCATCTCTGTGCTGAAGTATTCTTCAAAGCGGTCAGTTAGCTGCTTGCCTGTCTCTCTGTTATAAATATCTAGGCATTTCCTGAAGCAAAAAGTATATATTACTGGAAATGTAAGCAAACCTTCACTTTGCATGTAAGAAATCACATTCCTGATGGAAACTCTTGGCTAGTGGTCACATATAATATGCAGAGAACAGAGAGAACTTTTTAAATCTGAGATAATCATCTCTAAAAAATAAAAATAAAATTCCTCTGTATCATCCAGAATGCCACATGACTCCATCTTTTCTGATTACTAGGTTACCTCACAGTTTTTTTGTTAATGACATCTCTTTTCTGTGTAAGTATATGGGAACTGCTGAATCACGGACTGAACCTCTGATTGATCACCTGAGGCAAGCAATGAGTCAGCCCTGGGAGCACAGGTGAAGGCAATTCACCTGTGCTGCTTGGAGGGGTGGAGCTCAGCTCTACCTCTCCTAGACCCCATTTAACAGCTGACTAGCAGCAGGGAAGAATCTCTTTTTGGAGATCCCTTCCTTTGGGATTTGCTAACAAGCCCAGGATAAGGGTAAGCCCTCTATCTATTCTTTGGTGTAGTAATCTGCTTAGCCAAACTCTCTTGTATGTTTCTTAATTATAACACTTGTTTTTTTTCATTGATTATGCAGTAAGCAAATTGCCTGGCAGTGTCAGTCATGGACCAAGATATTTCCTGCCAAGGTCTGTAAGGTCTCTATAAGCACAGGATGAGAAGATAGTCCTGTGCACTATTTAAAGTCTGAGGGGGAAAAAAAATCCCCAAAGGCTAAGGAGTATAAGATAACTCTGATGTTAGAAGGTGGTTGTTTTTTTTTTTAGAATGCTTTAACTCAGCATCTGTGTGCTTTTCCCTATTTCCTGTATTTCACTTTGGATTTGTTTAGCAGGCTGCTTTTGCTTTCATTTTTTTAATTTTTTTTTTTTTGTCTGGTTTGGTGTTGTTTTTTAATATTTGCGGGTTTAATACTCTGCAGTACTGCATTTATTTCCATTTGTTTTACAGATACATATTTACAATCACACTAAGTTTTAACAAAGAGCTGGGAGGCAGAGGTTTCCCAAAACCGGTGTTTCCTCATAGTTTGTGACTTGTCATTCCTATC
>NW_024884142.1:44099360-44157922 GCF_019232065.1 Centrocercus urophasianus
CTATCCATTCCTAGACAACAACCATTTTCTGCCCAGGCGGAAATACTTAATATCTTCTATGCAAAGATACCACACTTCTGGAAGAGAATAGCTTATTTAGGAATTAATTTCCCACGCAGAGGATTTGGTAAAAGCCTAGCTTACCTTCTCACACTGTGTCTTAAAAATACAAAGGCTCACTAGCTTCAGAGGGTGGTTCTGTTGCACCACCTGCTTCTTTTCTCCAGCAAGGATTGCAGTAAACACTGCGCTAATAAAGTGGATAGTTTGCTTCCCCCCCCCACCACTTACATTTCCATCCTTGTGGCTTTTAAAGTAACTTCTCTCCAACGTGCAAGGTGTTAATTCTTTGTGTATTCCAATTTCTCCACAGAACTGAGTGAAATGAAGTATGCAGGATGGATATTGTGTGGTATATTCCACTGTTGATTTCCAGTGCAAGCAGTTACATTTGCTGATAACAAAATGCATTTATCTTCAGTGGCATTTTAGATTGCTCCACAACCTGCTGCGTATTCTAATGAAACCTGTATCACTACCAATTAGACACCTGCAGAAGAAGTGGCTATGCAAATACCTTGCCCCCCAAATGCTATTTTCCTTCTCTCATTAAGCTTTCAAACTAAACTGTATCACAGTTAATGGCTGAAAACTTTCCCCTCAAATTTCAGTGTTTCATGGAATTTAGCCAAACACCTCCCACTGGTTTTAATTGGAGCTGTGTAACTGCAAGTCTCTGAAAATGGATTTTCCTCATTTCTCCTATGCCTAACCTAACCCTGCACCTGACCGTGTTCTTTTTTCTTGCAGACGTGCACAGAAATAACTCTCTTCTCTCCTCTGGCCCCCCATCCTCCCACTCTCCAATGCCTTGACGAAGTATTGTGGTGGGCTTGGCAAAGTGCAGATTATTGTTATGCTTTTCATCACTGGAGGTCCTTGAGTTCAAATATGAGTAGATGTATGCTTAGCCAGTGAATGTTTGTTTACAGCAAGCATGACTTACAAGGTAGAGAATGAATAACAGATATCTCACTTAGGAGTTTATATTTCCATCGAGGTGTTCCAGTGATATTATAAACCATGAGAGAAAAGCAAAGATGATTTATAAGCTTGCCAAAAGTCCCAAGATATAACTGTATCTTCATAATTCACACTCACCAGTTTGTTTCATGTGAATCTCAGGACCTGTTTTAAGCTCTGCCTGGGATACATTTCCCATCTTGCTCTCACAACTGTTGCATTAACCTTTTATCTGCTCCTGGCTCCTGCTGTTTCTGCCCCATATTCCAATTTGTCTGGCTACTACTCTAGTTGCTTTCATCTCCTTCTCCAGGGTGCTCTCTGCTGAATGCCTTGGCAGGAGCTGTAAGCATTACCCCATATCTTTTAATTACACATGCAAGCATATTTCTGAAAGCAAGCTGTGTGTTCATAAGTCAAAATTGGATTCTGAGATGCCTAAACAGTTTGTGCTTACAAGTGAGGATAAAAACATGATCATCTCTGCAAATGTGGACAGCACAGATTTGGTAGTAGGCTTTAGATTCTTCTTGTGCGCATTTGGCCATATAGTTTTAAGCAAATTTTGAAGAAAAATTTCTCAAGAACAGCTAAACAGAAATTTAAAGATGATTTATGAAGTTAGTATAGAAGGAAAGCTATCAATTATTTTGCTGCACTTTGGGCTGGTGTCACTTAAACAAGATCCTTTTTACATGTCAGTAGATTTAATGTGCCGTAGAAAAACCATTAGTGATCTGAGGAAAACATGGATCTCCAAGTTTGACAGTTGCAGCCACAAAAGTGAAAGCAAGTGGGTCACTTCATTTCTGTCTTCCTGCATTTATAATAAAGGTTGAACATAGCTGTGTCCTATGCTTTTTTCTTGGATGATTTCAGTAGTGCCTGTTGTAAGAACACCCTTGGTTACTGTAAGGAGTCATTGTCTTATTTTCACACACATTGTTGCATGAAAATAAAATTGTCTAAAATAAAAATAAAATTTGGTAAACATAGATATTTCTGGAAGATTTTTTTTTTTTTTAAAGAGGAGCTAATGATTTTTAGCTTTGCATTCAAATTCATGCTTGAGATTTTGCTTTTTATATTCTCACTGGTAAGTAATTGGTAAAAAGAAAAAATACTTTCCAGTTCGAGAAGCATTTAAAATATAGAATGCTTGTATGAGAAGTTTGGGTAGGAGTATTAGTATGAAAGAAGCATTGACAGTGTTGTCTTTCTAGCTATCTCTAAAATGGCAAGAAATTTGCGCAGTAATGTTAACTGCAAATATTGCTTTTAGCACAGTTCAACATAGCTGGATATAAAGCAAGCATTTACAGTGTGAGCTTATCTTTATCACAGACACCCTGGCCCAAGGGGCAGGCTCTGTAAAAAGGAATGTCAAATGACTGCTTAGTGAATAAAGTTTGCTTCTATTCTCTGGGTGGGTTTTTGGTATTTCTTCTGTTAGCATGCAGTAACACCTGTCTAGGTGACAGAAAACATTTGAGTTTGCTTTATTTGCTTTCTCTTACAAAACCTACAGTGTAAAATTGTGCAATTATTTTGTGTCTTAAGATAATAAATGTTTTAGATACTGTAGGAAACCTTATTGCTAACCTGCTTACCTTGAATATTTCCTTGACAGCACATAAGATTCCTTTGAATCATAAACAGGCACTGTTGTCTATCTCAGAATGAAGTACTAGTTGTTGTTGATTAAAGTACGTTTCTGTTGTTAATTCAAAATTGAGGAAGATATATGTATATTCCTTTTAATCTCGTTTTCTATGTAGCTTGCATGAAAAGATAAGAGGTATTTGAAATATTAGTCTGGATTTCTATTTCTATAAGAATGATTGAAAATGTTTGTCCTCTTCAGTTCCATTCACAGAGAACTTGGGTAAAATGTCACAATCCTGGTCAAAAAAAAAAACAAGCACAATGAATGAAGAGTTTTCCTATACATAAAGATGGTCAGCACCCAGAACCCACTAAAACAAGTGAACTGTGCTCCTTCGTACCAGCAGTTTCAGTTTCTTTCAGCTGTTAGCGTAGGGTGATTCAAGTTCCTGTAAACTGCAACTCTACTAGTTACATTTTGTATTATTTGTTTGCTTGTTTTCTTTTTTTTTTCTTTTTTGAGTTTCTAGAGTTGATTCATCATTTCTATCATATGAACATGCTAATGAAAGATCTCAAAGCCAGTAGTTGAAAACAGTTCAATGACAACACTCAGATTTGTTAAACATTTGAAGGCGTGACCCATTCTACTCAAAGTCTGATAAACTACCAAAGGGAAACATTTAATTTTGTTAATTCTTTTAATCCTAATCCTTGTTTTCTGAGACACAGATTCAAGTTTGAAGTTAAAAGCCAACCCACATGCAAGGGGTCCTTGCTGGACTTTTTCTCTCACAGTCATTCAGTATTATTCTTAAGCCAATATCTGTTTCTTCTGTGAGAAACTGCAGAGAGCACCAATGGAGGGGAGCACTTTCCAACCTTCTTCCCAAAATACTTAGTTAAAAGTTCTGCTGGTGTCCTTTTGGGCTACCTAGGATACCATGAACCTGTTAGCAGCCATCAGAATACTAGGACTTCTATGACCAATTATAAGAGATTGGCATGCTTGGATGGCTGTTCATTTTACTTATCTTAAAAATCTATCTATGACCCTTTGTATGTTAACTGGCTAAGAAGGGAGCTGAGGAATAATCTAAAATCTGTCTGTTGGAAGGCCAAAATCAGGTGGACTGCACCCTGACCTTTGTTGGTGGGTTTATATAGCAACTGGAACTTGAGAAACACTTTGTGCTGACCCCATACAGCCAATGCTACTTTATCTTTTTTTTGTTCTGTTTCGTGGAAGAACTGAAGGATTGTTTTGACAATATGTTATTGATCTGGATGAATCGCAACCAGTAAGTATTATAGGCTACTCAGTGGCTAGATTATTAGAAAAATAAATTGGGAACTGTCCTACTGGTAAATAGCCATTATTTACAGTGATGGGTAGAAAAGAATTGTATATGTGTCATGGTGTATCTTTCATTTGCAAATGCAAAGAGACCTTTTCTAATATTATAAATTTCATTTATTGATCAGAGACCATGATAAAGTGATTTATTTTGGAGTGCACTTTGTCTCAGCCCTTTCTTTTAAATTAAGAATCTATTTTACATAACCCAGCATAATAACTATGTCCCCGTTTGTGTGCAAGCAAGTCAGTTTTCTCTCTTCTGTTCCAACACAACTGAGTTGGCAGCCCTCCTGATTAAGAGAAAAAAAATCTATTTTTGTCTTTCTCTCACTGATCTTTGCATTCAGGTATGGTAAACTTATATTGTTTCCTATTATGGCTTATGCTACAGGCAATTCTGACATTTGCATTTGCACATCATGTGCATTTTGAAATAAAGAAGTGACAGCTTATCTCCTTGTTGAAAGCAGGTTTTTGTAATGGTATTGCCCTGAAGTTTCTTTGTTTGTTTGTTTGTTTTCTTTGCTTTGTTTCTGCTGAAAGATCTTGCAGTCTGCTGGGAAGATTTTCTTTGCATGTTATAGAAGGAAAAAAGCATAAGTCCCACAGAGGGACAGTAGTTGGTACAGAGCAAAACTGACTGACAGCGTGCTAGGCATTGATGAGAGATTCAAGCCTTTGAGTTCACAACAATAAAAATATACCAAGGTAGCCACCGATTCCCTGCAGGAGAATTTGCCCTTTCCAAACACACCTTCCATGTTGTGTTAATGGAGGGATGACAGGGTTTGAAAATTCAACTGCTCATCCTTAAACAAAGTGAAAAAAGGTTGTGATGGAGAAATACACAGAATTCAGTATACAAAAAGATGTTTCCGAACTGTGACATGTCTAGCTCTGGTCTCCCTTGTAAATAGCAATAATGAAAAGCATCTGGCTGACTATGTATGTGCATTTGCCTGTCTTGGTACTAGGCAAATGCCACCTCAGAGGTAATGACATATGAACAGCTGACAGAATTAGAAGTGGATAGAGGAAAAGGGGTGAGTTTTGGGTTTGTGGAAAGTAGAGAAAGAGTGGGAATACAGAAAATGACACTAGTACAAAGGAGAAAGAAAGATGTTAAGATAAAAAGATCTATAGGCATAACAATCTATGTGCTGTTATTTTCTTGAGGTTATTTTTAATGCAAAGCTGTCTAAAAATTCAATATCTGCAATGTAAAAGGTTGGAAGCTAGATCAATACAAATCATTGCTGTTCAGGTCTGCCTAAAATTCTCACTGAACGACAAGAAGAATCTGAACCTGAGCAGGATGTATTTCCTGCTTTGGCACAGTTATAGGGAAGTACCAGGCAACAGAATTAATAAGTGAGCACAGGGTTGAAGTGGAAAAAAGAAGAACTTACTGAATGAACTGATGACAAATCTTATGATTATGCCATATCAAGAGTAAAATTGCATCTCAGTACTACAGAAAGATGTTGAGGACAACACTGAGGTAAAGGGCAGTACAATATCTTGTGTGTCAGACTGTGTATTTCAAGCCCTTCCTCCTCTGTCAAGTGCATATGTACAGAGGAATTTTCTTCTCATTTCCAAACAAGAATGCAATTGTTATCTCAGAACTCAGTAACCTGACTGGCAGGTTCGGAAGCTCAGTTATACATTCCTTCCCTCCTCCCCCAGCTAGAAAATGGGGTCATGTCAGTACCCAGAGAGTGTTTATGAAGCAGTAAATTCATTACTGCCTTCAACAGACTGTTGCAGATACCCTTTAATAGGAATGAGATTAAGACTGAGAAAACCACAGCTTTTCTATGGGATTATATATATCATTGAATGTTTGACTCTTTCAGAGTAATCAATACAGTTTAATTTTTATTTGGTTTGCTGTTTATAATATTACTTTAAAAAAAATAGCATGAATGTAGCACTCAGAAAGTGTTTCATGTTTCTAATTTACAGTTCAATGCAGGTTGTATCTAATCTTCAGTCTAGAAATCTCCTCCTCTAGGTTTATGAATGTACACATTCAAGAGAATAGAGAATTAATTCACTGTACTGATCCAGTCCCTGGCCTTGCATCAACAGTTAAGAGCAACTTCCATAACATATTTGCGGGGGGGGGCCCCCCGTGTATTCCATAAAGCAGATCTGTGGGTACTGGTAGAAACCATCCATAAGGGATGAAGGAAAAAAAAATCACCTTTTTTGCGTTTTAACAAATGCAAGAAAGGAGTGAAGCAGAATAATGAGAAAATATTAGGACAATCTTAGAAATGTTCTCTACTGCAGAAGAGTTTGTGATGTCCTGTTTTTAAATAGTACTTTGAGATTTTCAGTGTGTGTAACTAAATGGCACATCTGTACAGGACCAAGAAGAAAAAGGAAAACCTGAGGTGTTTTTGTTATACAGGCAAATCTGTAGTTCAGGGTGCAAGGGTGTAAGTGGCAGATGCTGACATCTACATGCATCAAATCACCATGTTTCCAGTTCCTTCTGACTGATATTGTTCTCATTAAAATAAAAAAAGGCTTCCAGAAGATAACATCGGCCTTATGGAGAATTTTGCTTCCTCCTGTAAAAAGGTTTACAGATATTTATCAGTATCTCCATTCTCTTATTTCCCGTTCTTCCCTGTGGAGGAGAAGAGGTTGACTGCTACCACTTACCTACTGCTTTCCTCTATGGAACTGCACCTTTATAAGCAGACTGTATTTTTGCAGTGTTGTTTGAAATAAAAAAATACTATATCCTTCTTGGAACAGAGAAGTGAAAGAAATATAAGTATTACTTAAAATAAAGAAATAAATAAATTGGTTTGTTTTGTTTTTCCCCTAGTTGTTAATTTTTATGTTTGTTTTTTTTTTACCAGATCTTACCAATCATTTGCTTGGCCAATGCCAACATATCTGGATCCAAAATCCAGGTAGCACCACATCTGCTTGCTTAGTTCATCTAGCTTCCTTGCACTCCTGTAATGGTACAGTTTAAGTAAATACTATACAATGTGGATAGACTTTCTTCTCAGAGCATGCAATAGTTGCTTTAATTTCATAATCTATGTACTCTTGTGTAGCATTTGAATGCTACAGGGAGCATCGAAGTGAGTGTGTATGCCAGGAGTGAGCATGTCAGATGTTGTACGAAATGCTTAAAGGCACATTCAAAATTGTATTGGTTAAAGATAGTTCTGTAAATGAAATATACTGTCAGAAGAACTAAACCAAGTTTGTTTTGTCCAATGAAATAGCATGCTAGGGAATTATGTGAGCATTTATTTAAATTTCCCTGGAAAGCAGCTCTTATCATTTGAATGCCCAGGCTACAGCTCAACAGTACTTGTTTATAGCCACAAAACCTAGTCTATAAACAAGCACAACGCTGTGTGATGTTACACTGTCTTTATTTTACTTTGATTAGGACAAATGGCCAAATCAGTCCCACTTCTTATATTTGCAAAATAACCAGACTGTTAATTAACGTGGCACTATTTTGCAAGGGATAAGGACAAACTGCGCAAAGCAGGTTCCTCCTTTCTTTCCTTTGATCATTACTTCTTTTATGTTGTTTTCAGCCAGAAGAGCACCACATGACCTTTGAGAAATGCCAGGAAAACATTATTTTCTCTGCAATGTTCCATTTTGCAGGCATTGTACAGCCTTATCTTGCACCCTGCTCAGTTGCTCTGGGACCAGTTGCTCAGCAGTCTTTGGCCATGCCCTCAAAGAAGCTGTGCGCCCCCCTTAGCAGAGCAGCAGGGTGTGAGGGGGCAGAAGGTGAAGTTGTCTTCTTTCCAGCCTCTTTGCATCTCTTCTGGTCATTGGAATACAGACAAAATACAGACAAAGCAACAGCTCTGCAGAGCTGTTTTTCCTGCACTTCAGGGAAAATTGTGAGTTCAACAGTAATGAGAAAGAAAATTTTTTTGCCTTTCTATTAGGAGTAGAATCTCAGCTGGATTAGGTAACCGAAGAATATATCCTTCATTGCTCTGTACAGCTATGTGTAGTTTAAAACAGGCAAAGCCTCTGGTTTAACAAAATACAAAATGGAAAGAAATCACAGTATTAACAAGAATTGAGTTGTGACTATGCCAGTGGGATACACAAAAGAGCTCTTACTTGCTTACGTGTTTAGTTACTTTCTGATAAGTATGTTTTCTGCTCTGCATTTTGCAGCTTTTTTTGTATGGGTCAGTATTCCATGACTCAGTGGGAATGAATGCTGTGCTTCATCTATGGGCAGCTATGCCAGTGAGAGGATTTGAGCGTACCGGGCAGATGTTTTATTCACTAAGGCTAAAAAGCTTTTTTCTGTAGAGTTAAATATTGAATATTGAATGGTGGTCGCAGTATCTTTCAATCTTTTTTTCTTTTTGGTTATCAAGGAAACATCATATCAATCTCTTAGGCAGAGGAGAAATACTAAATTGTATTTCACAAAAACTTCCAGAGCAAGCAATACAATTATATTTGGACATTATGAAAGCTCAGTAACCTTTTTCTTCTTTTTTCTTTCTTTTTTTTTTTTTTTTTTTTAGCAGGCAAATGCCATCCGACTGATTTAAACCCTGTCCAATGAACATGACACCATATGATGTGCTTCAGAGTTAGGACTAGTCTTTAGGTACTATTATAGAATGATTTCTTTGGGAAAACTGTAATGGTAAAACAGTATTTGCTGTCTGTCTGCATGTAAATTCTTGCACGTAGATATTGGGCTTGGTTCAGGTTCTTTGAAACACCTGTTTTATTTGTTCAAGTCTTGTATGAAGAGCCCTGACTATCAGAACAAATGAAGTAGGAAAAGAAAAGGATATGAACATATGCATATAATAATATGAATATATGTGTAATAATATGAATAATAATAATAACAATAAAAAGGATCTTTACTGTTTGACCAAGTTTGCAATTGATATAAGGAAGTGCAAACATTTCACTTAGACTGATACTGGCAATTATCATATCTGGATGTTTTAAGCCCTTGATTTAATTAAAAATTTTGCGGCAGTATGTAAATTATTATATTTCTTTAAAAAAAAATGCTCTATGCACTTTGCAGTTACTGCACGTACACCAGATAATTTCATCCATCTCTCCATCACCTGTATTTGTCTGTCTATGGGGAAAAACACAGTGATAACATCAGCAATTTGAAGTGATTGTCATTTAAGTTTGAGTTGAATTAAAGTTCATTTTATGGGTGATATGTGCCTGGAGCTCTTCTTGTTACATTGACAGCAGCCTTAACTTTTCTGGTTGCTTAGATTAGAGGAAGGAGCAGGTGCAGGTGCACAAAGGCAGACAGATCATAGGGTTTGTGCCCTCCTCTGCCTTCCTTCTTCCACTTCCCCAGGACATGAACCGACAAGAAAGCATTGAATATTTCTTTCTGTCTGTGATACCAAAAGTACCTGATCTACATAGTACCTTTCTAAGCTGCTATAGTGAAATTCTACTTATAGTTTCTAGCTGTGTTAGCTCAAAAGTCAGACCTCTGGGAGCTTTGGCTCTGCAATGGGCAGCTAAGCAACGCTCAAGATGAAATACCAGCTTTCTAACTGGAATGGGATCTGCTCTCTTAGCACTCACTCAACAGCAAGCTCTTTGAAGAGCACTTTTTGCCCAGATGTGATTCCTGAGACTCTAGTGGAATAATGTTAGTGGCTCAAGAGACTAGAAAAGTTGGAATAGATATATGTTGCAGACAAAATGTACTGAATTTTCTTAGCTGACTAAAGATCTTTGTAAAAAAATCTTTATATATTAAATAGGATACTGAGCCAAAAATTATCTAAAATCTATATAAATCATAGAGTCCTGTACAAATAAAATAATTTATGCAGGTATTTCTGTGAATAGAATCAATAGCTGTCTGCATATATCCTAGCTTTTTCAATAGGAGAGAATGTTTCATTATTTAGAAAGTTATTGTTGATTAAGCATCTGGCCATCAAATAATATACTATTGTGACTCTTATTTCCATTTAGGAAGAAGATCGTATTCTGTATGTAAATATCATGCATTTTCAAACAATTCAGCAATATATTTTTAGCAATATATTTTTCGGGATTTTTTTTTTTTATTAGAGTGGAAAATAAGACCTTTAGCTATCTTTGAAAATGTCAGCAAAAATCTGGTATATGAACTCACATTTCTCCTGCACAAGTTATCTGTAACACTTGGAGATTTAAAAATCTCTTATTGAGGTGAGTTAATTCATTTTTATCAAGCAAGAATAAGTTTATGTGGAAGAAGTTGTTGAAGAATTTCTAGACCTACTTGTGAAAAAACTATCAGTTTTGCACTCAATTACTTAAACAGCTGTATGTTTTTCTTTGATAATTTTCTTATTAATGTTCACAGTGCTTAGAGCTCTGATGAAATAGTAGAAAGGCTCTCATGAGCTCATGCTAATATTTGAGTAAATTTTCCTTCATGTAATTACGGAATTCCAGCAAAACCTGTCTGGATGAGGATGTGTTTTCAGAAACTGAGAGGGGAAGAAAGTTCATTGTTGTGTCCAAATAGCCTACAAAAAGAATTGGTTTGTAGTTTGGAAGCTGTGGATCTGAACTCAAATTTGGAAGGAGCACTTTGGTCTTCATCATGACTCTTGTAATTTGGCAAATATCTCTAAATCCAGAAGATAAATGTCTTCATAGTAGTTGTAGCTGTACAGGAATGGAGGGCACCTTTCCCGTAGCCCGTTTTTGGCTAACTGACCTACATGGAGCACTGTGAGGCTGCAGCTGAATGGCTAACCAAGCTAGTTAAGACCGGCTCTCATCTGTCTGCCTCTATGATATGCCCTTGGAGGACATAGAAACCTTTCAAATCTCTCTCTTCTTTGAAGCCAGTAGCAAAACTCCAGCTGATTTCCATGTAGAGGGACTCACATCCGGTTTAATTTTGTCTTGGCATCACCTCTTGACACCTGCACTGACTGCATTTTGTCAGATCATATATTGTAACAACTTTTTGCTTGATGGTTAATAGCTATGGAAAGATTTACATATGATGTATTTCAGCATGACATATTTCTCATTCAAGGTTGTCATGTCTATGCTGTATAACACAGCAGGAAGCAAGAGCAGTAAGTCCTGTTATTGTAAGCCAGAGCTCAGCACTTCAATCCCAGTGAGAGGTGGGCAGTAATTTAGTAAGTGTCTGTTATTTCCAGGAAAAAATGTGTGCTTATAGTACTGTAAGCTGTACTTGGAGAGTTTATACATTTCCCAGAGAGGAGTATAACTGTCCCAGGTGATGCAACATGCCACACGTCTCCTTGGAGACTGAGGTTATCCTGTGTGAACATCCCAGCTCACCTGGGCATTAAGGCACATATTGCTGTGTAGAAGTTTACCTTTTACCTTCCACTGCCTAGGTAAGGTCTTTTCAATACTCCTACAAATGTTTAATTGAAGAATTGCAGCATTATGTCAAGGAGAGCTTGAATCACGTTTCTGCTACTTTTAGTGAGAGTCTTGAATTATGTTCTGAAAAATAATATTTATTAGATTCAATATAACCAATTACTCTGCTTTATGTTGAATTGGAGATATTAATTAACGACATATTGAAAATAACTCTGAGAGTATGGAGACAGTGACACTCAGAAAATCTTGCAGGGAAAAGTAGGCAGAATAAACTTATGGGCACACTGTTCAAAAGAAAACAGTCTTGGAAGGCTGGAAGGTGCTCTGAATGTGTTTTGGGATTGCTGAAAGTATGAGGCTGAAAAGGAGAAAGTAGAAGTAGAAAAATGGAAGATAATCTTTATGTTTGTCTCTGACAAATAACATGAAAGGTCTTTAAAAATATTTGTTGAAGAGGGTTATTTATTTATGAATTTTTAATCTCAGGTCGGTGCCATTGATGTGTGTTTTGATGTCTATTCTTTCTCTTGAAAGGTTCAAACTGTCAGCAATGCATCTATTTCTATGTTCCTCTAACTTATACAGTGTGTAATCAATAGTGGAGTCTGTGGCTGATATTCTGTGCTCTTCCACATCTAAAAGTAATGAGAAACTATTTTATGGACACAAATATCTTTTGACTACTAACACTAAAAAAAGAAGATTTTCATTGAAGCTGATAGATTCCAAAAAATAGTGAAACTGTTGTTAAGAATAATATCAATTCCACTAGCATTCATAAAGATATCTTATTAACAACTTTAAGTGTAGTATAATATACCATAAATTATTTTGCAATGCTCATCTATCTGATATGGGCAGACCTGGTCTAGTAATAGTAGGGAGGTTGGTGGCCCTGCCTGTAGCAGGGGGGTTAGAACTTGATGATCCTTGAGGTCCCTTCCAACCTGGGCCATTCTGTGATTCTGTGATTCTATGAAGACTACTTTCAGACTCACTATGCTGAACTGCATCTACAGCCAGGTGAACATGTTCCAAAATCTCACTTTGCCCAGATTAGTTTGGGGTTGTATTTCTTTGTTGTTGGGTTTGGTGCTTTTTTTGTTGTTGTTTTTGGTTTTTTTCCAATTGTTCTGCACTCCAGAATTAGAGCAGGATACTTAGAAACTATCCCCAATAATCTTTTTCTATTAAGTGCCATAGTAGTGTCTATTTCTGTTGAACAAAATGAATAGCTACTGATGTACTTTAATATGTACAGCTGCATCTGCTCAGAAAATAAGGTAGCGTTAGGAAATTTTACAGGAAAAATATATTTAATTATCTCACTTCTACTATGGAATTCCCCAGGCTTAATTGCTGTAAAGTGTATTTAATGCTATTTTAAAAGATAAAAACAGTGTGTATGGAGGAAGATTTACATTTAAATCATATTTCAATCAACGTTAAGGGTGCTGTTTACACAGTAATAGTATATGTTATCTCATTAAATATGCAGAATGTTTTGCATTGCAGAAGAGATCTGGATTGTACTTTCAATTTCCAAGCAAATTAAACTTGCTGTCAGAAAGCACATAGTAGTTGGATACAGTGGGATCTGTGGAAACCATTTTAAACAATTTATGCTTGTACTTAAAAGTTGGGTGAAATAGATTTTGGATAAATTCTCAGTGACATGTTTAGATTCCTCTTACAAGGCGAAAAAGAATCCTCATCTCTTATAAGCAAGGGATATTTCCTCTCTTTTTGATTATATATTAAGGTCTGTGCTTTTATCTTCCATGAATTGAAAGGGCTGGGGATCCCATGCTGAAGGCACAAAATACGTGAAGCAGTGAGTAGAACAGCCTCTAGGACTTAGCAGTAACCCGCTGTATCTTGCCACTTACACATCAGGGCTTTGTCAGTTCATGTGTAGCTTGCAGACCATCTCACTAATCCCTATCCTTCTTCTGTGCAAATGCAGTCATTCCAGTGAGCAGCCTTATGTTATCCTATTTTCTTTTCTCATGTCAACACACAACTTCAAAATTAACTTAAAAAAAAAAAAAAAAAAAAAGGAGGGCAAACCCTCTTATCCTGTAACTAGTTTTTTATTGACTAAGGTACAATTAATAAACTACATTGTAAATTAAAGTTTCGAACATCAGCTTTCCTCTCTTTTCTGGACCCTTAATGAACAGTCAGGAGCATATCTTCACATATAATTGTTCTTGGCATTAAGTGCACTTAAAAAATACACTAAACACTTCCAAATACTGATTTATCAAAATACTCAGAACTGATTTGTTGGGGAAAAAAAATGTTTATGATAAAGATAAAGCTTTGGAGTAACTGCTGGCATTTAAGTGGAAAGCTTCTTACGTAGTTGTATGTCTACTGTAAACCAAATCAAAATAATTTTGTAAGTAATCAAATATCTGAGGTAAGATAATTTTACTGAACAGCTGTAATTCATTACTAATAATATATTCATGTCCTTTCGTTAGAGGGTACTGGAGCCCTTTACCATATGCACTCACTGTTTTCATAAAAATGAGCAGAAAGTTCAGGATGGTACTCTCAAAAATTAAATGGCTATTATAGTCATTTTATGACACTTCCTTAAAAAAAATCTGGGAGGTATTGCATTTCCATCATATTCTCCCAATCAATGTATTGTGAAATTGCTGCCTTCACTATTGAAGAAATTGAGTTATGTTTCAGTAAATCCCAATGGTACTTTCAGCCTGCTTATCTCTGGACAACAATCACAGTGAGTCCAATTTCTAGCTATAAAGCTTCTTTTTCCAAAAGTGGTATCCATCTCTCACAAGACTCCCACTCTTCTGTTACAGACTCACAGACTCTTCTGTTAGCATCCTTCAAGCTTCATCTGGATGAATCTTTCATGCAATTAGGTTACTGATGGGCTGCCATGACAGATAGTTGCTTTTTGATGTATTTTTGATTCTGTTGCTTTAAGTATTTTCTTTTTCTAAATACAGTCTTCTGGGACACTATTTTATGTTTTGAATAAAATACTTGCAGAAACACCTTTTTTTTTTCTTTCTTTCTTTTTTTTCCCTGAAATCATGGAACAGGCTACATGACTTATTTTCTCAAGTGTAAATTTTATTTTGAACACTGCTTACTGTGTTGTGGAATATTCTGTTGGCAAAAGAGTGTATTTAGTTACCATTTTTCTCTGCTCTGGAAATGTTAGCCAACAATGCTCAGTCCATTGCTAATAATTTACAACTGTACACAAATAATCAGTGAAATCTTTCAGTTGGTAAAATAAAAGTTCTAATTTTTCCTAAATATCTAAATGTGCTTTTACAGGGGGGGAGGCAGATTTTATTTGTCCCTGCCGCCTGTGCTTTATGATACCATCTTTAATTATGTTATGGTTTACTTTTTTTTCCTCAAGATCTCTGCCTTGTTCACTGCACAGTGGAATGGATCTGTAGATAAATCACATCTAAGCAATGAAAGAAACTGTTGTCTGTAGGACCCTATTTGCTGAGGCTGGAATAGTAAGGCTACCAAAAAAAGAAAATCTAAGAAAGCTATCGCTGCCCTGAAGGACTAGATTCTACTTGTGTTTTTATTGCACGAGTTTCTGAGTAATGCTTCTGTCCATAGCAACTTTCTAGTGTAAGTTTTGTCTAGTAATTGTATTTTTTTTCTGTTGCCAATTAAGTTTGCACTGATATATCTAGAAGAAAACAGAATGCTGTCGTAAAAACTTAGGAGAAGGAAAATCAAACTTGTCTTTTTTCTGGTTGAATCCCACAGCTAACTTCAGACACAAATTCTGACTGCCTTAAGATATGTTGAAAGGGTGCTAGGTAAGCAATCATGACAACTTTTAATCTGAGTGTGTAAAAGATCATTGCCAAACAATTATAGAATTCACTCTTAATTTTTCCCTGACACATTCTTCTAATGTATTCTTGTCATGTTTTTGGCTGTTTTTTCTCACACTGCTATGGAATAAATGAGGTCAAAGAGACTTTCCTTGCTAGAATTATGTACTTAAATTGTAATCAGTATGAGCTTTTACAAAACTAACTTCAAAACCATTTGCATTGCTGGTTCCCATTACCTTCATTAATAAATTATGAATGCAGATTTTAATGACATAAATGTGAGGATATTGCTTTCGAGTTTTGCAAAACATCTAGAGGCAAAGAAATAAAATGACCTCTCAAAAGATATGTTTGGTACTGCAGGTGGATAGGCAACTTCTTAGCTGTTTTGTGCAGTACTACTCTTGTGCATAATTTATACAAATATATAACAATGTTCAGGATCTGCCTTTAAAAAGATCTACAACTAAATTGGGCTTGAATAGTAAAGAATGGTATTGTCAAGAGCTACAATTCCAGTTTTATTGCATTCTTTTCTCTTTTTTTGCTTTAACATCCTTGTAACTTAAAATACAAATTGCCTTGGTGTTAATGAGGCATAATTATTTCCATTTTCTTAGCACTGACAAACGGAATTTTTAAGAATGTATGTACATTCACACCCTTCATTAAGGCAGGTAGAGGATGGGTTTTTCCAAAGCAGCTAAGTGATTTAGGAATGCAAGTCCTACTAATTTTAAACAAAGAATGCTTTTCAGTAAAAGGTAGTATAAATCTTTCAGAGCTCTTGACACAGTGAGGCACTGGCATAGGATGCCCAGAGAAGCTGTGGATGCTCCATTCCTGAGGTTGCTCAAGGCCACGTTGGATGTGGTCTTGGAAGGGCTGATTTGGTGAATGGCAGTCTATCCACAGCAGGGAGCTGGAACTATATGAACTTTAGGATCCCTTCCAACTCAAGCCATTCTGTGATTCTATGATACGATTCTGTGATAAACTGACAGTCAAGTATATAAGATGATGACTTGGCCTAAAAGCACTTTGTCAATATCCAGACTATAAAGCAAGCAGAGATAGGAAACAAGAAATGGGTTGAAGGGACCTGGACACACAAACTGATGGGCCAAGGTAAACTGTATGAGTTTCAGTAGGGCCAAGTGTCAGGTCCTGCCTTTTGGTCACAACAATTCCAGGCTTGGGGAAGAGTGGCTGGAAAGCTGCTGATGGAAAGAGACCTTGGTGTGCTGATGGACAGTATTCAGTTTTGGTCACCTCAATACAGAAAGGACATTGAGGTGCTGGAGCAGGTCCAAAGAAGGGCAACAAGGCTTGTGAAGGTTTTGGAGAATATGTCCTATGAGGAGAGACTGGAGGAACTGGGGATGTTTAGTCTGGGGAAAAAGAGGCTGACCTTATTGCTCTCTTTCGATATCTGAACGGTGCTTATAGCGAGAGTGGGTTTGGTCTCTTCTCACTGGTGACAAGTGACAGGACGAGGGAAAATGGCCTCCAGTTGCTCCAGGGGAGGTTTAGGTTGGATATCAGGAAAAACTTCTTTACAGAAAGGGTTGTTAGGCACTGGAATGGGCTCCCCAGGGAAGTGGTTGAGTCACCATCCCTGAATGTGTTTAAAAATTGTTCGGATGTGGTGCTCAGGGACATGATTCA
Source organism: Centrocercus urophasianus (assembly GCF_019232065.1). Lineage (NCBI taxonomy): Eukaryota > Metazoa > Chordata > Aves > Galliformes > Phasianidae > Centrocercus > Centrocercus urophasianus. The sequence goes on from NW_024884142.1 coordinate 44,116,260, forward strand.
GCAGAGGGTTGTTAGAGTTTGGGTAGTATGGTTAGGGCACAGTTGGACTTGATGATCTTTAAGGTCTTTTCCAATCTGAGCTATTCTATGATACTATGATTCTATGAAATAAAAAATAGTGATCACAATTAGAGGTTGACATATATCCCAGATTCTTTCCATCACTCTTTCCTAAGTATGAACTCACCCTACTTTACTTTTATGTGGTCATCCTTCTATTGAAAGCAAGTCATTAACTCCCCGAAAAAATGTATTTATGTTAATACTGTAAATAATGAAAGTTGGGAAGAAGGTTCTACTTTTTCACACAAAACCTCAGCTTCTATATGAAGTTGTCTTTAAGTCTGAAGCTGCTGCCTATTTAACCGTACTGTTTACCAGTATATTTAAGAACTTTGGCACGCTTCATGTTATCAGAATAACATTTGTATACATTTGTCATATACTAATTAGACGACTTTGTTTCATCTACAAGCTGTTTCAGTCTCCAAGTACTAAGGATATTGCCTTTGTATGGCATACTAAGGAAAAGTAGAAGAAATGATACTAACTAGCAAATATGACTTTTTCTTAAAATATTAATACACTCCCCATATAGTCATTATAACTAAAAGGAAAAAAATGCTTTTGAGCATTTCCTATTCATCAATAGTTCATGAAAATACATAAGTTATGACACATCTAATAAAGATGAAAGGGATAAAAATCTTTGTGAATTTTTAATATGGATAATAAAAGGCATTAATACAGCTTAATTATAAGAATAAATAATTAAAATTACTTTTTAAACTATGTTTCATTTTTATTTCATATATCTTTATTTAGCACTCTCAGAAGAATTACATACACTGTAGTGCAAATGCTTTGTCACAGCCTGAAACAGTGATTGAGCGCCTGGTAGGAAGGCAGGGTTAACCCAGAGGAGCTCAGGTGCGTGCATTGTACCTGAGTGACTGGAAGGGGTGGAACCAGGATCCACCCCTTCCCATACCTCATTTAAGGGTTGGCAGTGGAGGTGAGGGTATCTTTTGGTGGTGATCCCTGCCTATCTGAGGCTTTCTGAAGTTAAATAGCTTCTTTATTTTATTTCTCTTCTTGCAGCTGTTGCAAATGAGCAAATCCTCACTTGCCGCAGCCTGGGACTGTGCTGGGCTCTGCTGTTATTGCTGCACTTTTCATTGCATTACATGCATGGTATGATAGTGCTGGCCACTCTGTAAGGGAAGTAGAAGTGGCTGTGTCGATTACGTGAGTAAATGACTATTTAAAACATTCTCAGGAATTTTCAGTCAAGATGTTATGTATTTATTTTTTTTTTAATATCCTTTTAAATCTGAAGTTTTGATTAATATTAAATACTAGTGAAAATAAGAATGTTTTGTTTGAGGTCAGATAGTTCATCTGGCTGTTACTACTAAGGTAAATCACTTTCTGTACCTATCAGTACTGACAGGGGCTATGTTTGATGTTTAGAAAGCTCCGGAAGTGTTGAGTTAAAGAGAAGGTGGGAATTTAACTTGCAGTCAGGTGGGCATTTAGTTGAAATCCAGACACTTAAGCCAAAGCTCAATACTAAGTCCCCAACTTTACCTCTGTGAATTTTCTTAACTTTCCCTTAGCAAGATAAGCTAATATGTCAAGAGAGCACCACGTACTTACCAGTACGTGGTGACTTACCAGTACTTACCAGACTGCTATGCTTCTAACAAGTGACTCTTCCATTTTTCTGCATTTTCATGGGGAGCTGCAGCTCCCATTCTCCTCTTACTCAGTTCTGTCTTTGCCTTCCCTCGCTGGAGCCTGCTGTCACTGAACTGCACAAGTTACTATTCTAAAAACAAGTTAAGTTGCTAACTGCTGCAGTCTTACCAAATAACTTACTTTCTTCCTTTCTGGTGCTGGTAGAAAGCAAAAAAAGAGCTACAGCCTTTTTCAATAACCAATACAGTGTATTCTTATAAGAGAAAATTATCTTGAAGACTTATTAATTATCTGCAGTAATGCCACCTGATAACATGTTGAACATACCTAGTGCCTCCAAAAGGATCCGAAGGAGTCTTGAACGCTTCACCTAAAATGGTCTCCTTAAACCTCAGGTAGAGATGTTTCTTAACAGCTCTACAGCCTGTAACTCCTTTTCAGAGTATTCCCCTGCTCTTGATCAGTTCAAAGCCTCGGTATTGTGTTGCTGTTCATGCATAAAAGAATCATAATTCTTAACTGGGAGGTAACTTGAACTGTCTCCATTCTCCTGTTTGGCACATTCCTAGAGTGAAATGATTAACCTGCAATGTAAAAACACTGTCAGTAAGCAATCCAACAACTGTATTAATAAATTATTGCTGTCCCAGCCTGTTTGTCACAACCTCCATATGGTTTTAAAATATTTATTAACTGAATAGTACTTTGTGGAAGTGTGGTACTATATACATTAAAAATAAATAATTTGGGTCAAAAGCATTAGATACTAACAGTTACTGTGAGCTTTTAGTAGAAACCTGAAAAATGAAGTTTTGATGGTCACCAAATCAAATGTGTGCCAGCAATGTTTTCTTGCTGCAAAGACTAATGGTATCCTTGGCTGCATTATACAAAATTGTTACCAGCAGGTTGTGGAAGTGATTCTTCCTCTCTGTCCACAGTAGTGAGGCTACAGCTGAAACATTTTTCTGGGCTAATTCATCAAGTTGCTGTTGGTACAAGTTTAGAGAAGGGCCATGAATATCATGGAGGGATTGGTGCAGCTCTCCTATGAAAGAGCTGCAAGCGTTCAGCTTGAAGACAGACAAGGGGTGAATCTCATCAATGTCTATAAATATCTGAAGGTAAGGTATAAAGTAGAGCCAGACTCTTTTCAGTGGTGCCCAGTGCTGGGACAAGAGGCAATGGGCTCAAGCTGAAATGCAGGAAGTTCTGACCGAAGACCAGGAAGAGCTTTTTTACTGTGAGGGTGACTGAGCCCCCAGAAAGGGTTTTTTCTATCCCTCCTTGGGCATCCTCAAAAGCCATCTGAGCAAATGGCTATAAATGGCCTAAGTTGAAAAGTGAGATAGGAGCATAAGGCCTTCAGAATTCCCTTACAGTGTCAACCATTCTGTAATTCCATGATTCATATTCTTCTCTATTTTTTTCAGAAAGACCTTTCAGAAAGGCTTTAAGGTTTTTAGTAGGCATAGGATAATCGTAATGGAGATGAGTGTTAGTGGCAACAGACAACAGTAAATACTCTTTAATTGCAAAATTGATAAGACACATATCTCTCACTATCTTCAGAAATCCTTTGCATCCCCCTTCAAACTGTTATTTATGAAATTCCTCAGGCACTCTTCATGTCTGTTTATCTAACATCTGGTGGGTCTTTCTATCATGAATTACTACATTTGCCAGTATATTACAGCAATAGCTTCCAGAGCTGCATTACTAGTGTTATAACAGTTAATGCTTCAACTTTAAACTTGAGAGTTTTACTAAATGTTTTGAGACAGAGTATCCAAAGGCACATGGAAAAACAAGGAAGCCATACCTGTTGAAAAACTTTCCTTTCTGGCAGATGACATTTATGGCTTCAAGCCAGATACTATTCACTTTGAATTTTAGTCTTTGAACTTTGTACTGATATAAAGATTTCACCTAGAATAACAAAATTAGATTTCTTATTTTATTGCCGAGGTAAGGGAAAGAATATTGTTATAATATGTAAATTGAATATTTTGTGATGTCATTGTCTGGGCTAATGAATGTGATGCATACCACTCACTGTTCAGTGCTTAAAGAAACATGAAGACCCTTTCCAGCTTTTTGTAGGTCCCTTTTAAGTACTGGAAGGTCACGAAGAGGTCTCCTCATAAGAGACCTCTTTCTCTTTTCTGAGAGCCCCAGCTTTCTCTGTCTGTCCCCATAGGGGGGTTGCATCAGCCCTCTGATCATCTTTGTGGCCCTTCTTTGGACCTACTCCAACAGCTCTGTGTCTTTCTTGTATTAGGGGCCACAGAATTGGACTCAGTACTCCAGGTGGTGTCTCCTGAGAGCAGAGGGGCAGAAACTCTCCCTTGACCTGATGGTCACGCTTCTCTTTATGCAACTTAGGATATGGCCTTCTGGGCCATGACCAGTTTATGTCCATGGCTTTATTCCTGGCTCAGTCTCTCTGTTCAAGCAGCAAAATTCAGGCCTGGAACTGCTCAGCAACCAATTTCTGTTAAGAGGCAGTGATTGGGTTCAGCAGTTCACAGAGGTTTTCTGGAGCACAGACTTTGCTGCTGGGAGAAAAGGAGTTCCTTTTTTTCAAAAGGAAAAGAGGAGTTCAAAGTGAAAGCTTAGCTGCTTAACTTTCAACTAAATGCTACTCTGTTAGGTGGAGACTTCGGGGAAATATCAACTATTACCATTGGGTGTGTTTATGCATATATATGTGTAGTAAATATATGGGAGGGTATGTATCTTGTAGTAAAATAACAGACTGAGATACTTTTCTCTGTTTACTACTTTTCCCTTGTAATTTAGACTTGGTTATTTCCTTCCATAACAATTAAATTTTGACTTTAAAGACTATTATTTCTTGAACAAATTGTTCCTATTTACCATAATATTTTCTCCTTTATGACAAAAATTTAACCTAGGAGAAATGACAGAATATCCTACTTATGTGCTGTTATGGAATACAGCTCACTAAAGTTTGCAGAGAATTTGGCCTTTGTCGTATGAAACTGAAAAGATACTGTCATGAGTAAAACAGGAAACAAAAACAAAACAACAAAAACAAGAATGAACAGGTATAGTTGCCTCTATTTCTCTACTTTCCTTTGTTTAGGAGTTCTTCTAAACCGTCAAGCCTTACATAAAAGTAGTATCAAGTCTTTTTTTTCTTTGTGGTATCTGTAATCATTTTTCAAATACTGTGCTCTGGAATAGTTTTCTGAGATGAGTAGTTCCTCCTCTGTAGTTCTTGAGAGAGCTGAAACCTCTTGCTCTGCTCAGATTCATTATTTGTGTGAGTGTACAGGAAAGCTGGGAAGAGTAAATTGGCAGAACCATCATTGCTCACCATTCTGCAGAGAGGTTAGGGTACGTGGCACTGAAAGGAGCACTATAACTTTCCAGATTTTACTAGGCACTTTGGAATATTGTGCTTCTTTACAGGCAAGATGTCTGGCCTTTGATAAGGCACTTGTAAATAAATCATTACAACAAAAACTTGCAAGAACTGTACATTGCAGTAAATAAACCCTAAAATCAACGATAATTCAGGGCACACAAATATTTTCTTTACTACTTTAAACGAGAAAAAAAGGTATAGGAAAGCAAATGTGGAGGTAGACTATGTTTCAATCAAGATGTTTTGTGTGCCTTATTCAGATCTTGCATCTTCTAGGGCAGACATTTCTCTGTGTCTAGCCAGGATGTAAAAAGAGGAGGGGAATAGCTATCTGGGGAGGTTTACCTGCTTACACCAATTGACTTGGTGGCTGGAACTGTGGGAGCAGAAAACGTCTGTGAATGTAGGCTACCAATGAGTTGCTAGCTTTCTGCAGAATAAAAGGAGGGTATTGATATAATCTCTTCCCTGAGATATTCCCCAAACGAATGAGAACCATAACAACTGCCGCAATAGGCACACCAGTATGGCTAAAGCACTGCTTTCGATACATACTCTGCTGTAGCAATTCCCAAAAAGTGCCGTGACCCAATCTAACTCCAGGCAACTGCTGTTCAAACCTACAACTCAATGTGATAGGCAGCCTGCCTGAAAGAAATGCATATCTGAGCTGAACTACTAACCTGAAGGTAGAGCACATTGGTATATGCAGCTGTGAAATCCCTGAGTCAAGGATCAGAGTGGCTGGCTCTTATCTAAAAAAAAATTATCCTAAAAATGGAAATAGAAAATACAAAATTCAACTGAATCTGTATTTGCATACAAAGTGTAGAGTTTAAAACTGTAATTCCCAAAGGAATTATGAACTCACAGGTACTCTGTGGAAGCTATAGCTCTTTGTGTTTATGGTCTCATTCATGATGTTTTTATTCTTAACTATTACCAATAAGCACAATGCAGCAATGACATTTTATAAAGGATACAGAAAAATTTATTTACCAGGGATGAACATTTAAAAAGAGACAATTAAAAGATAGAAGAGAAGTGAAAAATCTAACCTGCATTAAGCGATTTTTCATTTTTAATGATTGCCTTCTATATTCAAAGTTGCCCTCGTGGCTTTTCATGATATTTAATTCAAGACCATTTCAGCTAGACTGTTGTTTGCCAATAATCTTTTACTACTTTTTAAATTCTGAATGTTGTAATAATGTCGTATCAACCTCTATGAACATGAAAACTGCATTTTTTTTAATAGGCTTTACAAACACAAATAAAATGTAAATATGCACACATACAGCATGACTTCATCTCTTTAAAACAAAGCAAACACTGGAAAAAAGTTTTATTTTAATTCAAGTTTTTGTTGCTGTGAGCTTCTTGTGTTTTCAGATACAGATATTTTTGAGCCATCAAATCAGACAGGGCAAAACACTAGAATATCAATTCTGCACCAGTAGGTAAACAGAGCAACACAGTATGTTTTCATAAAGACATTTTCTATTGTCTTCATTTCCTTCTGAATCAGAACACAAAGTAAAATTGTGCAGCAGAAATTCATATTTTCATCCTGTACTGTTCACTATAAAATAGCAATTTTTCTAGACTACTGAAAGTAGGCAGCAGAGACGTAGAAAAAAAAATGAATCTTATCTGTTTTACTGCTGTATCTAAAGCTATTTGTGAGGGAGCAAATTAAAAACTCAAGTTCCAATTCAGATTCCCTGTTCACACTGCACAGATCTTGTTTACTGATTTAATGAGTCTATAAAACTCAACTGTAAACAATTGTCATTAATTTAAAATCAAGTCTTCATGTCTGGGTTTCTTTGCAAAATACTGATGCAAAGGATGCAGAATTGTGTGCCTTTTTTTTTTAATTATTGATTTTTTCCTTTTCTGCTTGCTATGTCTTTTTCCTTCTGCATAGTCATGTATTCAGTTTCTTTTTTCTTTTTGTATTTTACTATTTCTTTTCTTGTAAGTTCTAACTAAATGTAGGAGACAGTCTTGTTAAACTGAGCTAGTAACTTAGGATTTAGCAGGGCATTTCAGCGCGCTACGTGTCATGTTCTGTTTGCTAGAAGTACAGTTTTCCTGATCTCAAAAAAATGTTTCAAACTGTGTATGTTTTCTCCTTTTTTATGTTGGAATACGAAAAAGTTAGATGGTCTTATACGTGGGGAGGGAAAAACCTGCACAAGAGATGAAAAGACAGAAAAAAGACAAATAAAGCAAAAGTGGAGTATATTGCTTTTCAGTTATCGCATGCTAAGAGAGAGATTCATCTTCCTTAGTATCTCTATCAGTTTACCAGATAATCAGATAATCTAGGTTACTATATTTTAGTTAATGTAAAAAAAAAGTAGCTCCTGAGTAAGATTTCTCTGCCTTGTGTTATATAGGTCAGACCAATAACAAAATAGCTGGGGCTGATGTTTTTATTGTAAAAAGATTTTAGAAAACTCCTTCAGCTTAGTTTTGCTAGTCCAAAAGTGGTTACATTTTAGATGTATAGAAATAGCTGAGATGATTCCTGCCCTAACTGCCTGTTAAAGTGCTAAATTAAACTTAGTTTACAGTAGGTAAATTAGCTGGATTATACAACACTCAGGTGGGATTCAATTGATGGCAATACATAGCTCTGTGTCTGAGTCAGCCACTCCTTTAACAATTATTGGAATTATATTCAATTATATTAAAAAAACAGGCTCTGGGATCCAAACCATCCCATCTATGAGTCTAATTAGCTATTACAGGTTATATAAATCCCAGCTTAAAAGTGAGCGTTTGCCTCTGTTGACAACAAAGAGTCTGTAATGTAGCTATGAAGGAAGTGCCTAACTTGTAAGTGCCTAGTTCCTGCAATGCAATCCACACCTTTTGGTTGTAGACCAAAGCTACACTGTATGGGAAGCATTAAATAGCCCAGAAGATAATTATTTATTCTATTGACATCTACTACAATTATCTTCATTCATTCATTTAAGTTGTATCCCGTCATGAGTAATTGGGCTAAGGGCGTGCTCATGGACCCTTGTAGCTGCTCAGCTGACAAGAGGCAGCTTGTTAAGTCGCCACAATTCAATTGTGTTTGATTGTACAGCTATAACCTGAAGCTTTGGCTTTCCTCTGCTGCTGGTTTAAATTACAAGTTACTTCCCTGAAGGATTTAGATTTATTTCACAGAATAAAACCAACACAAGAAGAGAATCAGGGCCTCAAGCCAACCAGTTTATACAACAAAAGGGAGAAGGGGAATTTATGGATGGCATCAGCAAGGAGGGTCATAAAACCAATCTTACACTTAAAATAGTTACTCTAATTAAGGAACTAGATTGCAGTAGTTGAAGATTATAATGTAGATAACCACACAGCATCAAACAACAAAAAGTGAACTTCTTTTTTACTAGAAATCCAACTGTGGAATGATATGTAAATCTCACATGAGTCTTGAATCATGAATGGTTTAACTTAATCAGAGACACAGGAGTATGTATTCTGTACAGTGAAAACACACAGCTTAGGCAAATCTCTTAAGTGAGTGTGAAGTCTTCAAGTTACCTAGAGAATTTCTTACAGTAGGTGTCTGAGGCATGAACATTATTTTTCAATTGCATACATTTAAAAGCAGAAGCAAAACCAACGTACCACACTGTTCATCATTTTATAACAATTATTCTGTTCAATCAGTTCTTTAAAAACAAACCCATTCCAGAGCAGCTGGAAGCCTACAAGTGACATTTATAGCAAGTGCAAATGGTAGTTAACATAATGCAGCAAAAGAAAAGATTGACTCTTTTTGTCTTTTTCTCCACATGTTTTACTATAAAAATTATATTCAATTTATGATTTGCATGTAATATCTTACCTATTCTTTTGACTACCCTGAAAAGTTCTAATGAGCCATTCTTCTTGGCTTTGATGCATCCGTCAACAGGATTCCATGCCAATGTGTTGTAGCATACCCAAAGTCTTGCTTGGAATATTTTCATAGCAGTATTCATATTTTGCTTGTTTGTTTATTTCAACTTCAGATACAACCTTTTAAGCATAATGTTGTGTACCAAAATGAATTATGTCAGGTAAATTTGTATAACTGCTCATAGCTGATGAATTACTTCTAAATGCACCTGTAAAAAAAAAAAATTATTTTTATCTTGACAAATTGTATCTGATGAGGTAGTGACATTTAGGATAGATACCAATAAAAATCAAGGTGAGTCACTCCAAAGAGATACTCTGAGATGATTTGTGTCTGAAGAATTAAAAAAGAGTGTAAATTCTTGCTTTGAGAGGCTCTGTCCTGTTCTTGTTATCTCAGTTATGATGACTAAATACTAAAGCAGATCAGTTCAGATTTCCAAAACCAGGAATGACCCACTGTTATGGAGTGGTTGAGTTAATATGTCAAGACATTGTGTTGACTATGTGATCCCCTTAGCAATGCAATAATATGAGCAAATATTTTATTTAAATCAATAGCCAGAAGTTATAAATTCAGAGCAATGAATTGAAAGCATTCGTTGATGAAAGGTCAAATCCAGGTTCATGGCCAGGTTCAACAACTGTGGAACCAGCCCTGGAAATGTCTTGAAAAGTCTAAGGAAACATGCCTCAGGTTACATTTACCTTCTCTGTGGGTAAGTTCCAAACTTCAGCCATCCTATCTGCTGTTACTAGGTGTTTCACGCCACTGACATCACACAGTCATAATTCATCCTAGGGAAGGCGTATGCTGTTTACTGCTGATGCACAGTGCTGCCTGCACAAACTTAGTAGGTGCAGACTGTAAGGCCTAGAAAGTTCCTGGGACATCAATCTTCTACTCAAACCAGTTAGCTTGGCTGCCACGAACACATCTTCATAAACTTTTCCAGAGTTTAGTTATGTCTCCTACGTTAATCTCCTTCTCTGAGGATCCCTTTAGAGGATTTGGTCACACTCCAGTGACTGTAGAACAAGCTCAGGGAGAAAGGGCTTCTAAATTAGATGCTTCCACCTGACTACCTAATGCTGGGTTCTGTGAATCTCCACCAGCATGCCCATTCTGTCTGAGTACCTAAACCATGGGGCATTTGAATGAACTCATGCAGTAGTTACTAACAAGAATTTTAGCTGCTGCATACATACAAATATTTCTGGGCTTTTTTATGCTTCATGTTTAAGATGGAGAGTGTGTTGTTTTGTATTTTTTTTTTTTTTTTTTTTTTTTTACTTTCAACTACTTCTACCCAGATCCATAAAAAGGCATACTAGACAGTAGGAGAACAATGTGGACAGACTTCACGTACCATGTTAAATTTTTCCACCCTCACTTAGATTAGTTGCACAACAGCTCACTGAACAGTAATTGATTAGAGTTTATACTGCTCCATCAACATTCTCTATGTAAGAATTTCGAGAGGAAGAGACAATGACAGCTTATTGGAGAGATCAATATGGAGATCTTTTTAGAGATCTTTAACCTTAAATAGATTAGTACAAGGCTAATGTACTGCTAAATGATTTTCCTCAAGCTTAGTGAATTCTTAATTCCTGTGTTGCCAAACCAATGGTTTTCAGGTGTTGTGGTTTTCCTGTGGTACAATTCAAATTTTCTTTTGGGTCTGGACCAGTTCTACCAGTCAGGAGTAATCCTGTAACTAGCAGTGGCTGAGCACAAACAAAAGAGTCATTATTATAGTTGTCACTGTGCCACAACCTGTATTTTAGCATATAATTTTCTGTCATGTAACCCCAACTCATGCCATCCAAAGCTCCTCAACATATTACAAATGAATCTTTAAAATTTGTCTTTTGCAAAATATGATATTTCATTGGTGACATAATTCCTGTTATTTTAGCAAGGAGAATAGGCTTGTCTGTGTTAGCATATTTGCTTTCATGTGATGGATGTTTAAACAGTGCTTAAAAAAGAGAATTAAATTGCTTTTTGACTTTATGACTTTGCTTTTTTTTTTTCTTTTTTTCTGCTTTAGGATGATGGGATGAGTGAGATACTATTCAGCTGTCTTTCCTTGTGTTTTTCTCATTTTCAGATACATTTGCATTTAAAAAAAAAAAAAAAAAGCTCTTTTCCAATGCATTTCAGAATGGTGTTCTTTAAAATTCTTTTCTTTTTCCCAGTTAATAATGCTGCTTGGAATCTTGACTACTAACAATTCAGATTTTGTTGTAGACTGTCTGAGACTGTTCATCTAGAGCACAGTTTCAACTTATGACAGCGGCTAAATCTGTGTACCCTGGGTTTTACTTCAGACATTTTGGGCTGTAAATCTCTCACGTCTCATTGAGCCTTAACAAAATAAGTTTTGATGACTGTAATGCACAGAAAATGAAGAAAATGTCTCTACCATCAATTCAACCTCGACTACAGTCATGCTAACATTCAAGACATATCTTCATATAAGATATGATGACTCGGTTTCCAATTCTCCATTTTCTCATCCCATGGGCTCTCAAAATGGGTAAATATTTCCTAAATCCATGTCATCTCCTTTTTTTGCCATCTAATGCTATGAAAGTCTGGCATTGTTTTGAGTAGGAGGCACCAGCTGCAGCTCTCTATGCAGCTCTCTCTGCAGACTATGAGTTGTCCAAGGCACCACTAATCAGCTTAAGATAATAATTTGGGTAGGTGAGATGACTCAGCTGCTGAAGGCAGCAGCCATACCTTTGTCTTGCTGAATGAGCCACAACAACCAGATTAGTCTAGACACTCAGCAATTAGTCAGCCATACTTAGTCAGCTAAAGACAAGTGAGATGAATCTTAACTTCTACTCATAAAATTACTCTTAGTAAGAAGCTGTTCTTAGCCCCAGAGTACCTTAAGGAATTAGATGTCAGCAGGTACCTTTCACTGAAGTAGATGCCAGTGTATTTGTAGTCCTGAACTTTGTGTAGGGTTGTCAATTTACTGCTAAAAGCCAGCAAGAGAAGCTCAGAGTCTTGTTGGCTGTTCATTTTTACAGTCCTTAAATGGGATTATCGATGCCTGTCCTTAAAAGATTTGTAAATTAGTCTCAGCAGTCATATCTTTCCCAATAAATTGCTTCTGGTCTCTAGGTCTGGGAGAAAGTCCTTAGGTGCACTGAGTGCACTGAGCCAGGATTCCCAGGCAATTTTATTTTAAGTCCATACATTTTATTTCTTTTGACCAGCTGTCTTAGAATATGGATGCACATTAGTGATTTCCTGGCTCAACTTTGTAGATAATTCACCCCCAGTAATGGAGGGTGAAGGAAAAAAAAAAAAAAAAAAAAAAAAAAGATATCTACCAGGTTTTTTAATCCATCATCAGTCTTTAATCGAGCTTTGCCTTAGTGCATTGCTCTGGAATTTTCCATCAGATGTGTCCCTCAGCCTGGTGCTCGGCAACTATCAGCATAATTAAGTAAGCCATTATGCCCTTCTGTTCTCCTGTATGATTTGTATCATCTGGGAACATCTGTAGGAAAAAGTGGAGCAATGCCATCAATTATGATGTGTCAATTAGACCTAAATTCTGTGTTCACCATTTGTCTTGGAAATACTCATAAATGCATGAGTGTAAATATCCCAGGTTAGTGGATAATTTTAATTTTCAAGCAGATTTTTCTCAAGTGGTCCATAGGAGAAAGAAAAGATTGTTTTGAGTGCATCTGAAATTAAATCCACAAAGATTTTCAAGCTTTTCATAACGGTCCTTTTCTTTTCCTGCTTTCTAGGGTTAAAAAAAAGGGAGAACATGAACCAAATTACATAATCCATTCTGTAGCTTGTTCTGAAATCAGATGTAGAAAAAGGATGTTTAAATGAAATGAAAAAATGCTGAGGATGAAAAGGTTATTTCTCATTGTGAAGTTCTTTTATTATTATTACTATTACTGACTTATTACTGCTAATCACCCATATAGTAAGAACTGGTTATGGTGGAAATTAAGGTTGAAGGGGTACATACACTGTTAGCTGTACAAATTTATCTACTATTGATTGTTGATGTTTTTCTTTCTGTTCTTCACCAGGAATCTGTTTCTGTGATTGATTTCTTCTCCATTTTTAAAATTCTGCCACACTTGCATACAAGGCAGAGGAACAGTGCTTTTTATGTATTTATGTATTTTTTAATTTATACTTTGTCATATAGATTTGCAATTTGCTGTTATTTCAGTATTTTCTTTTTTGTTGCGTCAAGGTTAGAGTTTAAAAGGGTTGATTTTTAGAACAAAGAGGAGCATCGTTAAGGATTTTTTTAAAATATTAATTTATGTTGGAGTATTGGGCAGCAGCCAAAACAATTCCTTTACAGAGGATTTTACTCTTATGGCTGTGAACATCTACATGCTCTGAAAAATTCCTGTAAATACTGAATGTGTGTGGGGAGAAAAGGATAAGCATGAGGAATGAATTGGAGCTGAACTGTCTGCTTAAAGAAACATATCATGTCTTTCTACATTCATTTGTGGAGACACATAAAACAAAGCTTCTATGGAGATATCCAGAACAACTTTTTTAATACAGTTCAAGGTAATTTAATGCAAGTCAGGATGTTTTCTTCTACAATGTTTTGCAACTGCCTCTTGCACTTTCGAGTTCTGAAAAATTATTAAAATAGGAAACATCAAATCTATTTATATGTAAAGATGCTTTAAATTTAATATAATTTTGTCATTTCCATCACTTTCTTAATGTAAATCTGTATTAGCTATCAGTTATGGTTACAGATAAAATGTATTTTCAAAAATCAGCCCAATGGTGTTTTTAAGCTATCAGTGTTAGAAAAAATGAGCTCAGAGATAAACAGAAATCCTACCAATCTGGAATGGCATTGGAGCTTTTTGATTCTATTATATGCATTGCAGACTCCCTGGTGTAACCCTGCAGAAATCTGTTTTGAAGTGAGCCTTGAGGACCATGAAGAGATTGATCATTTATATAAAATAATGTTTTTTTTGGTTTATTCTGTTTGTGCAACCACTGGAAAAACACTTCCTTTCCTGACAAAAGTATTGTTCACCACCCGACAAGTTTCTTGAAGCCAAAAGAAATACTTTATTTTGCACTAGTAGATAGAATCCTTATTTAATACTTTACCGTTATATTAAGTATTATTTTGTGTGCCTCCTGGGTTCCAGTCATTTTTTCCACAACTCTCCTGTCATGGATAGGGACACCTAAAGTTAGATCAGGTTATTTGGCACTCTGTTCAGCCTGACCTTGAATTTTCCAGGGATGGGGTATCCACCACCTCTCTGGGCAGTCTGTTCCAGTGCTTCATACCCTTATTGTAGAATACTTCTTCCTTATATCCAAACTAAATCTTTCCTCTTTTAGTTTGAAACAATATCTCCTTGACCTATCACACCAAATCTTGCTAAAGAGTCTGTTGCCTTCGTTCTTATAGCCCCCTTTAGATACTGAGAGGTCACTATTGGGTCTCCCTGCAACCTTCTCCACCTGCACAGCCCCAACTCACTCAGTGTGTGAAATTGTAGCAGAGGTGTTTAATCTGGATAATTTTTGTGGCCCTCCTCTGGATATGCTCCAACAGGTCTATGTCTCTCCATTACTGAGAACTCTGTACCTGGACTAAGTGCTCCAAGTGAGGTCTCACCAGCACAGAGTAGAGGTGCAGGATCACCTGACTACTGGCTACAATTCTTTTGATGCAGCTCAGGATATAGCTGGTTTTCTGGGCTGCAAGGACACAATTCTTTTCATTCTTATGGCTTTATATCAACAAGATGTTTAGTCTTACCTAACTTTTACCATTGAAAAGCACAAGAATACAGATCAGGTCAAAGTTTGTTGGAATCCTACATACTTTGCTTATCTGACATTCTGAATATATCCATTTTTTAATAACATAATAGGATTTTCTTGAATTTAAGGGACTCCAAAACCATTTCTGGTGGAGTCACCACCATCATCTTCAGCAGTTGAAGATGGTGGAGAAAGTTGCCAGAGAGTTCCTGAAAGAGTCAGGAAAATTGCTAACAAATATATGAGATATGCACTGTGTTTCTCTCATGGATGCTGTTCTCATAAACGTGCTTTCTCAGACTCTGTATAAATTTGACTTAAAGAAAAATAGTCCTGTCATGTTAGCAAGTAAAACTGTAATTGACCACAACACCAATAAGCAAATAAATGTAGTTATTTTCTACTGTCATAATTCTGATGCTAACTTGAAAAAAGATATCTGGACTTTTAAAAGATCGCTTCTCGTAAGTTGTAGGTGTACTAAGAAGCTAATTATAAATCTATCTGAAGAGAAGACCAATAGACTCAATCCATAATTAGTCTACAATTCACTGATTTTATTCTGAAAGGATAGTGAAAAGTGGAGTCTTCTGGAATTTTAGGCACAGTACTTCGACCATTAAAATAAATCCCTAGCGCTGCTACTTAGGATTTTTTTAATAGATCAAACTTTTCCTATTGCAGTGATTTTTTTAAAAACATATTTAAAAAAATATCATTACACTAAACGCCTACTGATGCAGTTTATTATAAAACTCCATTCCAATGTCTATATGCATCTTAGCATATAAAGTTATAACAATATGACCTAGATTCAAAGGAGGACATCCTGATATTTTGAACCCAGTATGTAATAAAATAAATAAATAAATAAATAAGAATTTGTTCAGCTATTTCTTGAACTAGAGTTTTAGCTGAGGCATAGATAAAGAATAATGGGAGCTGCAAAGGGCAATATTTGTCCTCTGCAATAAAAGTGAGAGTGAAAATAAAGGTGGGGAAAAAAAGGAACCTCAGGGATTTTGACAGTAAACCTTAGAAAAACATTGGTGAGGGCTTTTTTTATTATTAGCTCTTAGTTTTCAAACTCAAAAGAATCCTTTATTCTCCACTCATTCCAAAGATAATTTTTAAATCAGGTGAATGTCCTTTTTATGTTCATTCAGTAGACCTTGAATATGTAAATGATGCTGTCTAATCAATATATAGGAATAAGCATTAAGGTAGAAATATTATCATTGCCAAAAATATCTCCATACAGCTGGAGAAAAAGTGGAGATGAAAAATGATTTTTCTAAGTATAACCTCATAGTGAACTTATATTTACTCAGGTGGAATCTTAGCAATTGATAGTAACGAACAAAATAAATAAATAAATAAATAAATTGTCATATACAAGGACATTAATTATACAAAAAACAATATCAATATGAAGGGTAACAGTATATACTAAAATAAAAACACTTATTTTTCAGCCTTAATTTTAAGTTCAGGAAAGCTACCGTGTTTATTGATTGATATGAGAGGGCTACAGGAAAAGGTTTGAAGTATCTTCTTGAGGCATAACATGTAACTGCCAATGAGCTGACCTTAATGTCCTTACTTCATTCTGAACAATGCCTTTCTTTTGAAAGAAATTCATGGAATTTGACCCAATTGACAGGCTAATCAAGAGAATGTGAGTTCTCCATTAACACATAAGGAGAAGAAAAGAACTCCTATGAAGAACTGAACACATTGAGGAATAAAAATGATTTTTGCAGTTTCACTGAATGTGTAGAAATATCAAGCAAACAATAAAAATCAAACAGATTAAGAACTATATATCATCCCTGAATATTTGAATAAATGCAAATAGATGCTTTGATAAATGCAAATGTTGGTGAGAGAAATCTTTGAGGTATTATTGAAATACATGTCCCTGGGTATTTCACAAAGTTTAAAATTCCCATTCAGAATCGTAGTTTTTGTCCAGAGGCAATCTCCTTAAATAATCAAGGGAAAGCTTTGCCTGTGCTAACACAACTGTGTAATGTGCTTTCTGTGTGTTGACTGACAAATGAATTGAAAAGACTGTTGAATTAGTTAAGTTTTCCCTGACCCAGCAGCAAAGTTTGGAGTTTTTTGTGTTGTTTTTTTTTAAAAATTAAAATACATATTTGACCTTGGATTATTAAGTAGAAAAAAAACATCGGTATATATATAAAATATTTTGATAGTCTTTCGGTTCTTCATCCTGTTATCCAATAAAGCAGAACACTTAAGTCTTACTATCAAACAGTTAAAACTACTCTGTCAAGCATGACTTTTTAAACCTGTCAAGCAGTCATTCCTTCTCTGCTGAAAAACATACAACTTCAAGCTTCCTAGCCTTCTTCCCAAACAAGTGTTTCAGAAAAATACGCAGTAAAATCTCATCTTATAAAAGCCTCTCAACAAAACCTTTCTCAAAACAAAGGCTTGAAAGATGTTCCAATTAATATTTCTGTTTAGAAGCTCACATTGTGTTAAATGGTGTTTCTGCACAGAAGTCAGAGCAACTTCTATTAACAACAGTTCAGCAGGGAGCAGTCCAAATCAGCTAATATTTTGGCCAACTTTTTACCGCTTGTTAAGAGTTAGTCACCCATGGCATTTTGTTATCAAACCATCAACATCTGATTAAAAGTTGTGTTCTTTAGTTATAGCACAGATTGTGTAATTAAAAGAGTCTGTACTGCCACCTCAGCAGGAAATTTTAGTATTAAACATTAACTCTTCATATCAGTAAACTACAGAAAGTAAAT
Organism: Centrocercus urophasianus; assembly: GCF_019232065.1. Taxonomy (NCBI): domain Eukaryota; kingdom Metazoa; phylum Chordata; class Aves; order Galliformes; family Phasianidae; genus Centrocercus; species Centrocercus urophasianus. The sequence continues at coordinate 44,133,886 of NW_024884142.1, forward strand.
AAAAGTGATGTTCTCAGGCAATGGGTAGTGTTTGAAATTTATATATGAAAGTACTTTAAACAGTCCTCTAAGAAATCCTGGTTTTCAGCAGCTTATGACTTTGCCTTAGGTTAACCTTTCATGCTGAATTTTTTGTACTCGTTCTCATCTTCAGGCTTTTTTTTTCTGTAGGGGTGTGGGTGTTAAGTTTCAGCAGAGGTTCAGCTACTTCAAAGAATGAGAGTAGATGGTACTTTTACCAAAATTAATTTCCAGGTATTTGACTGAAGAATTCTGGACTATTTGTGCTTTAGAACAGCATTATGAAGAGAAAAGTGAAGACTGGTATTGGAGATGTGCATCTCCATTTGAAATTTGAATTCGATTGAACTAGCACTTATAGTGTGCCTGTTCAGTAGTGCATCTACAATATGGCACAGATCTGTTGGTGATTCAGGTACCTTACTCCTGTTCTGGTCTCGCAGTGTGCCAACTATACTGACACCTCCACCAGAGGAACAAAGCACTTGTCTCAGAAGGAAAGGCACTTAGAATCATCAGATTCCTTTCCAAACAGCCTAGAGCAGCAGTAAGTTGGGAATTACAGTTTACAAATGTATGCCTTCAACTCTTTTCATGATTTTATTATTTCTGCACCTTAAAAAGTAGCACATAGTCTCTTCTGAAATATCTGAAGCTGTCACCTCATCATCCTATGGCAAAATTTCTCTACTTATTAGGGAACTGTAAGAGAAAGTAAACGCTTTCAAGAAGACCCTTTCAATATTTGGATATTAGCCAGAGTATCTTCATGGAGAGGCTGGTAAAACACTGAAATGGGCTGCCCATGGAATAGTCTCCATCCCTCAAGGTATTTAAAAGATGTGGGTATGGTACCGAGGGACATTAGCTTGGTGATGTGATTCAGTTGATCACGTTGATTGTTGAGTTTGGTGATCTTGAAGGTGTTTTCTAATGAAGATGATTTTATGAGTTTGCTATTCCTCATACAATACAATGTTTTTCTGTTTTACCAGTAAAAGATGTAAATTATTCCCATCATCTGTTATAAACTGAGACGTGAAATCCAGCTGCTATGTTTTCAATAAACAGTTGGCTGAGCTCTCAGCTGACCATCTTTACACAAGTAACAGTCAAAGTCAATGGGCTACTGATGAATATTTGGAATAAGCTGGATACCTTTCGCTAACATTCATTATAATAAACATATTTTGATGTATAGAAGTGCCCCAGGAAAGTCCCAAACAGAATTTTGAACTTACTGGAACAAGTGTACACCATTGCTCTGTCATTTTACAAAGTGTTTTTACTCTTCTTTGTAAATCATCTTCTGTGTACAGAGGATATAATAAGAACATTTTTTCTAAAGAACTCTTCCAAAATGTTTAGCAACATATTATATTTTGAATGTGTTCTGTAATGGGCTAAATTGTTTTTTCACTTTTTTCAGGAAAGGAAATAAACCACACATCTCATATATGAGTAATGTTGTTTCAGTTTCTAGTGGAGAACAGCTAGATATTACAGTGATGAGATCAGTATAAGGCTCTATACTGAATAAAATGGCATTGCTTAGCTACAGCAGAGAAGCTGAATTTGTGACAGCAATTCTGGAGATGTATATTGAACATAGAGCAAGGTAGAATAGCATGGTAATAAAAGCATCTACAGCCACGTTTAAGCTCCATAGCTGGTATCCATGGTAAGTTGCTTCGTTTTAGTTTAAGTAGACAAATTCTATCTACCCAGTGATTATTATAAGCTTACAGAAACAGGATGAAAGCATCAGCTTCTAAATGGAGGAGTTAGCAGAAACACAGAAAATCAAAGCTCCTGATTTTAGAATATAAAGATCTTTTTCTTCTTTGTACTGAAATGCAAGACACAGGCTGCATTTCAGAATGGTATAGAACATGCTACAAAGAGAAAAAAAGAATGTTAAAATAGTAGGACACTCGCATCAAGCCCCTGGGGCCTGCACAAAACGATTTGCTGTCTTTATAGTGTTCTGTAGAATTTCATTCACAGAGAACATCTGAGGATAATTTGCATATAATGGTTAACTTTTTGCAAAACCTTTGCAGCATGTTATTATTCTCTAATCCTTCCGTTTTCTAAGACATCAAAGTGGTCTTTGGTAAACCATTTGCATCAGAGAGTTGCCTTTGCAGATATCTAGGCTTTGCAGGTTGGCACATATTTCTCTGACTCAGACAGGAAGAAGCACATCCAGAATGAAAAATAGACAATCACAAATCATGTGTCTAGAATATATTTCTACTCGGTTTCAAGTCAGTTCTGTGTAGGATACTATGAAGACCTTTCTGAATAATCTGTATTATGCACTCAGTTGAGCATAGGGCACAACTGAAGTTTATGTGGTTCACTCTTTAATTTCTACATGGGGCAAAATCAGCTGGTATAAGAAATATAACAATTGTATTCAGAGAAGAGATACAAATGAAATATGGGCCAAGTACTATAATGAGTTGCTGAGCAGACAGTATCTATTATATTTAAAGTTACTGAGGACACACTAATAACATCACTTCTATATTTCCCTGAGAGCAAATGATAAAATTATATATTTTATTTCTGAACTAGGCTCTCTTTATTATTGTACCTTGCTCATAAATTTATAGAGATCCATTGCATATAGGAAATGGAAAATATTACTGCTTTTTGAGATTAAAAAAATAAAACATTGGTTTCCCTGTTAATTTTTGATAAACTAAAAAATTTTATTAAGTAGGTTTGAAAATAATGACTTGATAAATGTTATGTTTATGAAACAAAATTGGATAAAATTCTATCAATTTCCTTGAAAACAATCATCAGTGTAAGACTAGTTTTCAAGTTTTGAATCTTGGGTAACAGTTTTTATATACCTCACCATTAGTCATCCCTATAAGACAGGTAAGCATCCAAATGCAGAAAAAATGACATGTATGTTGGGTGATGAAAACCGTATGATGTAATTACATGTATTTAAAGCAAGCTGTACCAGAGCATTGACTTTCTGCTTGCTTATTGGCAAGAGCTTTGCTCTCTGTGTATGGGCTTATGTGCAGGCTACAAGACAGTTCTCAGTTGATTGTGAGAATATGAAAAAATATACAGTATGAATTCTTAAAAGGGGAAAGTAAACTCACAGTCATATTGGGGTTCTCTGTGCTAAATGATGGGTGCATTACTAACACATTTAAAAATGTAAAAGACAAAAAATCACAACTAATTTTGCTAAGATTTCCAGACTTTTCATAAAATGTTGCTGTTGTGACTCTCCTTGAAGCTATAAGACTTGTCTCTTTGATAAACTCCTTAATCATTTGCATGTAGAAGCCCAACATTTAGGTATGGGAACATGCTTATACATAATAATTCTGAAGTTGGTTTCAATTTATGTAATGTCTGTATCCTATCTTATCTCTTAACATAATATCTTACTGTGAACACTCAAGCATTTTGCAGCTTTCACACTTTTCAGTGTGTGACCAACTCCAGACTGACTGTAAGGGGCCAGGGCTGATCAGGAGATGGGACTGACCTGACAAATGAACATCAGATCTGCAACAAACCTTGCAGTCATGATTCTTAAATGCTTCTTATTGTCAAAATCATGGGCATCCAAAGCATCTTTTCAGAGCCAAATGTCTGAAGCCACATGGAACAACATGCCCCAGCTGTCAGGTCAGTGTACAGAGAATTCTCCTTTGATGCAGCCCTGCCGAGGGCAAGTGTTCCTCAGTCTCATAGTATGCAGTTGCTGCAGGAAATGAAACAAGTGGCTGGATATTTGCTCTGTCTATGACACAGAAAATTTCCTTTTGTAAGAATCCCTCAGAGCCTGCAGTAAATACAGTATATCTGAAATGCTTCTGGAAGTAGTATTGACATGAAAAGTTGCATTTTGACCTATCTTTCTATCCTTTTGCCCAAGTGACAATGAAGAAATTTTAGCAGAAGATCCTTCTCCTTTAAGATTGTAAAATTACTTGAGAAACTGAAGGATCTTCCCCCAAACTCATTTGTGCATACTTTCTCTGTAGTAGTAATAATTGACAAACTTCGCAAAATTTTCTTTAGAAGTCAGTCTTCATTCTTATTCTGTTAAGTCTCTGCAAATCTCTTCTATGTAAGGAGAGATGCTTCTTAAGTTATGCTTTAGTCAAATGTTCTTTTTCACAGAAGGACAATGCATGTTTTTAAAATTATTTCATTACCATGGACTTTTATTTTTTCTTTTATCCTTATGGTAGGCATATAATTAAGCTTGATACAATAGCAAAGTTTTGCTCCTTATTAACTTATTGTAATCAAATTAGTTATGAAGTTGAATAGAATTACAAAGACATCTCCAGTATAGAGGTTAATAATGTGGCTCAGTAACTGTGTTTTTTTCCAGAGGGTAGTGTGATAGCAGAGCTATAAATTTTAGTTTTACAAAGACTAAGCCAAAAGAATATTAACAAGCACAGTAATTTATCTCTGCTTTTAGATTGCTTATGCAAACACACTTTTCTTTGTAATGGTTTTGCCATGAGCCCTTGTGGAAAGTGGGTATGGAGGATTCTCAGTTTAGAAGAGTTGTTTGTCATTTTGAAGCACTTACGAGTAGAATACAAAGAATGCCTTTATTCCGCGGAGGCACTCACTGTATTTATAAAAATGAGCAAGTGAAAAGCAAAACTTAAAAAATCAACACACTGGGTGATATAAACTTAATTGCTACATCAAACTTCAAATACGAATGTACCTTTAAGCATTTTAGTGCACCTTGCATCTTACCTCTGTCCACGAGGTTTGTGCAGGAAATACAATTCCATCAGGTTTTAGCATGCAAGTTCTCTTTTGTGTCAGTTATATGCTAATGCTGTTACTTCACAGAATGCAACAGCATTAATTTCAGTTGTAGCACATCAGTACTTCCCAAATGATCACAGTAGTCAGAGCACTGACATCTGGTCATTGTCTGCTGCAACTGATAAACCCTCCTCTCATAAAGATCTGCCTTTTCTTGTTAGGTTTGGTGTGGAAAGAAGATAATTTCTCATTAGTAGAGTTACTGGCACAAGACTTCTGTGCCAGAGTCCAGCATATTAAAAGTTCCAAAGTGATTAACACACAATTATAAAACTTTGAAATATCAGGCTTATACTGAACTTTTCAAAAGCATTTCTGCACCTTACTTTATAGAGGTTTGTTAACATTGTGGGTGGCTAAGTTGCACTTTTCCTGACTGGGACAAGCATCATTAGCTCCAGATGAATTCATGTATAAAATCCGAAGTCTACATTCTCTTTCACATCCTGCTTACATAGAACCCTTGTAAACAGTTTTTAAAGTCCGTCCCATAAAAAGCTTCAATCCCTTCTCAAAAAGGTCTAAGACCTATAAAAATTGATCTTGTATTCCCTTTTATATAGACATGAAAACATGGCTCCATTTTTCATCGTGCTTTTATTCTTTAGGAAAGGTTGCCAGAAGTTCTTTGGTAGATAGAAAAGTAATTAGAATGGAAAGAAGCTTTATGAATATATATATGTAAACAAACATCTCTTAGTAAATGTAAACTCTAGGAAAAGTGACATTCAGCAATGATTTCATTAAACCTCCCATAAATTATTTGCTGAGCAGACAAAAAAAAAAAAAAAAAGCTGAGACTTTTTGGACTCTCTTGGAACACACAGTATGCAATACTGAGACAAAAACTCTGGACTATGAGCTTAGAACTTTTTTTAGTTTTCTGGACTACACTGCTTTATAGCATTTATTAACATGGAAAAATTATGAAAGTTGCTGGAACCTGGACTTCATTTACTTTTTATCTCCTTACATTTGTCACCAAAACTGGTATCATTCAGGAAAAAAATGCAGATTTTTTAGCAGACTTAGCAATTCCCATGCATGTCAAAATAAGAACTGTGAAACTTATTTCCACAGAAAAAAATCCATGTCTTTTTAAACAATGATCTAATTCTGCAAGATAGATAAAAACAAACAAGTAAATTAATGCACAGAGACGACTTGGAATATCTTTTTAACATTAATTACAGAGGTTTTTTTCACAGCTTCACATGCAGTTGTCACTGATATTATCTGCTCTAAATCATTTTTAGGCTGCTGTGGTGGTATGCAATTGAGAAGACTATGTGCCACGTGGAGGTTGCATTAATAGTTGACATTTTGATAGGGTTTTAAATTTTTTTTTTAGATATACCCAGTAATTGGTCTGGAATGGTAAAATATTGATTATTGTCCTCATTTCCTCTATAATGATGGTTTAATATCCTCAGTTAGAACCAGATTCAAAAACAATTCATTTGATATTCAGCATTATTGATGGAGCAGAACTGCTCATCTGCAAGGATGGGTAGGAATCACTTATGGTATTGGTGCTCTCTAAGAGGAGAAAGTTTCTGTAAGCTCTGAGGATGTATCACTCTACAGTATTTGTTGTTGTGGTCTATTAGGAGGAAGATGAGTTTGGAAGCTAGAAGTTTGTGGGCTGATAACTGATATTCATAGCCACAGATTGATAATAAATTGAGATGTCATCTGTTACTTTCTAGGTAGCATGGAGTCTTGATGTAGCAAAATCTCCTTTTTCTAAACTGCTATTGAAGTTTAGAGTAAACGATATTGAAGAAACATCCTGCTGCATACCATACAGAAGTATTTACCATTATGCAAAAGTATATTTTCTCAGGCCATTTGACAGTTAAAAATGCAACCAGGTTGACTGCAGTTGATCTTGAGTAACTCAAATACATACAGAAGATAATACAGTACCATGTATTATTATTATTATTATTATTTTCTTAAAGAAGAACTTTTCCCTAAAAAGTATTTTGTCAGGAAAAGATGGAGTAAATACAGACAGTATATTCTTCTTTGGAGCATCATTAATGGCTTTAGCATTACCAGAAGTACTGCAAAGAGCAATTTAGTTCCTCTTATGGCTACCTATTCGTGAGTGACATTAATCTGGAAATGTACAGTATCAAATACTTTTGCATTCACTGATAGCCTCGGAGATGAGTATTCAAACGTAAATCAAGACTTATTGTGCAGATGTGCTTTTCTAAATGAATTTCATTTTCAGCATGATAAGAGGTGACAGAAATTGCAGTAAGAGTTTAATCCCATACCCACACAGGCTAGTGAAACAAAAAGCAAAAAAAAATAATGCTAATTGACTGAAGTATATTTTGAATCTACTTCTTGTTCAGTTGTATTAATTGCTAATCTGTGAAATAGAAAAAAATTGTTCCTCCTTTCATTTTTTGAAGGGAACATCTATTGCTCTAGGCTTTGTTAACTAAAGTTAAATCTTACCTTATGTCTTCATTAAGAAGCATAGAGGAGAGAGGTAATTTAGTATACTGCCCAAACAAAGTTAGAAAAAAAGTCTCCAGTCCCAATTCACATTCTTGTCTCAGTTTCTCCACCTTTAATTGTTTTATTACTACTACTATACACCTCATGTTATTCATGAATTATAAAGTGCTTTGAAAATATAAGGAGTCAAATGTTGTTATTAAATCACTAAACAAAATAATTAAACTGTCTAAACAGAATTACAAAGAATAATTAGCAATTAAACAGGATGCTATTATCTACGCAGTGTAATGATGAGAGTAAGAGTAGGAGAATGAAAAAACAATTTGAATATAGGGCAACAGAGCACTGAAACAGGCTGCTCAGAGAGGTTGTGGAGTCTCCTTCTCTGAAGATATTGAAAACCCACCTGGATGCTTTCCTGTGCAACCTACTTTACCTGTATTTTACCTGTTACCTACTTTACCAGTTACCTGTAGGCAACTGCTTTAATATGGTGTTGGATTGGATGATATCCAGAGGTCTCTTCCAACTCCTATGATTCTGTGATTCTGTGAAACAATTAACAGTGAAAACCTTTGCAAGTTTTGACTCATTAAAATGCACCTAAATAGCTTTAAAATATTGTTGTCTCATAATAAATGATCAAATTTAAGATTTTGACAGTCATCTTTATTTTCATTTCCAACTGAATTCTGTTGTTTAGCTTCTAAACAATCAAGCAGAAAATCCTTCTTGAAAGTATCAATGAAATGGGAGCCTCCAGTAGCTTCATCAATGTTATTCAAAGAACATAAAGGTTAGGACAGAAAGGTGGAGCCAGAAATCTGTAGGTAATGCCAGATCAGACCTCCCAATCTAAGCCATTCTATGATATAGCAACAGGCTGCAAGAAATTCAAATGAGCTGGTTTTACATTTATATATATATATATAAATATGAATTGACCTGATGATAATCGTGAGGTAAAAATATTTCAGTAAGTAAACTTGATGCTTTTCCTTAAATTAGAACATTGAAATATAACTTGGTTCCAAATAGGTGTGGTGCAATAAATAATAATTTTAAGAAAATGCATTTGTTACCTCCTCACAAAATTCTGACTTTCACAAGAGATATAATTATTTTAGCACGTTCTCAGAGATGCCCTAATTACAATGTTTGATCTTTTAGTTATACATCCCAGGTAATATTTAAATAATATCCATCTGCTAGTAAAAATGTGCAAGTACCTATAAATCCCCACAAACAAGATATGTTAGTACATTCTAAACATAAAATCTCATGATTTAGTAAGAACTTTTCAAGGAATAGCTATTATCTGAAGTCTTAATTGTAGCTGGTCCATCAGCTACACTAGATATCAGTGGGAAAGAAATAAATGTGAGTTCCCTCAATTTTTTTGTAGCAAACTATGCTGCTTAGACTTTAAATGGTCCCAGCTGAGTAGATAGAACCACTGTGCACACCTGCTGTTTAGGCAGCCATCTGATCAGAGATTCTTTTTCAAGTTGGAGATTAGTAAAGCGCAGTTTACTGAGAGAGCATTCAGGAAATGGAACAAGCTCCCTGAGGCAGTGGTCACAGCCCCAAGACTGTCAGAGTTCAAGAAGCATTTGGGCAATGCTCTCAGACATAGGGGCTGAATTTCGGATGGTCCTGTGTAGAGCCGTAAGTTGGGCTTGATGATCCTGTGGGTTCCTTCCAACTCAGGATATTCTACGATTCTGTGAAACAGTTCAAAGGAAATGGAAGGAATTTCAATGCAACGTCCAAGGGAGATAAGCAAAAGCAAATGCAGATCAGAGTTAAATGTGGCATGCTAGAGATGTTCAAGTTGCAGAATAGTATGCCAGACACATGACGGACTGTGATCAGAGACGTGTTGAGGACAGCATGTAGACATGACTGAGGTAGCACAAGGGTAGCAAAGGTAGCAAGAACAATCAGTGGGAATAGATCTTGGAAGCCACTAAAGAAACTCTGTAATGACAGTAAGAGACAACCAATGAATGGAGAAGAAGTTATCTCTCAAGGGTCTAGCTTGCTGTTTGGGAAACAGACTGTCACTGCTGGTTGACAGATGCTGATATTTGTCTAATAACTGGTCAGGTTACTAAAAGAGACAAATGTATTTTCTTTACAGATTAAAAGTCAGATACTGCTGAAACTTGCTTCATCACTCTGCCAAAGTATATTGTATTCTCATGTGCATTGAGTTGCTCATGAAATACTTCATTGATGAGAGTTTAAAACATGCAGATAAAATTTAAAGGATGTGACTTGTTGGACTTCAGTTAGCAAACTGGAATTTACAGAGCTAATTTTGACTAAATGACAGATCTGAAATGTTGATAACCTTTAGTACAGTGTAGAAGAGAGGTCTTCAGCCAACACAGATCTGTTGGATAAAAGGTATGTCTGAAGCCTACATGCTTTATTTTGGTATTGGACTTAATACCAGAATAATTAGGTGCAATAGACTGCATTGATAGTTCTAAAATACTTTTAAAGGTTTTCAGGAGTGTGCGTATGAACACTTTTCTTCTTATTTGTAAAACAACCATTGCAAAATAAAGGCATGTAGAATTAAAATTCTTTATTAAGCTCCCTTGAAAAGGCAACTCCTGAAAGGCATTACAGTATGGGGCATTACAGCTTAAAGAAACACAATGACATCAAGAAACACTAATACTATATGAGTGAATGATCAAACGTACTGACTAAAAGTACAAAGAAGTCACATTAACCCATGCCAGTTCAGCTCCCTTGCACTGCATCATCCTGTATAGAATATGCACTGTCTGTGAAATATAAAAGGTTTTGCAGCAATAAAATAATTTGTTTTGTCACACTTATTAGTCACTCCTGGTTTTCTGGATCAACAAGAGAATATTATTCTCTATCTCTGTTGTGAGTTACATCTCTTATTAATTTCACATATTTCTTAGAATTGTGCCCAAAGAAAGAACTACTACATAAGGTTCTGAACTGAATACTGATGTGGCATTAGCAGCTTTTATAAATAAAGCTTAGGGGTTTAGGTGGCAGAGTAAGCTAGGTTTTCACGGTAAACTGAGCCTTTTAGCATTGTGTACATTCAAGTCAAATTTATTAGTTTCTAATTGAAAAACTGGCTTAGAATCTTGGAGGGTTTTCTAGTAAGTAAAAATAAATAAGCACAGCCTCTCAAAGCCAGAAGGATCTAGTTTAAATCCTGTGGAAGAATACTAGAAACAGTTCTGCCAGAGAGATCAAATGAAAGATGTTTGAAAATAGTAGCCACCATAGCAATGCATTTATGATCCTGATGTACCAGAAGATACCCGTTTGGAATCATTACACTTAAACAAATTAAACAAATAAACACAAAAGCAAAAATGAGGAAAAAGAACACCAAAAAACCTTTTTCTATATGAAAATGTCCAGGGACTTTTCTGCAACCATACCTGTAGTACAAATTTTATCTCTGTAACTGACAAACAACCAAGGAAGTCTTTCTTGCAGAAAGGTATACACTTAACTAGTACACAATCTACTTCCACTTGTGAAGTACAAGTGTCACATGCTTGGAAACCCCAGAATTAAGTTTATTACACAGCTGTAATTCCTTACTGTACACAAGCATTATAATATGGTTTTCATGTAATGTTCACACCCTACTATCATATAAGGGTACATCTTTTGCAGCATACAAGGTAGAGAATGTTAATGCTTACCAGTTCTTATGTTTATTTGTTTTCTTATTCTTTGTTCACTAGAGCTAGCTTTGTGATATAGTTATTTTGTGCTATTCAAGGACAGCTACTTCCTCTTCAAAAGGCTGTTTAAAAAGGGAGGAGAATGAATGAGAAATAACAAGCCACTAGGCTTTTTATTTCTTCCTTGCAAAGTACATTGGTTAAAATAAATTTACAAACGATTCAACAACCCTTTCTACCAGGAAAATGATAGTAGTGTAGTGCATGCCAGAATGAAGTAAACAAAGATAATCTCTAAAATATAATTTTCATTGCAAGAAAGATTAAGATAGCGTTTTGTGTATACAGAACCATGGCAGTTTTATTTTGTCTAGGTTTGATGCTGATAACCTACAGTAATGAGGATCTTAAGTCACAGGATGATGTAGGGCCTCCAAGTGGATGAATTTTTCTTCGTACATTCTTCATTAATATTAACAACAAATTTTTCTGCTTTGGGTGGTTCGGTTAATGTTAAGCTTCATCCACAGAATCACAGAATCCAGAGCCCTTGCTGAAGGAACTCTTATGTCAGTTTGTAAAATAATTATCATAACATCTAGAAGATAAATAAGATTCCACTGGAGATTATAAAATTATAAAAGGATTATAAAGGATTCATTAGATTCATTAGAGTAATTGCAGTGTACTTATCTAAAAAAGCTCAGAGCCTGGAATACATGAAAAGTTAGAATTTATTTAATACGTAATTTTCTGATACAGAGGAGTCCGCAACATATACTCAAGATTTCTGAATGTAAATATTACTTATTCTAGTAGTTTGATAGGAGGGCTGATTGGTAAAGATTCTGCCTTAAATTTTCCAGATTGTAGTTTTCTAGTTTAGTGGATATTTCTATATACAAATGTTACGAAATTAAAGGAAGCAAAAATGGAAGTGCTATTTTAAATATATTTCCCATTAAATTGCATAGTTTTCTTTATACTGGCTCAATTGTGATGATCTATGATAACAGCAGGGAGTTTGCTGAAAAGTATTTTCAATGAACTTCATGCTCTTTCTGATTACTAAACTAAAGTTCTTGATAGATTAATCTTGATAGAGAATTTGAAACATACTTCCAATTCAAACATCAGAGAAATAAAGACATCTTTGTCTATGTGATTTTCTAACAATAATACATTAAATAATGTGAAAAGGTTAGCCTTTTCACAAATTCCCTACTGTTCATCCTTTTTTTTTTTTTTTTTTTTTTTTTTTTTAAATGAAAATGCTTCAGATACTCTCTTGATCAAAGGAAATATTTTTCAGTTTTTATTTAAGGCACATGAATTCATATTATCTTTTCCTCCTATGGACAGATTAAGACAAGTACACTTTCAGGCTATGTAGGAGTGGAGTATCTCCAACGGGGCTTTCAGGGAAGGTATCTAATTTATAATCTAGATAAAGAAATATCTTTTGTACTCTGAAGAACATAAGTGAAAACAGATTATTTATGCTTGTTGTAATATAACCTTCATGTATCAACATGTTACAAAATAGTACTGTCTGTCACTTTTATGAGATTAGTATTGAAGATAACGTACAGATATTTAAATAATCCTGAAATTAGCAGAGTGTGTATATGTGGTGCTCATCTTAACAGGGCAGCACATGTTTACGCAATCATGTGTAGCCATGTACATATCTGTTACAGTAAGTCACTTAGGTCTAAGGAAAGCAACTACTATTGCAAAAAGAATGTATTTCAAGGGACAAAGAAGAGATTTCAATATTGTAATGCATGGAGTGTAATTCAAGTACATTTAAATTTATAGAAATTTTCCCCTAGTTTCTGTAGACTTCAAATAAGGCTTCTTCCAGCTTCGGGAATATTAAGAAAAATATAAGTAACCCAACTAATCTAGTGTTTGTTTAAATTTAAGGCATTTAGACTATAGCCATTCAGGCCAGTGGAAAATTGTTTCCTTACCAGAGACTTTATTACAGGCATCTTTGTAAGAACAGAAAGATTGCCATCAACAGTTGCCATCTAGTGCGACCTGATCCTCTCCATTACCTATAGCTCAACCAAAGGTTTTAATTTTGAGCAGACACCTAACTTGCAGAAGATTCAAGTTAAGTAAGTTTAGTCCTGCGCTGAAAATCTATTTAAAAATTGACTTTGATTTTAACTTCTAGTAATAGAAATTTTAGAGGGTTTGCTGCGTTTGCTGCATTCTTTGATACTACATTTCTTCAACATGGAAATCTTAAAGGCACAAGAATGAGCTGTTCCTAAATGCCATAAGGCAAGCCATAGGGGAAGAAGACCAGTTTGGATGAATGGGGAACTACTGTTGAGACTCTGGAAGAAAAGGAGAGTCTATGTCCTCTGGAACAAGGGACAGGCTACTTGGGGAGATAACAAGGAAGTTGCTAAGGTATGCAGGGAGAAAGTTAGGAAGGCAAAAGCCCAACTTGAACTCGGATTGGCCACTGCAGTAAAAGAGAATAAGAAATCCTTTTATGAATGTATCAGTGGCAAGAGAAGAACCAAGAAGAATTTCCATCCTTTACTTGATGCAGCATGGAATGTGGCCACTGAGGATAAGGAGAAGGCTGAGGTCCTCAATGCCTTCTTTACATCTGCCTTTAATAGGCAGATCTGTTATCCTCAGAGCAAATTACACCCTGATCTGGAAGTCTGGGATGCTATGCAGAATACCCCCCCAGTGATTCGAGTGGAGACAGTTAGAGAGCTCCTTCTCCATCTGGACTGTCACAAGTTCCATGGGACCAGAGGGGCTCCAGCCTCAGTTGCTGAGGGAACTGGGGAGGTGATTGCCGAGCTGCTTACGGCCATCTACCAGTGCTTCTGGCTATCTGGAGAGGTCCCAGAGGATTAGAGGCTTGCTGATATGACTCCCATCTACAAGAAGGGCCTTAAGGGGGATCCAGAGAACTACAGGCCTGTCAGCCTGACCTCAGTACCAGGGAAAGTTATGGAGCAAATCATCTTGGATGAGATCATGTGCATGGCATCCAGGGGATTCAGGCCCAGCCAGCACAGCTTCATGAAAGGCAGATCATGCTTGACAAACCTCATCTCCTTCTATGACTTGGTGACCAGATTTGTAGATGAGGGAAAGGCTACCTAGACTTCAGCTCTGTTTTTTCCCCTGAAGATGTTTATTCTTAATGGCTTAGTGAGAGAGAGATCACGTTTTCAGCCATATTATGCAATGTAAACATGGTAGCTTAAAGATCATGTCATTTTATAGCAATGGGCAGAGGTCTGCTTATATTCTGTTTCTGCAATCCATAGTTTAGTTGTGAATAGTTAAACTATACTTCATAAGAAAATGAAATTCTAACTCCATAAAGTATATATAATGTATATCCCCTTCTTGATGAGATTTTTCCATCTCTCCTGATCAAGGAGTTTACAATCTCACATTTGGGATTTATCAGAGATTTAACTCTGTCTTGATATGTATCATTTCCATGTTTATTTAAACAGTCTGTTCTGCATCACAGGAATAATATACTTCTAAAAAAGTAATAATGGGTTTTAACAGGAAATGTAAAGTATGATTTTTGATTTGACATCCAGTGATGATATTAGGACCTTCATTTCACTGAATTCTATCTAAAGATCCAGTGGAAGTGTTTATCATTACTGAACAAACACTGCCACTAATGACTGATTTAGTATTGTAATATTGATCAGAATAGAGCTTATGCATGTAGAGCAGGAATCGTAAACTTTGATCAGCTATTATCAGGAACTAATACTGTATATTAGTTCAATGATTATCTAATTTAAAACAAGAAGTAAGAGCCATATCTGCTGGTATTTGTAAGCATATGGACTCATGGCAAGATACAAGAGCCACTGTATCTTACATAATCATGGCATATTACATGAGTTTTAGATGATATCTCCAAGCAGAGATTGGAATTTTTCAGGGGAAAAATCGAGTATCATTGCAGCTAAAAAGCAGAATAATATTTTGTAGGAAATTAAAACTTGAAAGTTATGAAAAATCATCATTAAGAAAATGGAAACTAGGAAAATTATTTTTGGTTTTGTAGTAAAACAAAACATATACACATGGCTACCTGTCCCGCTAATCACAGAATAAATTTATCACAAGCACATTCCCCTTTGCAAAATCCAGAACATACCAAGGGCAACTTCGTTTTGCAGGGAGATTTAAATTTAAAATTCAAAATCAGGTGATATCATATTTTAATCTTCTAAATAAAACATGAACCAAGCATGCTTAGTCCTGCTACAAGTTTACATTCCAAAATTTTTCAGTTGCATTTCTGCATTTTAATAAATCAGTAAAGACTATGCTGATAAATACGACAACTTGAGTTCCAGGAAATTCTACTGTCTTCAAGTTTAGAGGAAAAAAAACTTTTTTCATCCACGTTCTGTCCATTTAATAAAAACAGCTACTGAAATTAGTGCAGTTGATTTTTGAAAGTCTGATTTCATCCCAAGCACAGTTTCTCCTTCTATCTCTCTAGTTGAATACTTGTTTGTACAATTATTTGTATATGTTCTCATAATACTTTTTTTTACTATACCTGGGACTTTCTTATAACTGAGCATTCATGACTTTCTCTTTCCATTTGGGGCAACTCAAAGCTATGCTGTCAGAAAAAAAATCCTAAAAAGTGCATTACATTGCCTTAACCTCCTATTACAGAGCTTATAATTTTCAGTTTGCAAACTGGTTCTTCCTTATAGAATTAGGTAAAAGTTACTTACCTGCAAATTGTATTGTATTCTTTCCTTCCTTCCTTCCTTCCTTCCTTCCTTCCTTCCTTCCTTCCTTCATATACCCACTTAAATCATAAAAATCCTGAATTCTACAGAAGTTTTGATCCCATTACCAATATAATGTCTAATTTGTCTTCTGTCCAGTTTTGGGGTGGAACTGAGAAGTTGACAGTTAGTTCCAACTGAATAGGTTGGAATAGATTGGGATTTTGCTACAGACCAGATATAGTACAGAATTACTAGCCTCCTTTGGGAATTGATTCCAGTACCCCCAAAGTTCTCTGAGATCATAGACACCCATCAATCAATCATGTATTTAGTTGAGACAGAAATCAGTTTTCTGCTGTCACAGAACCCAGGAATATTTTCTTAATCCTCACATTTCTCAGGCTGCATGAGCTCATAGATGGTGAATACCACATTTCCAAAAGTCTGAGGAAGTTTTGGAATTCTACATATATGTAAAAGCAAAAAATCACCTAATATTCAAGCAGAAGTTCAGCACTCTTCCAAAAGAAATGTCATGTTAAATATTTAACAAGAATATTTGTTTACATATGGGCAAATTTCAAATTTATAATATGGATATTCTACTACGTAGAATCATTGAATGGTTTGGATGGGACCTTTGAAAATCATCACCGTAGGCAGGGATACCTTCTACTTAATTGGATTGCTCAAAGTCTCATCCAAATCTGAGACTGAGCACTTGCAGGGAGGAGAAATACAAAACTTCTTTAAGCAACCTGTTCTAGTAACAATCAAGTATTTCTAGTAAAAGTTTCTTAGCATATACATGCTCTAGAGTAAGTACTCATGGTTATCAAATATGTATAAATACAATTATTTATCTTTAATCCAAACTGCATGTATATCAGGTTATCATGTTGTAGCAAAAGTGCTAAGTCACAGCCTGAAATAGTGATTTAGCACCTGGTAGGAAGGCAACCCAGGGGATTTCAGGTGCGTGCAATGCACCTGAGTGACGGAAGGAGTGGAGCCAGGATCCACCCCCTCCCAGATCTCACTTAAGGTCGGCAGTGGAGGTGAGGGTATTTTGTTGGAGTTCCTTGCCTATCTGATATCTCCCAAGGGTAAGCAGTTTTTCTTCCTTTGTTTCTATGTCTGTGGCTGCTGCATTTGAGCTTGATCTTGACCTTGTTTGCTGTAGCCTAGGATTGTGCCACCCCGCTATTGCTGCTTTACTTATTATCACATTATTGCATTGCAGCATTATATGTGTCTTTAAACTGGGTCCATGAACTACTGAACAAAATGAATAATAGTAATATGGAATTACATATGCATTCACTGCACATCTTTCTTATCTTTCACATATTTATCTTTAAGTCTGGTTAAAATATAACAAATTTAATCTCACATACTGTGAGAGTCCTACTAATTTAATGGAATTATTTGTAGTACTTATCTAGAATCAAGTTGTAAGTTTGTATAGGTTATATTGAATTGTTGTAAGACTGAAAAAAATGTGAGGGCAGCATAATGATAAAATATTATAGTATGCTGTGCATTTAGCTCAGATTGATGAAATAATGTGTAATTAAATGCTGTACTGTAGCACAGGGGTAGCATTGGGACAGAACCAATTCAGTGCTATTTCCTAGCATTTAGTTGAAGAAAAAAAAAAAAAAAAACAAAACAAAACATGAAACTTCAGTCTTTATTTTCAGCCCCAACTCTGCCTTACGTATATTATAACAAATTATTCTTTTAGGTGAAATTCCAACATTTACTTTTACATTAGAAAAATATTTACTACTACCTGCTTTAGAAAACTTTATTTCCCAATAAAATCAGAATTGTACTACTGTACATCCTAGAAAACTGCTTTAGCTTTAGTACTTTAAATATGTTTGTTCAAGGAGAGGAAATCAGTGCTGTTGATGTAAAAGCTGTGTGTTTGGAAATCAGATTCCTCTTACAGATGTTTTATGAGCTTTTTTTTGAAAGGGAGAATATGTCGTATATTTCATGCACTTAATAGTGATGTTACTGTGTAGAAATCATGAAACTGAGTTATTTATTGAAGTTTGTATTTTTCCATTGAGCAGGTACATATTCCCAAGAAAATATTTTTACCCAGACTATATTTAATAAACTAAATATGTATGTTTATTTCTCAACTGAAAAAATTGAATGCTGCTTCTTTGAATGCACAGTGTTCTGCAATATTCTTAAACACCAGGAAAGTCAAAGATTTGCTCTCTGTATCATTCTTCCCTTGTGAGTGCTTTATTGTGTATATCCCCTTTCCAATTCAAAGTAATAAAAGCATCGATCTTCTAACATCTTGACAGTGAAGATCCTTTAATTCTGCATTAGCACTAAACACAAACAAAAAATTTAGTATAAGCAGCCCCAAGAGGCAGTTCAACCAAATTTCTGCGTTTCCCTGGGCTAAATCAGCTCCTGAAAACTTAATTTAAGAAACTGACAGAGACACCACAATTAGAATGGTAAATCTACTTCCCAGCAGCTTCTTAAAGTTTTCCATCACTGATTCTGTCTACCGAGATAGATCTTTGTTTAAGCTAACACTCTCAAGCTGCACTCATTAGAGATCATTGCTCTTAGTATTTCATCTCAGTCTTGGCTAGAAACTGGAGGGTCTATGGATTATAAACCTGGGTACTGAAGTGATTTTTCTTAAGTGAAATTTTTAGTTAACCAGCATGAACTGCTTGCAAATAAAATATGCACCCCTTAATATCATGATGCTGTGATTCAAGTGGAATGAATGAAACAGAAGTTATTTTGAAATGATTTTTTTGACCTCTCTCATTAGTTTATTCTACTTTAGCTGTGATATTTAATTAGCAAGTTAAAGAGCCTTAAGCTGTGTTATTTGTAGTCTCTACAGCATCTTCAGGGCCAATATCTGCTCCACTCAAGTGGTGCCTTTTCTTTCCTCATCCCCAAGGAGATACAGCCAGCTTGTTCAGAGTTGAAAGCATGTAAGTTAAATGGCTGTTATTGGTTCCTAGAAGGATGTTATCACTGCAGAAATAGATCACACATTATTTATAAGCCCAGCATACAAGTCAGATTTTAGCTGTTGTTTTCTTACTACTGCTGTGTTCCCAGTGTGTCATAAGATTTTGAGGGATATTCCAAGAATATTCAAGCTACAGAAAGCCAATTTATTCTATAATTGTTTTGTTGGGTTAGTTGCATTTTTAAAGGGTTTGGGGCTTTGTTAGTTGGTGTACTTGGTTTTTTTTGTTTTTTTTTGTTTTTGTTGTTTTTTGATTGTTTCTGAAGAACAGTAGAAATGCTGGAAGTCTTCAAGGGAGAACAGTCAAGTTACAGAATGATTTAGGTTATAAGGGCAACTCTCTTTTTAAAGGAGTGCCGACTACATTATACTTTTTAAGTGCTGTTCTGGTCAAGCTTGGAGTATCAACGAGGCTGAATGCTTCCTCATCTCTAGTCATCTCTTCTAGTGTTTGACCACTTTCATGGTAAAATATATATAAATATATACAAATAAACAATTCTTAGTTCTGTTCAGAATCTACTGTTTCCCAGCTAGTGTTGTTTGCCTCTTGTCCCTGTGCATCGTGCACCTCAAATGTCCTGTTTTCCGGTTCCTGATCAGCTTGGTGGCCTTCACTGGACTCACCCACTGTGCTCATGTCTCTCTTGTGCTGAGGGGCCCAGCACTGGACCCAGCATTCCAGTATAACCTCACCAGTTCTGAGCAGAGAATGATCACTTTCCTCCACCTGCTGGTGATACTGCCCAGAATGTTGTTGTCCTTGTTTGCTACAAATGCGCGAGCTGGCCCATGATCACTTTATTACCTACTAGAGCCTCCAGGCCATACAGACTCCTCTCTGAGCTGGCACTCAAACGCAAACGGCAGAGTTTACTTTCTCATGCTAAAATGAGAAAATTGGAGACAGGCTCAGCTGAAAGCAGAATAAAAAAAAAAAAAAAAAAAAAAAAAAAAAAAAAATTATCCCTTTCACAATGTCTTTAACTAGTCAATATAAATGTGAACTGAAAAGTAATTTTCTTTTTTGCACAATATTGTGAGATGGAAAAAAAGCATCAAAACATGTCATCACTTGATGACATCATCAGTTCAAAACTGTGATGCACAATGGATCTGTGTAATTTTATATACATTTTATGTACATATGGAACTGGTGCTAGGTATAAAAGTAGCCAATTGCTGGATGTTTTTATTGAGCTAATTCTGATGTATCATGGTTAGATGCTCCAATATTCTGCCGGTAGTCCTCTATGCTTTAGCTGCCTTGCATGCAGAGCACTCAAAATGTAAATGGCAGCCTATTCATCTATGAATTAGTACCTTAAATGGGTTAAATTGCTACTGTTCTTTTGCAGTATATTAGGTACTTTCATGCTGGCTAAAAACATCTAGAATGGCATCATGATATTATTCTTTAGGGTATGCTTTTGAAAACTTAATAAAACCTATACATTTACCCAGAGTTATGCACTGAATCTTTTTAAATGTCCCCAAATTGTCCTTATGAGGCTGTAGTTTACAGAAGCAGTGGGCATCATCAGTTTTAGCAATAGCTTACAAGAGGAACAGAAGTGCACTTGAAATGTTTGCCAACATCAAACTGTTTGATGTTGTGGCTTGCTTATTAATGTAGATGAGAATGTTTCTTTTTTGTCTGTTGTCATGAGACATGCAATGTCTGAATAGAAATTGGTGAAGAAGCTTACTTTTCATTTCTGTATCAAGGAAAGAGGAGAATTAAATATATATCACTTACAGCAGATATTTAGAGCCCTAAGATTTTCCATTCCAATTTGTAAGTATTGCCTAAATGCCTTAATAAGTCAAATTAGGAAAAGTATAGTATTAATCTACTGAAAAATGTTGGAGCAATTTTTGTGATGTTGTTCCCATTCTTCTCACTTTTTAGGCTAAAACTAGTCTCCAAATTCAACAAATATTTCTAAGCAGCCTCATCCTTCAAAATGATTTCTGAGACACAGTGTAGAAAGAAGAGAACTAGCAGCTATAGAACAGTAAAAACTTAATTTGTTTCTAAGAAATAATTTATTATAATTCTCAAATGCTGGAAGTTGCCTATTTACAAGGCAACTGTAACTTGCTCTGCATTCAAGATAAGATAGAAATTATTTCTGTAGTTAGATGAGAGTAGTGGATAATCAAATTAGCTTTAATAAAACTAACCTGTGGTCCATGCTGAGTGACACAGTATCATACCACAAAAAGGGAGAGAACTTTCACCTACTGTTAAATTAATTACTGCATATCAAGTGAAATGAGTTTGATTTATCAGGTTTGAATACAGCCTTAGGTATTCTAATAAATATCATCACCAGCAAGGACATAAATGAACTCTTCATGAACTGAAGTTTATCACAGTCATATAATATAGTTCTTTGATAAATGTAGTCTTTGTTTAAAAAACAAATACAACCTTTTGGAAATGAAACAAAGGTGATTTTCAAAATCTGTACTGCAAACTCTGTAATGCAAATACAGGCATGTGGAACTCAGGCCAGACATTAGCACTGCAAACTGCATTATAGGGTTTCCCGTGTCACACAGTACAGTTGCATTTGTATATTTCCTTGCATTAAAATTGGATAAAAGTCACATTTAGGTGTAAACTGTGTCAAAATTGGAAACTTTCTTGCATGAATATTCATTGGTGTTGCAATGGAGACTGCTACACTCAGGCTTTGTGCACATACTGCTGAGCATGGGCTTTACCAATTTGACTTTGTTTTACTGGCCCAAATTTGCAAGCTACATGAACGCTGTACTCTTTCAGATCCGAAGTTAAATTTGTAGATTTACTAGCCTGGCCAATTGTGGTCTACATTACAGTGGAAGAACCTGAAGTAGTCAGTACAGAATCAATTTCCACACCATTGCTGTAACAGGACACAGAGGTTATACAGAGATGACCCACACGTCACTTTGCCTCTGTGCTTCCTTGTATGGCTGCCTTCCTGTCAACATCTTATTTAGGTTCAATCAGCAGCTTTTCAGAGTTCTTGAGGGATACTTAACTCTCTCTTTCAACTGGATACGCTTTATTGATTGTAAATAAATTCAAAGCATCTAAATTTGCCTGTTTCACAACGAGAATGCAAGTTGGTTGTGAGGACTAGTTATGCATCTTAAATTAACGTTTTAGCTTATTGCAACCTTTCTTTGGAGGAAGACTCTTGAAAATAACCATCTGGGCTAGATTTGAACTAAACTGGCTAAGACAATTCTGCACATTTTTCAGTAATTTCTGAACTCACCCAGTCGTCTTTTAAATTGTTCTGAAATCTTAATGCATATAAAAACTGTGCTGTCTGGAACCATTTAAACTATTGCATGTTGTGTACTGTATGTGTTTGTGTTCAGCATGGTCTTTCACAAAGCTTTTGTACAAGACTACAATCTTATGTTTCCTAATACCGCTTTTGGGGTAAGGATATTGTATGGCCTGAGAATTCTCTTAAGTCTACTTACACCTTTCTCTCCTTCCTGTATACACTGCAGGTGGTAGATTTTCTGTCTTCAACAGCAGATCCTGATTCAAACACATAAGAATTGGCATAATTGTACAAATGAGTTCTGCCCTAGGGTTACAAGTGATTTGGGTTGTTTATATTCTGCAGAGCTTTGTTCTCAGCTCACTTGAAGCTCCATGTAGCCTGTTGGAAAATACCCAAATATAAGATGTGTTAGTGTTTAGAAAGGTTTTATTTAGAATTTAGAGTTTATTTATAATAATATTAAAATTTGCAGATGTTATTAATCTGTATATATTTGCCAAGAAGAGACATACTTTACCATTTAAAAAGGAAAAAAAAAATATTTCAAGATACAGTTGTACCTAGTAAGTTGCACCTGGTGTCTTCAGGTTTAATCCAAAATTTGGAAGAGTGTTGTGCCAAGGAGTGAAAGAAGCTAGGTTTTGGTTCTAATATATTCTGTGATTCTAATGTAATCTGTGAGTAACTCCATGCCAACCAGTAGCACTAGAAGACAGTAGATCAGCTGAGTCTGGGGTAGCAACCACTGGACACTTACATAAAGTATTGTGAGGCAAACTGCTTTCCTCAGAGAATGGTCACTTGTCAAAACGAGTTTTCAAAGCAAGGTGTTACATCCAACTCAATCTTCTTCAATGGATTCCTCAGTTCCCAAATGATATCCCTGATTATGCTACGGTGAGAAATAAATAATATTTCATACAGTTAGCTTCTACTGTGGGATGTGAGGACGCCCGGTCAACTACCTAGTTCAGTGTATTTTTGCACTGCACAAACTAGAAATATTTCAGAAAGTCACTTTCCAGGCAATTACAAGAAAATCTACTGCTCAGGAACTTTGCCGTATACATAGAAGACTCAGATTGAAATTTTTGTGTGATAGCACGGGGACTGCAACCTGTCAGACTCCAGTGATAAATGGCAGAACTTTATTGTGCTACTAGGATGGGTTTTATTCTTTTGGTTTACTCAATAAATAAAAATAAAAATAAAAAAATTAATGATCCCAGTCCAGAAAAATCTTAGTCTAAAAAATATTCTGATTAAATATTAAAGGTATTCATGAGGTAGTAATTATTTTATCTTTGCAGAACAAACTGTTTTTACTTTCTTTTCAGGGTATTTTTAATTGAAGATTACATAGATAGAAAATTTCTTAAGGATGCTAATGGGAAAAATTGAAGCCACAGTACTGATGAAATTAATATTCTAAAGTTTAGTAGGTATCTTCCTTTTTTTGTAATGAATTGAAGCAGAGTAGATCGAAATTGTTAAGCTTCTCAATGTATATATTCTAATACAAGAAAACTATGATGATCTTAATTAAGATAACATTGCTTGCAGCTCTACCAATTTCATAAAGTTATTGGTAAGAATTGTATAAAGTAATAGGTCACAATGTGAATCCCTGTATTGCAGTAGCTGTGGTTTTTGAAGACTCTTTTTTACCATTTTGTTAATGCTCACGTTTCATTTTAGACAAGAAAATCAGGATACCCGAGTCATCCCTTTCTCTCATGCTTACATCTTTTAAGTAATTCTATGAAATCTTCACATTTACACTGGCAATCACTTAAGATACATTTGGAATATTTTTAGCAGAATACTGATAACAACTAAGAATGAGGCTGTTTGATATTTTCCATGTATGAGCATGTAAAAAGTAAATCTATTGAGTGGATC
>NW_024884142.1:44157935-44292199 GCF_019232065.1 Centrocercus urophasianus
GGAGGGAAAAATCAGCTTAAGTGCAATCAGATTTAAAATATTAGGTAGTTTTAGAATCTGTGATCTCCACAGAATTATTCAACAATTAATTCCTGTCTATCAGCTGAGGGGAAAAAAAGTTTACACTGAAAAAGAAAAACATGCAGCCAAGCAATATTATGACCCTTTCATGAGATCAGTTTTTCTTTAGGCAAGAAAATGTCTGCTTGCTCCTGTCATGCAGTACCATTTTCTCACACTAGTTTTAGTGGAGAAGTTAGATAACAGAAGGAAAAAACATTGCCTGTAGAGACCTGTGCATCTGAGGCATCCACAACTACAGGTGCTTTCAGACCCTGATCTTCACTGAATCCATGTGCGATCATTCAATCTTCAAACAGTCCCTTCTTGCTAGATTGAGAATGAAAAATGAAACAAGTGGTTACATTGTTCTCTTTGAAAAAGCTTGTCCAGAATCCAGGCATGTTTGCACAGATTTTATCAATTCCTAATTAGAAAAAACAGAGGCAGCTCGCTTTCCAAGGAATAGCAAACCACAACCACTGAAATCAGTACAAACTCTTTGTGCCCGCAGTGCCTTACGGACTTTCAAAGAGGGTCATACTGAATCGCTGCTTTTTCTTTCCTCTTGGCATTGTATTTGGAATCAGCATCTCTAAACTGCACCAGAGCACTAATAAAATAATTAAAACAGTGTTTCCTTGTAATTACTACATATCTTCATTGTGAGCATTGCAGGCCTCCTGCTGCTCTTTAATGCAAAGAAAGTTGTATTCATTTCTGGCAACTCTCACAAAATTTTATATTGCCATGTTTTTTCGTCAGGTGTCCTCATCCACAGAATGTTATATACTGTTCAGTTGACTCCAGGAGAAGTTGTTATATGTTGTGTGTACCAAAATAATCACCAAAGCTCAAGGTTTTTTTTACACAAACCATCCTAAAATAAATAAGGTTAGAGACTTAATTGGAAGAGGTCTCAGTTTCTGTTGTTTTTTTTTTTTTTTGACATCTGAGCCTCTGAGACCTCCAAACTCCAGCCTTTGTCTAGCTCATAACCATTACAAATATCAACACATCTTGAGTGTTAGCAAACATGCCTTACTAAATATTTTCCTCTGAATTTTCACTCCTCAGTGAATAGCAAAATCTATTTTAATGCACCAATTTTCATTAACAGGCTTTACAAATATCAGCAGGATTTACAAAACCATCATAGTGATCATCCGTAAAGCTCATACAGATGTATTTTTGTGTTCATGAAGGAAGCGGCTGTTTGTTGAATTTAAGTTAGTGAAATCTTCTTTGACATACAGACTGTGAACGTCATCATATTGGCATGCCCAGTACATATCAACAGTTCCTGTAGTGTTTCATAGCTTCAAGGCTTATTAGACCATTTCTCTGCAATTCCCTGGGCAGTGTTTGAGCCACAGATGTCGAAAAGAAAACAGACAGCAAATACACAGGAGAGTACAGAAAATCCTCTACTTCCATTGTAGACTTAGTCTATGTCCACTAAAACTGTATTCAAACAGTGAACAGAGTAAATGGCAGGAGGAATTTGTCAAATAATAGTTCTAAATCTTTTCAGTGCAAAAGATGTTAATGACAGATACATCATGCTCTCTTTGGCTCACAGAGTTCTCTCATTTGTTTTCCTGATACATTGTGAGTTTTTCATAAGTTGGGTGACTTTCACTACTAAAACACAGGAAATGGTCTGCTAATATGAGTGCGTATGAGTGCATACGTGGTTTAGAGGTTACAGGCAAGATCAGAGTACATACCAATTTATATTTTGAATGATCTGACTGTGGCAGCTGATGCTGTAGTAAGTAGGCTCCGTCTGCATCTATACTTATCCCGCATATTTTGGAAATACAAATTTTCAGGACCTAACTTATGCTTGTTTTTGAAAATCTGACTTGGTCATTGAATTTGCCCTTAGAAGTGAATGATGCCTAATATTGCCACAACCAGAGTTTGTCACCACTTACTGTTTTGCTTTCTGAAGTTTACCTTGTTTATTAAGTAATTCAATATATAATAACAAGCCTGCTTGATAGCCTTTTCAGCCGCGTTATTCAGAGTAAAGATTTGAAGTGTGGGCTTTCAGCAGGATTTGTGTTGTGGTTTAACCTGGCAACAGCTCAGCACCATGTAGCCGTTCGCTCATTTCCCTCCAGGTGTGATGAGGGAGAGAACTGGAAAGGAAATAGAACTCATGCATTGAGATAAAAAATACTTTCTAAGGCTTAAAAAAAAAAAAAAAAAAAAAAAGGGGAAACAAAAATGGCATACTTATATATCCACAATGCAAGTGCTCACCACCTTTATGGCCTTCTGCATGATGTCATGCAGTATGGAACACCCGCCTGTCCTGGTTCAGTTCTGCCCTGCCTATTGTTGCTGTGCCATAAAGGCAGTGGCTCTTCCTGTCAAGTAACCTGGCTTGGTCCCACATGTGTCCCAGCCCTTTAGCAACAGGTATGGGTGTGCTATTAACACTGTCTCAGCTGCAACCAGAAAGATTTGTTTTTGCTAGTACCAGGAATTAAGAGACATAAGACTGTGACAAGTATCCAGACTATTTTTTGAGCAGAGGGAATAATGCAGTATTTTACTGAGTGCTCAAAGACAGGAATAAAATATAGATCTGGTAGACTGTAGGATTTTTTTATTTATTAGCACTAAATTGCTAGCACTAGGATTTTTTTTTCTTGTTAGCACTAAAAGACTATTATTGGACAACTTATTAGCACTAAAAGACTATTATTGGACAAAACAATCTTGTCACAGTATACAACTTAATTTTGAAATGATGTTTTGAGGGCAGTGGAATTTTCTAAATGTTGTGGATTATTTCAGAAAACCAACTGGGCATGAATTCTGGGATGTAAGAAAGCAAGATGTTGTGAAGTTTATTTACATACCTAATTATAAGTGTATAAGTATTATAAGTATTTCGGCGTGTGATTATATTTACTTCGCACTTGTGTTTTTAACCTGTAAAGTTTTGGTCTACTGCATCCTGTGTAAGCAAATGTAGCTGTCTTTAGAAGAATTAGAATGTTCTAATCACAGAGATTAGTTCTGATCTTTGCTTAGCTCCTCCTGCTCCCTTTTAACATAATCTAGCAGATGCATAACAAATAACTGGTTCCTTCCAGCCAGCTAATCCCTTTCCTTTTTAGGCAATACATATTTCGTACTACGTCTGCACTTTGTAAAATATTTTTAGTTCATTGTGACTCTTCTGAAGGTATCACAAATAATAAAACAAAGAATGCCAGTAAGTTCTGTTCATTCATGCTGCTGCTCTGATAAGAGACTAGAGGTTAAGAATTTTCCATGGCAACTAGAATGAATTAAAGGTCTTCTATGCATATGTGATGGAGTTTTATTTTCCTCGTTCAGGAATAAGTTGATGTCTTAAACCAAAATTGCTCCAAATATACTAATTCTTCAACTTCTTATGCAAGGTTAAAAGGCCAGTGTACAACTGAGGAGTTCTAACAGCCCTGAGTACAGAAATAAAAATAGTCTTCTGGATTGAGTGTTGGGGGAAAAAAGCTCATTTGCAAGAAACAATAGGCAGGCACTAGACTAGCAGCTTTGCTGCAGAGAGGCACAGAGAAAGGAAAAGTTTATTGTGTGTGAAAGCTTGTGGCCATATGTAAATATATCAATTTCTGAAAAATTTGGGTTGTTTATCCAAAAGTTCATGGTTGCTTTAATCATCTTTAAATGTCTGAAGTTACTTGTGACGATTCATATAATTGAAAGATACATATTTACTCACAGAGCACGTTAATTGCTGGATCATGCTGCTGTGCGGATGTAGAATCACAAAATCACAAAAATATTTATAGTCCTGCTTGCCATCTGTGAAGTGGATGTGCTCGGGAAGGGTAGTCATTGATTTTTTTTTAACGTACCGAAATTCTGCATGTAATTAGGAACTTGAACTTAAAAAAAAATCAGCTGTGCTACAGAATAATCACAGATCAATTGATATGTCAGTCATGTCGTTATCTGAAACCTCTCTGAAATCTCTATCGAGTTACTTTTGTTTGAAGTAGTACAAAAAGGAAAAATATGTGAAACTGAAAAAATTACTTTTTCTGAAGGAAGGGAAATTTGGACACAGCATATCAGCTATAGAATGGCATTCTTTTCCTTTTGTCTTGGTAAGCCTAATTAAATAGTTACATTTTAAATTTTTATGATAATTTTAATTATTAATGTCATCAACACTGAAAAAAAAGTAGGTTAGGTGTGGGGAGAATTTGACTCTGCAAAGACACTACTTAAAAGCAATTTTTTTTGCATGACTGAGCACATGTGCACAAGATAGTCACACTTTACAATGAGATTACACATAAATAATTTATGAAGAGTTGGTAAATACTGTAGGCTATTACAGAATCCGCAAAGTTCATAGTTTTGTTATAACTATGTATAGTACCCTCAAGTAATGTTCAACCAAGTATAATTTATGAAAGTCATATCTGTAGTATTATTTATGATGTATATTAATCATTCATTAATCCTTTATGAACTATTCATAAATGCAATCTTAGTTGAGAGCATGGCTGAATCTCTTGCACTAGTTCCCTTGTATCAGCTGCACAAGACTTGAAGGTTGCAGGCTTCTTTTCCCTTTTGTTTAACAAGCTGAGAAGTCTTTAGACAAGGCAACACATAGCAGCTGTTTCCGTACAGATTTCTACACAGAATTAGAAGACTAAGACAAGCTTTGCAGAGAAGCAGTGCTTTTAATCAGCTTTACAGAATCTTTTTTCTGATCCTTCGCCAATATTCCGGCAGAGTTGCCAGAATTCTGCTTTGCAGAGTCCATGTGAAAAAAACTGCGTATGATCTACACATAGTAAAGTCTCAGATATTGAGGACTCTTGTAAGTTTGGTAGATTGCACCAGCAAAATATGAGCCAAATGAGCACAGGAGGGTTGCTGTGAAATGTGCATGTCCATCAGTCCTTGTGGTTTCCCATAGGATAATAATCAATGTAAAATGACTGTATGGTACAGATTAGTATAATGTTTGGGAGCAGATCCTGGCTTCAAGAATTATTCTTCTGCTTCCAAAAAAAATCTGCCTGTCAAGGTGCAGCTACTTGCATTTCTTGCTGGCAAACTCAGCTGATTTTCATGTGAAGGTATGATTTTATTGGTGTTCTTTTCTTCTTTAAGTGTACTGTGAAATCTCTAGCTGAGACATTTAGTACCAGAGTACCATCCCAAAATTAATTCCTCCCACATTGTTTTGCAGGAAACAGATCTCATTCTGACATTTAATATCTCAATGCATCGTTCATGGTGGATGGAGAATGGACCAGGATGCACCGTGACCTCAGTAACACCAGCCCCAGACTGGGCTCCAGAGGATCATCGTTATATCACTGTCTCGGGGTGTTTTCTTGAGTACCAGTACATAGAAGTGGCTCACAGTTCTCTTCAGATCTTCCTTGCAGTAAGTATACAATAGATATCCTCACTCATGTTGCCCTTTTTAGCTTTCTTCTTGGAGAATCTTACTACCAGAAAAGTAGAGTGTTGTGGCCTTTATTTAAAAACCTTATCTAAATGTTGGCATTTTTAATATATAATTAATATATTCAGGTATGTAGAGATAAATATATATGTAACTGCAAATAAAACTGTTGCTATGCATACAAGTTTTGTCCAGTGCCTGGGTACATGACTCCTACCACATAAACTTCTCCTTAAGAGATTCCAATATTTTGTCCAAAGAGGGGCCATACAGGCAAAAGAGAGAGGATATTTGTTCATCCTGATCCTGAAGTTAATGTAAATCATTGGAACAGTTGCCAACATCCAATATGGCCACCAGACAATCAAAAAGTGAACAGCTTCCCTATCTGTCTTTTCCTCAGTCTAGGTGTAAATGGCCAACAACAGGTGAGTTTAGGCAAATATATCTCTGTGTCAGTACATCTCTGTGTGGGTTCCATGTGTGAAGCTTAGTGGCAGATTCACCTGAAAGTTGTTGACGGTTTACAGGCTGGTTCGGCCTGGTTCTGTGACAAGCAGGGCGGAGGGATCTGAGGATCTGCACCTCCAGAAAAAAAGGAAACAGGGGATCCCAAAATAATTTAAAACAGCAGCACCGATCTGAGGAGAAACAAACTAATTTACTAAATATAGTATCAGAATGCAAGATAACACACCATAATACAATATAATCAGAATTGAAGCTAATAAATCAAATATAATGAGAGAGAGAATGTCCGAAAGGGTGGGTAGGCTTCACCACAACGCTGAGGTGAGATGTGCAGTCCAGTTGGGCAGGGAGGGAGACTGGAGCAGCGCCCACAACACAGAGCAGGCGAAAAAGAGCATCAGGTGAACTTTCCAGGAGTTAAATCTCCTCTCCCTGACCGCGAAGTCCCCTGGGGAATGTAGTTCTTCTTCTCTTCTGGGCAGGTACCCAGGAATTGAGCACTAAGAGTTAGACTCCCAGTGTCCCAAGTGATGTTATGATGTTGAATACCGAAAACCAAAAATCACAAAACCGTGACAAAGTCCATCTACCTCCCAGGTCTCCTCCATACACCTCAGCTGGTCCCACTATAGGAAAGCATAAGAACCCTGACCAAGTAGTTATTAAGGCAGGCACTGGGCAGATCTGAAAGATAAAATAAATTTCTTGCCCAGATATGTCACATCTTCAATTATGGCAAGTTACAGCTGATACAAACAACAAGACAAGTACAAAAAAAATAATAAATCAAAGTGGCTAAGTAAACAAATTAAAATAGCTTTACAACATTATTTACAAGCAGTTGTTATTAACTCAATCATAAATCAGAGAAAGATATCTGGTCCTTTTTTATTTTATTCTGGGTTTGGATTGTTGGTTTTTTTGGTGTGCAATGAATGATGAACAAAAACCTCAAGGTATATATAGTTTAAGCTTGATTCTTTTCTTGGTACAACAAGGTTTTTTTGTGCATCTCTGCCTAAACAGAAATGTGTTTCTAGATAAGAAAGTCTTTACAAAGCAGGAGAATGGCACAGAATAACAAACCATCAGTCATCTGGTAGCTGCGGGCAGCTACAACTATTTTTATATTCCCATTCATGGTACTGCAAACATAATTATCATAGATAAAGAGCAACTCAGTAATAGTACGGGCCAGTTTTCCAGACCAGGTTCTTCAAACTTTGGTGTTTATATATTTTCACATTTCTGATAGTGGGCACGTTGTTCTTTTTCTAATAGAAGCACTAGCATAATGTCGCAATTATAAAAACATGTTGAGAAAGAGAGGAATTGCTTGGTGTGACTCAGTAACATATAACACAAAGCTGGAACAAAACATATTTCTTTGTTTTCGGTAAACAAGCTTTCAACAAACCCAAACCTTGCACCAGATTTATCTCCCTTTAGTGGAAAGAAATTAATCTTTCCTTTCAATTTCCTTTTATGGGCACTTAAGTGGATCTTGCACTTTAACTGTAGATCTATAAATTGCTACCTGCAAATTGGTTACTTGCTTTCTATTTGTGAGTTCATGACAGTGATCAAGCTAATGTTGATCTTGGCTTTTTCACAGACTGGTGGCACTGCGGTATTTTTTTAAGGATGTTTTCTACTGTCTATAGACAAAAAGTTACAAAGAAATTTGTCTCCACTGAGGCCCATTTACATCAGTCTTTGAAAACATTATGGTGTGTATATATTTTGTATAGCTTGCTGGTAAGGTTGTATGGAAGCTGGGTGCCAAAGGTTAGGCTCGACATAGACGTGGTGTTTGCTGTGGAATACTTAGTGGAAGGAATACAAGAGCTAAAATAAAAGCTATAAATTCTCCAGTATTTATACTTTCTAAAAAGAAAGACTTAAATTAGGATGTGGAATATTTCAAGAACTGCAGACAGACTCTCCTGAAGAGGTGCAGAATATTTATTTTCTGCTAGTCACCTTATCTCCCCAGATACCTCCCTGAAAACAAAAACCACCAGATTGCAAATGATCCAAATGCTACTGCTAATTTTGTGCAAGTAAGCACTGGTTTTAGTTTTCTAAGGGCGAAATTTTGTAGAACTTTCTTTGATTTTACTGCCTATTAAAAAAATGTAGTAATTAAGACAACTAGAAGGTTAAATAGTCCCAAATTTCAGAATCCTCAGCATGCAGAGTGATATTGTTCATTGCATAATACCTGGCTTAAAGACTAAAGAGAAATGATGGTGCACAGATGATTTGCTACTGCAGAGTGGGTTTTGCACAGGGTAAATAAATGACTGGATAAAATTCCTACTTCAGCCCACCTTGCAGAAGTAACAGAAAATTGTGGCTGGTGGTCTCTATGCTTTGACTAAATGAACATTTGTTGCTTAGAAAAGCTTCAAATTTGGGAAAAATATTTGAGACTTAATATGTGCAAGGAAATGCTCTGATAAAACAAGACTTCTCCTGATTTGGCTATTTAGCATTTATGTATGCAAAGGCAAGGCTGGAACAATCCACAGTGATAATGGGGGCTGCAAAGCAGCCACAACCTCTCCTTTGTCTCATACCAAACAGCATTTTATCTGGTGGTTCTGGTGGGAGACTACAGCCTTTACAGAGCTGTATCAACCAATCCTTGCATCAGAAAAAGAAAAAAATAATGCACAATTATATTTGTCTTGCAGCCATTCTCCTTTCAGCGCATATTTCTCAGCCACTAACTGATTCATCTTTGTGAAATTGACTTATTTATTTAATTGCAATGATTTTCATTCCACTGATATGATGTTTTTTTTCTGAAACATTTCACCACCAAAATGTCAGTGCCACACACCATGCTTGTCACTTTCCCTTTTGTGCTCTATAGTAATACCTCCCATATGGTTCTTTTGAGACTGAGCTGAGCCTTGGTGCTATCACTCTATCTGTGTGTATTATCATCTTCTTCCAGTAAGTTAAAGAGTGTGGCTTAGAGTGAGAAAGGGAGAAAGTGGAGAATGACGATATATGTGAAGTGTAGCTTTGCACCCTGCAGTGATGCAAAATATGTAAACATACTTTTAGGGCACCACTTGCAGCAGGCAGCTGTTTTGAACTGAACAGAACTGCTAAGGGTAGGATTTCAGTTCAGTTTTGTGTGAAACCCAGAGGTCTGGGAAAAACTGTGGGGACAGAATTTCTATTGAATGATTCTTGTCCTCCCCAATTCTTGGTGAATGCTATAGATGTGTCTGAGAAGGTAACGGCTTCACATCTGAGGTGTCACTGAATTTTGCCAACAGTAATTTTTAATCATCAGTGCTGATATATGGTCAAAAAATATATCACTTCAGCCATGGCTAACCAATTTGCCTTGTTGCACAAACCCATTTGTCCCTGCAGCTTGTGCTCACATACTAGGCCAAATCCTCTCCTTTACTTGTCTCTCCCAGGAATACTTCATTTGCAAAGCTGTGACATCTGAATACTTGGACCATTTGAAGTTCTTTGTGAAGACCACAGCTTGTCCTGTATGCCTACGTATTACCAAAATTAATTGGTCTGCTGATGGCATGACTTGGATACTCATATGTTTCATATTTTAAAGTGTCCTTATGGCTTTAATGGATATTGATTCTCAATGCTTACACTAGAGAAGCTATTTCATTTTCAGAACTCCTGGGTTATCTAGGGCAGATAAATTACTGATCTCTGGAGATGATTTTTCCAGGTAAAGAATGAGGCCAGTAGTACTAATGGAGATTTGATTTGGTACTGTTTTGTGAAATTTGAGTTGCATTCTGCATACTGTGTATGTAGTGAAGACTGAATGAAAGTTCCCACCAATCCTCAGACAATTGGAAAAAAGCAGGAGAAAAAACATGGGAAGGCAGTGCCTGGGGAGGTACAGTGAAGACTGTATGCCCCTGCTAACCTTGGCATGTAATGTCAGTACTTAGAGAGGGCATGAGCTTTATGAATTGATAGAAAATGCACCTTTTTTTGATACTGTGGCCAAGAAAAGGTCTCAAGCTCACAGTCTCACAGGTACTCACATGCATCAATGTCTAATTCTAGCTACAGATTCAGTGTACAGTTTTCTTCACTTGGGCTTTTTATTGAACTCATCTTAGTACAGCAAATGGAAATTATTTCAGTTCAGACCCTGAGCTGTGCTTCAGATCAATTGGTTCGGTTTCCAAGCCTACCATAATGTCCTTGAGAAAGTCATTTCTTCTTTCTGCCTCTTCCCAAGTGCTGCAGTGAGAAAAGCATTCTTAAATTGTTCATGTTCAGTTTATAAGATTGTAATGTTTGCATAGATAGGGATCCATTCATCTCTCAAAAAAACTCTGGACGCGGATGATACCCAGTATAGTAAGGCTGTTTTCTGGTACAAAAGAGTTACAATAATGGTAATTGCATTTCATACAGAATCAGAGCTTCTGTAGCTTCTCTACATCTTCCTTCTGCCTGTGTTCAGTGCTTTGATTATGTATGATCTGCCCCCACTCCCACAATGCTGTTTTTAAAAATAGACAAATTAAAATCCATTTGTAGATCAAAACTCTCAAAATATGCAAATAAAAGATCAGCCATGGTGATAAGTTTGACAGAATTATATATCTATTTGCCAACACAGGATTTAAAGAATTTATTATGCTTGTCTTTCACTCCTCACTTACCCACTCACAAGTCTATTGATTTGAGTGGAACTAAGTGACTGATCTATGGGAATAAGACTAATGTGAAGGAATCACCTCAGCCAATTTGAATTTGTGAAGGCTGCTCTGAAGTAATACTTCCTATTTCATTATGTTTGCCCACGATGTCATAACCAATATGGGTGACCTTCCCACCAATATTCCATTACATTTTGTTCCCATGTGGCAGACTGCAGCAGAGAGCCAGTCTGACAAAATGATGTCAAAGTGTGTATGAAGCAAAGGCATGTTTGAACACCTTGATGTGGAAAAAATGGCACCCACTGATATTCATTGAAACTTCTTGAATGTGTATGGAGACCAAATAGTGGATATGAGCACAGTGAGGCAGTAGTGATGTACTGATGTCTTTCAGTAGTGGAAACAGCAACAGTAGGTTACCTCCACTGGTGCAGATTTTTACAAGCATGGCATACAGGCTTTTGCATATAGATGATGAAAATGCATAGCTAATGTTGGTAACGTTGTAAAGGAATGGTATTTTGTAGCTGAGAATTTGCTTTATCAAGTGGTGTTATTGTGTCTTTGTATCTGTTGTTGTTTCTGTGGAAATAAATAGGAGGCATTATTTTCAGAGCAACCAACATAGTAATACAGATATTGTAAAGATAAGTGTGCAACATTATTCCAGTTAAATGAGTAGGGGACAAGCATTTCTTACATACTGTATCTATATTATTGATGATAAATTACATGCCAAATAAATAAAACCTTAAGTAAACAGTTACATGAAAGTATTGACCATATTCATAGTGGTCTTTTTCACTCACTTTTATGTGCTGTGCATTAGTCTTAATTCCTTTCTGTTCCTTCCTGAGCATATGCTTTATGCAATCATTCAAATTATTATTTCATGCTTTAAAATTTGTAATATGTAATTAACCATCCATACTAGTTACAGTAAATGTATACTGTTTGGTGTTCTGCAAAGTCTGTATTGTAGTACCTTCCAAGCTACAGTGCTGTCAGATTGATTTAAAGCATCTTGAAACATAACAGTGCTATTAAGAGGCAATAATAAAGCCAAACAGTTAGGACGCCAGCTTCAAAATCTTTGCTTTGTTGTAGACTTACAGTACAACCTTTGGCAGGGTGCTTAACTTGTGCCAATTTGTTTCTGTACTACATAAACAGTAGTTCCTAAATACCTCAGAAAGATGTTGACAGGATAATTCCATTAAAACACTGCAAAGTAATCAAGTATTATATTAAAGTGGTCTTAGAAGAACAGAGAAGCAGTAACAGTCTCTGCTTCTCTGAAGGATTGACAGTAATTAGAAGGAGGTACTCTAAAAATCTTAATGTTAGCATAGCACAGCTGATGTTGTAGTCTCATGTCCTTGTGGAGAGATGGAAGTAGATTTACTGGGTGAGTGACGAGGAGGAGAGAACAGCAGAAGTTAGAGAAATAGTGCTGTTGTACATTAAGTGTTAGAGCAGAAAAGGAAGATGAGAGTTCTGTAGGGAAAAGTATATTCTTTTTTGGGTGGGAGAAGGAATATATTGATAAGACCTGAGCAGAGTGAAAGACCTGAAGTTCCACTAGAGACTCCCAAATGACAGAGCAGGACTAAAAGAAGCATGCAATGAGTGTAAATCATATATATAAGCACATATTTCATCAGGACAGACTATATGACAGGAGCAGAGCAAAGAAGTGAAATACGGAAGAAGAGGGAGGGAGTCACAGAATTGCATGAAAAATAAAAGCAGTTATACCATTAGGATTGAGGCAAGGACCAAAATGGTGTTTCTCTGAGTCCCAAAATACTCATGAGTGAAAACAAACAAAAAATTATTTGACCCTGGATACTCCAGCTTGAAATGCCTGGGTCCTTTTGTCAGAGGCTACAAAGGCTCAGGGCCAGGGATCATCTGAGAGCTTGTACAGTGTAAAGGGTCTTCAAATGAGTTCAGATGGATAACATTTATCTTTTAGGAAGTACCACAGCTTGATATAGGCTTTGGGTTTTAATAATTACCCAGCACATCCCATTTTTGTGCTCCAAATGTGCATAATGAGATATGCTTAATATGTATGTGTCAGATATGCTTAGCAGTAAATTGACATTGGATTCTTAATTTCCCATTCCTCAGTTCCTTTGTGTTGATCATGAGTAGCATATATTAAATCTTTTTGCAGTAAAAACCTGATGCCTTTTTTCCTTTCTAGACAACACAAAACTCTTCTTTTGTTCTGGAAGTACATCTTGCACGCAAAAGCTCTCACTCAGTTTTACTCTTGCTCACTTTCTTCCCCCACCGCTCTTTTGACCTCTTCTGCATATACATACGCATGCATATACCTTGCGCGTTGGTTGCTTTCTCCTGAGCTAGAAAAGTGATGAGAGTATTTATAGGTGAGAAAGGAGATAAGAGTTCATGTGATCAAATTTTGACTCTTTGACCCTAATGGGAAAAAATAACGTTATTTAATTAAGGTGGAGTTCCTTTTTAGGGCAACGCAGAGATTGAAGTAAAATTGATTCTTAATGATACAGATCTGTATTTTAAGAAAGTCTGTTTTCTCACAGCAAGGTTGGGCAAAATCAGTACAATGGGTGTGAATTGTTGTAAAGTGCTACTTCAATAACATTGTTGTGCCGTGTTAGCAGAGAAGCAACATCAGGTTCAGGCATCTTTGACATCACAGTAGAGTATATTTGCTGTTTCTCTGTTTGACAATAATGTTAGAGCATGCCATTAGTTTTGAAGGATTATTGTAAGAGTTATCTTTTTGCTTACACGTGTTCTCTGTAGTTTCTTCTATCATATTTTACCTGCATTTCTTTACCAATACTTGCAGAAAACAGAATTGTACACATCAAAGCATAAACTGTTTTTTAATGAGCGTGGAGCTTTGTAAGTAAAATTGTACCATTCATTTCCCTAGAAGCTTCCTTTCCCTTAATGAACTGGGAACACTCATACACAGCTAAGTTGTATGATAATTTTCTGAAAATAAATTTGCTCCAACTCAGTGGAGAGATGTCAGCTTTAAATAGAGCTACAAGGCCAGTGCGCATAGAATTTTCTCTGAGAGGTTCATCTCCCTGATGGATTGAAAGGCACCAGCACCAGCATGAGCTGAGACTGGAAGAAGCAGTTCCAACTCTCACAGATCCTCTTATACAAGCAAAGGCAAATGGTGAATGTGATTTGGGCAGGAACAGAGTTGTGATTATCAAGAGCTGAACATTAGAGTCATTACTATGGGGCCTAGAGGGAAGTTTCCTGAGAATTTGTTTTGACCATCTCATATGTATTCCTTCACACGGGGGACTCTGATTTGGCCTGACCCTGTAGGGATAAATAGTCATATGATGCAGCAATGAGATTACAGTTCCCCAGGTTCAGTGCCTCATGGCTGTCTTGGGGCTATGTGATGCTGGTAGTGCTGTGTTACCTGGTGTTGCTGGCTAGCTGATTTTCTTCCTTGTACAGCTGGGATTTAAATTATTCTTCAGCTTCTGTACTAGCACAGTTCTGCTGTGATTTTATGACACTGCTCTAGTGAAAGTGCTGCAAGTAAACCACTTCCTGCTATACACAGCTCAAAAGCCTTGAATTTAGGGTCATTTCATGTAGTAATCTTTTTTGGGTTTTGCATCTTTTGAAGACTCTGAACAAAGAGCCTTGTCCATTTTCTTTCTACAGATATTCTATGCAAGTGAGTTTGCATAGTGTAAAAAAAAAAAAAAAAAACCTGCTTTAGATGGAAGAATAATGTTAATCTGAATAACAATAATATCACAAGTTTCTATAATCTTAAGTAACTAAAAAAAAAGAAAGCCCTCTTCGTATTGAAAATTTGTAGTGAACTGCTAGGTTCACCAACCCCTTTCCTGAGCTGATTGTGATGGCACAAGTCATCCAATGGCACACTGCTCTTTAAATGTCTGAAAAAAGCCACAGTATGAATTTACCCCAGCATTTCTCTGCTCAGTATTCTAACATTAAAATACTGCCTTATAAAAGTGAAAGCTCATATTTTGTCGTTCTGTTCAACACCTCGTAAAGGACATTTTCCATTCTGAAAGAAAGTAGCCTCAATTCATGAGTAAGGTAATCTTGCCTGAATGTATGTGAAGGACTTTGGTATGGAGATATTTTCACCCCTCAAAAATGCAGAAAATACCCATGCTTTGGCTGTCTTCCAGGCAAGGGTTTCACATATCTGTTGAAATTTGTCTATTCCATTTTATGTAGTGTACTTTCATGTTTCAGCTTTCTGAGTGCGTGAAAGTATAGATTTATCTCTGAAAATGTAAAATTACCTATTGTGAAGTTTCAGTCATGACAATCCTGGTCATAATGCCACAGTACAGAAAATCCGCTCTACACTCCAAATTCTCCAAAGACAAATAATGTGTGCTCTATGACTCACAGCAACTGCAACTGAACCTGTATCGACTACTAAATTTCTAAAATTCAATGTAATTCTAAATTTCTAAAAAACAATTCAGTTATTTTTGGTGTAACTAACTACTCCACTAAAAATATTAACTATTCCTAGGGAAAGTAGAAATCTTAGAAGCATTTAGATGTACTTTATGAGCGTGTAAAATAAGAGCATTAAGTATTATTACATTATGTACTTTGTAAATTTTTTTCACTACTTCCCAGCAAAGACAATGTGACAAGTCCATTGCATTCTAGAAAGTACCTAACTTTCTGTTGTAACCATATGTCCTAGGGCCCTTGGAGTATGTATCCTAGGCAGGTCAAGAAAGCAAGATCAGAAAACTGCTCCTAATATTTTTGTTGATTGAGGTTTCTCATTGCAATCTCAGAAGTCGGTCTGAGTGGAAATTTTCTGAAGAAACAGGGCTCTTGGAAAATACATCAGCCCTAAACTGTTTTGTCCTAGTATGACAGTGACAATGAATTTCATCTAATGTGCAGGAAGTGCGAAATAACGTAGTACCTGTCTTCCTGCTAGATTTCTCAGCTAGCTCCTTGGGCTCTGCGCATTCACTATGTTTTTTCTGAGATGGTTAACCAGCTGCTACTGTCGATGTCGTTTATCTATCCCAGACAGCAGCAGGGCATAGCGGCAGGGGCTGTGCAAACTAGGGAGCATCCTTACGCATA
The DNA here is from genome assembly GCF_019232065.1 of Centrocercus urophasianus. Lineage (NCBI taxonomy): Eukaryota > Metazoa > Chordata > Aves > Galliformes > Phasianidae > Centrocercus > Centrocercus urophasianus. The sequence continues at coordinate 44,173,737 of NW_024884142.1, forward strand.
GTTCGGGTCTGCTTGCCTTGTTCTGGATTTGAAAAGACCTTATTTGTGTGAGCAAAAGCTATGCCATACCTTTTGGCTTCCAGGCCAGAAGGCAGTCTCTAGGTTATTTCATTTGTTAATCCCCCTGTACATCCACCATGCCAAGGCAATTGCATACATAAGATCTGAGATACCTAGAGCTGCAGTAATATCAGTGTTAGCCAGATCTGTAGCTAGTGTTTGAATCATGCTGTTGGGCCAGAGCATGATGTCCAAGAAAGGAGCATGAATTGTAACCTAGTAACATGGAGTCAAATAGTCATTATTTGTAGAAAAATTCTCAATTTTCTACCACTCATGTAGCACATGAAAGTCTATGCAGTACAGTGAGTATAATTCTCTGCAGACACATTCTAAGGAATTTTAGCTCTTGTGACTTCTACAGTGCAGTGTAAGGAGAGAATGTTTTTTTCTATAAATTTGCTGAAGCTTTCACATGAATAAAAGATGTTAAATCCCAGGTAATACTCATTACTGAAAAACATCATTGTTTTATCCAAGTAAAGAAAATTACTGTCTCTTGAAATCAGAGATAATCTGTCTTTGCACATATGCTCAGTAAACATCAGCCAACTCTCACCATTTCTTTAATAGATGCTCCTTTCAGCTCTGGTTGGACAGTTAGCATATTTTCACACTGCTGATGTGTTTGGGGGAGACTACCAAATGTATTCCTTAGCAGTATCATTCAGCTAAAATGCAGTACTATTGAGACAGCAGTTTTTCTGTTTCCTACTGCTTGAAAGTGATTGCCATAAAGCGATTCCTGTTTTCATAACCAATAGAGCAGATTTTTTTCCAGCACACAGCATTCTTTTAATGCTAGCCTTGGGCTCTGTTATCTTAGCCTCCAGTCTCTCCCAAAATGTACAAATGAAATAATTAATTCTTAACATATACAAATAAAAAATGAAGCATTGGGACTTTGCCTCTACTTTATTTTTATTTTTGGATGTCTGGGGTTTTTATGAACAGATCAGTCACGTGGGATTAGTCACAAGCTGAGGAAATAAAGGATCTGCAAAATCATAGGGGCATTTGTCTGCCAATAATAACTGTTGCCATAGATGAGAATTCAACATTGACACAACATAATTTATATTTCCTGATATGTAGGCAAAGATCAAATAGTGACATCTGGAGTCTATCCTGGAGGTTCAAGTCAATAAAATGTTAATAGCTGCCATTTCCAGCAAGGACAGTGTAATAAGAGCACAGCAGCACAATCTCTGACATTTTTGCACCTATTGTTCTTCCTAATCAGTCAACTGTTTCCTTTTTCACATTTTCTCCTCCTAATATTAGGAAAACAAAATTGGGAGATAAAGCTTACTGCCTCCAGCGTAGGTAAATTAGTCAAAGATGTGCTCTGTCGGGAAGTGGCTACACAACAGGCAACAGCAGGATGTATCCCTTGGGGCTCCTCAACAAGCAGCTCCCACTAAAGCTGGAGGCAGGTGGCCTGAATGCTTACTGCTTGCTTATAATGAAAACCAGACACAGAATTGAGGAGTATATTAACCGGTCTCATCTTAAGTGTTCCCCATTTTACTAGAAGATTTAGGCTTTCCTTTGCAACTGAATTCAGTATTCAGACACAATGAGCAAAGAAAAAGCATGGTAGAGGACTGTTGAGCCTTGTTTCTGACAACACTATTCTTCCCATTCCTCTCATTCAGTGAGTTAGTATTAATAGTCACTTATGCATACGATGAAATAATGAGGTTTAATGAATCTCTAAAGATCAGTTACTTCATAAAAGCAAATGCCACACTTTTATCTGTTAAAGGCCTTTAAGTCCAACACCAGCAGCAGAGGGAATTTTTATTTTAAAGCAAATTGCACCCAGTTTCAGTAAATTATCGTAGAATCATTACTCAACTTTTATCCAGTCAATGTTATGCTTCCCCAGTGAATTGGTTTATTGTCAGTATGTCTGCTTCAAAACATGTCTTTCCTGGAAAGCATTTCATCATTCAGCTTCTGCTGCTGGAGGCAGACAACAGCTTGAAGCTAGCAGCTGCTCTTGAACAAGGCAGGTAGAGATGCAGGAAGGCTGCTGAATCCATAACAATAAGCACATCATGACATAATTACTGTAAATCTCCAGAGTGGTCTGTACACACAGAATGCCATATGGTTTGGGTAAAGGAAGTGTGTGTTAGTAAAACTATAGTATAAGCGTAAGCATTTTCCATACAAGTGCTGATAGCTTGAAATTGTTGTGTTTTTTTTATCTGGAAAATTAGCATTGACATAACAGAGGACAGTGCATGAATGGTCAGCAAGTTAGAATGGGGAATCTAATTAATATCCTGAAGGATAAGAGAGTTTGGGGGATTTTCCAGTTGCAATTGTACATAATCTAATAGACGGTACATTCATTTAACTTTTCTTTGATGCAGTCTTCATTCACCACAGTGTGTAATAGCTCTTCTGTTTTCTAAATGTCTTCATCTGACTTTGAACAGATTAATAGGATTTACTGCTTCTGCAGCTCACCTATACAAAATAGATTGTCCATATGAACAATACTCTGTGGTCTGTCAGGGAATAATAGACTACATTCACCATCCCTGCTTTTAGGAATTGATTTAGTTTCCAGAGATTCAGATACAAATGGGAGGAGAGGGTTGGTATTTTTCTGTGCAAGTCTTGCCTAGCTTGTACTGCTAAATAGCCACTTGGCATTTGCTGTATCAGCTGGTGGTGCTCACCTCATTCTGAGATGACAGCCTTCTGATTTTCTATTAGACGTCTGCAGAAATTTTGCTGTGGCTAGATACCAAGGTACAGAATGGATAAACCCAGATATATTTCAAAGATTGCAGTGAACTCTTGCAAACATTTTCTGCTACACATTGCATGAGTTAATCTCATCTTTAAAAGCATTAATCTCCTAAATCTTTGTTTTGTGTTCTGCCTGAACCTGCATTTTAGGTTTCAGTGGCCTTTTATATTGAAAAGATGTTGCTAACATCACTGTCTGTCAAAAGAACACAATTTTTTCCTTCTTCTTTCTTCTGTGCTGCAGTGATCAGAATATAACAGTGCAGAAAATTTTACAGCAATGTAAACTTCATGAACAAAACATATTATCATTTTCTAAAGCACCGTGTCCTTTCACAGCCTTCTGCACATTTACAGTGCTATAATTTGTGATGCTTTGACTGATGGAAAGAGGGTAGTGTCATTAAAATTATTATACTTGTTTTATGTAAAATATAGGTAAGCAGTATTTATTGCTTTTTCAGTGTGTTTCAAAGCTGTGAAACAGTATTGCAGCCATAAGATTCACAGTGACTATGAAAGCCTAAAAATTACCTGAAATAATTGTCATCTAATCCTACCACTTTTAAAAATCAGAGATGAAGAAGATCCCACCACAACACATTGTGTTCTCAGTCCAAAAACGCTCCTTCTGAGAAGCTGTTCAGTCTCCTTGAACTTACTCATTTTAACAATGACAATCTAGAAGAACACAGGCAAGAGAAGGAACAAGTTTTTTTGTTTTCTCTATGTGTAATTGTCCTGAAGTTGAAAAAAATTAACAAATTTGTTTACAAAGTCATATAAAGGTATTACTCTTTTACATCCTTACTGGTAGTCACCTCTGGTGATGGTTGAGATGTAAAGTCTCAAGTTGCTTACATACAAACGTTAGAGTACTTTCAGTGTAACAAAATGAATCCCATCTACTTCCAGACTATGGACAGCCACAAATGACAGCTACCATTAATGGACTGAACTAATGCCCAGCATCTGAGCGTTGTTTACTTCAGGGAGTTTAACCTTACGATCATCTCTGAGCTTTGCAGTGAACTTGGCAAAGGTGCCTTCTTGAACCTTAACACGCTTAAGAGCAAGAGGTATGGTTGTATTTGACCATAGAGGTTGTATTTGAACATAGCTCTTTATAGAGCTATGAATAGGTCTCAGAGGAAATCTTGAAGGGAGAGTGAGAAATGATTGTACCATTAACTTCCTCATGGATTGATTCTGTGGCACTTTTGTTATGTTTTTGCCACTGCATAGATTATTGAGAAGAGTCATAATTCTTTCTCTAAATTCAAGTGTTTGAACAAAACTTAATTGAAATTAAAAACAATTTTCCAAAGACTTTGAGAAGTTTTATTCTGTCCCAAATAGACTGTTAGTCAGGAAACTACAAGTGGTGTTTGGAGCCTCTGAAAACATGCTAGGATCCAGAAAGATATAATTGCCACCTAAGACCTTTCAGCATCCAATAGACAGTAGGTTAATGTTTTGTTTCTTGTAAGTGCTGGGTCGGGAGCTAAATTGTTGTACATTAACTGAGTCTTAACTCCTGTTCTGTACATATGAACACAGAGGTTAATTGAGACTGAAAAGTTAACTCTTTTTACGATTTTTAATATCCTAGGAAGGTATATGCTGTTTATCTTGCTCCAGAGCTTCTGCTCTGAACAGTTTTTCTTGTATTCCCACAGGTATATAAAAATCATCATTGTGTTCCTCTATCTATAATTCCCTTCAAAAATCCATTGCACTGAAAATTTTCAAAATAAGTTTCATGATTCTGCTTGATTATTTGTGAAAAAAAAAATTATACCAACCCTAGATTCTGTCATTGTCCTATACACAACAGTTACACAAATTGATGTTGAAATTCATAATCAAATGTTTTTCAAAATGTCTTAGAAATTGAAGTTGCATATGAAAATTCTACTGCAAAAGGTAAACATCAGAGTGGTTAAACTATTCAACATTTCTCTGCATGACTAGCCTACTGAAATATGAAAGCATTACATTAGTTTAGTTAGCATTTTCTTATTCTACATTAAAAACTACTGCTGGTGTTGTTAGTTTCCGTTGTTACTGCATGACTGTTGATACCATTTTTATTTGATTTCACTGGGTAAACTGTTGACTCTTACTTTGATCATTTATCAAATGTCATTTAAAGTGAAATCAGAAAATAAGTAAATATCACATAGCAACAGATTGTAGAACTGCCATAATATAATACAGATTTTTACACGTTTAACATAGCCTGTTTGCATTCACATTCTACTTACGTGAGATATCATCTATTAAATATTAGCAAGCTTTACATGAGTTGCCATAACGCAGTATGTCTGTTTCATTTTTTTGTACCCTTATTTATCATAAATGGCAACTGCAAAAATTGCAGGCTGTTAATGTAAACTTGGACGTCATTCAGTTGACCTCCATGCACAAAGGAACTCTTGCTATGCTTTGTGACGTATAGGGCTTTTGTTTGCTCTTCTTCCTGATAATAAATACTGTAAGAAAGCTACAGAAATAAATAGTCTACCATGGGAATGTACCTGATAGTTCCAAGATTTGGAATGCTCATAGAGCTACATTATTTCAACTGCAGCTCCATAATAAAAAAACTGTGACTAAGCAAGTGATTGGAAGTGGAGATGCATACAGACAGATGGATTAAGATAGTAGAAATACTATTTTCACTTGATTATAATATTAACAGGCTCCAGGTAATTTCCATTTTTTACAGCGTCACTCATTTCAACAAGTCCCAGCAGGCCTGAAAGTAGAGGAGATGCATCCTGCTTTCATATGAATCTGTTTCCATTGTGAGCACTTAAGAGAGTTCTTCTGTTGAAAAGCAATTAGCTTCTACAGTCTAGGGTACCATTTAGAATATCCAGGCTCACGTGTTTCATCATAAAATTGACCTTTTAAATTTTTTATGTCTGAGATTCCCCACTAAAAGACTAAGCATTAAAAAAATACAACCCTAGAGAAAATACTAAAGGCACATGTAGAATTTATTAAAGGATGTCTGGCCCTGAAGTGCTGCAGATAGCAACTCCATCTGAATATAATAAATACAAAGTATGCAGTATTGTGTGCTTAATTTTTAAATAATTGGTGTCATTATGTAGCTTAATGATACCGATTACATAAAAAGCAGAGAAAAGCAATATGTGCTACATTTACAGACTCACATTTTTCCTGTAGTAATTGCTTTTCCAAATGTTGTCTGTTGATATCTTTGAATACCTGTATACTAATTATCCTAATGTTTCAGAGTTTGTTTCGCTTTTTAGTAAAATTTTCTAACTTAGGAGTATATTTTTTGGTAAAGTTTTGCATAATTTTGATGTAAAAAATTTCAAAATCTTACATTCAGCACAGGCAAAGAAATACCTCTTTTGCCCAAACAACGTGAGTAAAAATACTGTCAGCAGCACTGACATCTTCCTTCCACCTCTGGGAACTATCAAGTTTCCATGGAGACATTAGAGAATTTCAATAGTGCAAGAGTATTTGGGGCTTGAAGTACAAGTAGATGTTAAGCATTAGAGATTTTTGACAGAAGCTGACATAATCTTATACCACTAAGTATCCTTCAGTACTTTTGTTCTAAAATTTTGTAGCGTGTTTCACTTAAAGTTCCTACTACTCAGACAGAAAGAGGACATGATAACATCCTTCATTCTACTTGGACGTTGTTTGAGGTCAACTACAACTTGATGTGGACATCCAGTCATGATTTAGTGTTTAATATCCTTACAAAATGTTCCTTTGTTGTAGCATATTAAAGAAATTTTTTTATATTTGTTGAATCATCTTCAAGCCTTCTGATCTTCCTTGAAGCTTTTCATACTCTTGAATTTATGGAAATCACTCTGCCTCTGATCACCTTTATTTTCTTCCTGGTTCTGTGACTCCAAGTTCGTTTTCCAATAATTCCTACCAATCAGCAACTTTTCTTTGTTCTAAAATCCTTTTTGAAACTCTTTGTTGTCTTCTTCTCATGACAAATCCTTTTTCTCAGCATTTTCCCTATGTAATCTTTGCTGCATATATATCTCATATTCTTTAGATACTAAGTCCTTTTATGCAAAGCATGCCACTTTGTCTGTTTATCTGTCTGGTACAAAATTACTGCCCTCTGTAAAGCAATAGTGAGGGCACAGTATTTGTAGGATAAATGAATTTAAAAGAATGTTTCAAATGATTAATGAATCTGCTAAATCAACTAGGAGACCTGCTAGTTATTTTCGAGATACTGAAAAATATAATAACAACCATAGCTTGCTTAATGTTCTGGCAAAGTTTTGCTGTTGTTGTAATGGCAAGAAGTCTCTGAAAATTACTTAGCCATTAATTCCTTTCCTTCACAATGCATCCTGTAGGAAGAAGTGCTCCAGATTTTGCTTTTTAATAAAATATTAAGCTTAAACTCCCACAAGCCATTCTGTGAGGAGAAGCATGGGCAAACATGGAGAAGTGAAGTAGCCAGGAGAAGAAAGCACTGTACTTAGTAAAGTAATTTTCCTCTAAGTATGGTAGATTGCAGCTCCTTGAAGCAGAGTCCTTGATTTCAGAAAAACAATTTCTGGCAGATTGCAGAGGTTATTCCCCTTTGGTTTTCCAGCATCAAAGAGGAGATGGGAAAGGAGGACCCTCTCGTGGGGGCCTGATAACTTCACAGAAAAACATATGGGACGTGACAGGTTATCTCCAAGAGACGGAGTCTCTGAAGCAGGAAGCAAGGATGCCTGAATGACTATGGGAAAAGCTCCTTTTAAACTGTGAGAATCAAGGACTCTTTTGACAGGATGCAACATCCTTTCACAGGCTACCAACCGTCCTGTTTCTTATGTGACAGTCTTATCAGTCAAAGGTGTTATTAGGAGTTGTGAAATATTTGGCTAGAAAAGCCGGTACAGTACAAGCTGTCTTTACTTGTTTTTGACAAGAACAATTTGCTTTAATTTTTTTAATTCATGCTCCTAACTTAATCTCAAGCCTCTGCTGTGTAAAAGGCCCACCACTAAAATCACATCATCTCCTTCACCTGTGTTGTCATTTCAGTTTCTTATAAATACTGTAAAACTAAAAAGAAATTGTGTTCCAAAAATACTTAAAATTTAAACAGCTCTGGCAGCCTCTGAAATTCTAATCTCATGTCTTGAGAACATAATTGAGTGCTTGCAGAAGCCACGTGTTGTGTCTGTCAGAAAAGAGCTGTCCCAGAGGAGTCAACTCTGTACTTCATAGGAATATGAGCAGGTACTTTTCTTCACTAGCTACAGGAAAGCATACAAGCTTTCAGCAAATGATGAGAATAAGGTTTTTGTTTTTGCAGAAAACAAAGAAGGCTAGATGAAAAGTGGTAATGCGTAGGTCCTGATCTAGTCTTCTGAATAAAAGTGATTGGTCTAGATGATATCCAGAGGTCCTTTCCAACCCCTACGATTCCATTTGTAGCTTTTGGAGAAAGATAAATTCCTGTATATCTCCAGAGGGCTGTTCAGCTCTTAGATTTTCATTCTGCTTAAAGCAGAAATGTACACAAAATGCATATAAGTGTTTGGGCCATGGTTTGTGTGCAAGGCAACATATGATCTCCTTGATATTCAAGAAAGGACCTATCAGGAGAGATTGAGGCGTGAGTGAAAATCCACATCAGAACCAGTGCTCATTTCAAACAGCTGTCTTGGATCAGGTGCATCCTATTATTGGATACAAGGATGGCAATAAAAACTTGACCACTACAGGGTGTAGGAATCTGAATACAAGCTGAGCCCAAATGAACATTTACAGCACAAGAATAAGAACTGTGTATGAATGCTATGACTGCAGTTTTAAGTCATTTGCTGTCTCCCAGCCCTGGGCTGTGGCAGTGGTGATACAGGTGCCTGCAAGAACTCATCTGTTGGTACAGCATTTGCAGCTCAGTACTTCTTATTCTCACTGACTGTTAGGGTATTCTTGGAAAGTAACATTATCATTGTACCTTGTACAGCTGTTCCTGGGGATCCAGTCCCCATCTTGGTCTTTGACCTACACAAAAGAAGACAACATTATTACAGCAAGACATAATTACATGTTGTGCAGATTGGCAATACATTCTTAAGTAGCTTTCCATTTTCCAAGAAATGCATCTGAAAACACGGTTAATACAGTTACCTCTTGCTGAAATATTAGGAGCAGGTTCCTAGCATAATATGCCAATAGGAATATGTATGTAAATAAATCTCAGATATGCAGGAAAATAGATCTGGTACAATACGAACAGTAAGTGAAGCTGAATTTTTGATGCACACTAACGTATTTTTAGCTGCGCTCCCGTTCATGTAACAAAGAAATATATGAATATTTTCATTGAGTTTTAATTAATAGAGTCCTTTCCTATTCCTCTTTACACTTCTATTATCAATTTCTTTTAATACACTTCATTCATCATTTTTAAAAATTAGACCAATTTAGTAACATAATTTGAATCCATAATTGAATTTGCCAGCTACTCTCAGACCATACAAGTTAATGAAACGGCATAGTTTTAAACACATTTTCAGTGCTTGGGAAAAACTATATTGGTGAACAATCAGTTCATTTAAAATGAGAAACTCTTAAATCTTATTCTCAGCCAGGTTCTGTACTGATTAAACTTTCTCTCATCACAAATAATAGAGTAGGCTTTTTCAATTCTCTTATAAAAATTGATGACAGAAGGCCACATAGAAAACGAATAAAATATAATTCCAGTTAAAAATGGGAAATGACAAATAAATGAAATATGCAAAATGAAGTGGAAGAGAAATGTCTAATTGAGCAGCACCAGAACCACATGTCAAATGCCCTCTTAGATAAGAGACAAGAAAGAAAAATCCCAACATCAGCTCAGTGGAAACACCAAACCTTCTCATTTTTGCCAAAATGCCATGGGCTAACTGGGGACATTTGACCTGATTTAGCATTTGACAAGTCAGCATCTCTGTTTAAGAGTTCTGTCACACAGTCAATCCTTTTTTTTCTCCACTCTCTCTCACTAAAACTAAAAAAGCCACTCAAAGTAGGCTATCAGAAAGTAACTCAAGTAAATTAGGCTGAGTCAACACGTCTTCTATCAGAGTTAATCAATATATCAGAAAGCTGACTTGTTTTAAGCCCTGATATGTTTGAATTGTTGCTTGTGTCAGATTTCAATGGATTTGTGTCAGACATTATTTCAGAAGTCTGGCAAACAATATGTATGTATATGTAACGTTTGTGAGGATGTGTGTGTCTGGAATAGAAGTAAAGAAATCATTGCTTCATCATGGAAATATAAATGGAAAACAGCCTTGAAAACTCATGCAATGCTATTATGAATGTCTCTTGAAACAGTTTTTTCCTACCGCTGGCAGTATAACTTTACCAGCAAAACCATGAGTGTTCATGCGGTTACATTTTCAAAATCAAAATCTGTTCATGAAACTGGCACAAGCTATAGCAGCAGAAAATTGATTTTATCAATACACCTTGCACCTCTGTTAGAAATCTTTGCTTGTGCAACTGTATTGTTTTTCAGTGAAGATATGTGCTTCCATTTTAATAATATTCCTCTTTTCCTTATTTTGTTGGCATGTGGTCAAAAACATTGAGCAAATGAACCAATAAAAGCAACAACATCTTTTTCCCTTCCTCTCAATAAAAGTATTGCTTGTTGAGAGTAAAATATATAACTTTAAGCAACACCAGAAGTCCTGCAAATGACATTTTGTGGCTACATGGTGTAATTATTAATAACTCTTTGAACATCTTTGTTAGCACTCACATTTCCTATGCAGCCCAATCCAATCCAGCTAATGATATGTAGGTTGTGTGGCTCCACTGTTTGTGGCTACACACAGCTTAGCAGCATTCCTGTACTTTTCCCAGTATACCTGTCCCTGCTTCCACTGCCTGTTCATGTCCTTCCTTCTCTCCAGTTTTGCCACTAAGTCCAGGTTCAGCTATGCCATCTCTTGTCTTGTCTCCTACACCTGGGGATTGAGAGCTCTTATGCACTAAGGAAAGCTTCCTTAAAGATCCACCAGCTCTGCTCCTCCCCTTTGTCTTTGAGGACAGTTATCCAGTGGGTTTTGTTGACTAATTCTCAGAAGAACTAGATGTTGGCTTTCCTAAAATTTAGCATCTTGATTGTTACTGTTTGTCTGTCCCAAATCCCTCAAGAGTGTGAACTCCACCACTGTATGATTACTGCAGCCCAGGCAGCTTCCAATTGCATTGTCATTATCAGTTCACTAGCGCTGCTGAGTAACAGATCCAGTATTGTATTCCTCTCTGGTGGGGCTCACTGAGTTTCCTGACTCAAGAATTTATCCTCAATACATTCCAAAGCCTCCTGAATTGTCTATAGCTTGCCATGCTACTTTTCCAGCAGTTGTCAGGTGGTTGAAATCTGCCAGCAGGATGAGAGCATGCAGTCATGACACCTCCTGGAAGAATGCTTGACTCTGGAGGAAGAAGGCTTCTACAATAGGTTCCACTTGATTAGGCAGCTTGTAGTAGACACCAATCACAAGACTCCGTTTTTCACCTCAGTCTCTAACTCTCTTTTACTTCCCTGTGGCCTTTCTTCAGGGAGAGCTCTTCACATTCTGTTCCTTTCTTGATGTACAGGGCAGTGTCTCCTCCTCTCCTTTCTGGCTTGTCCCTTCTGAACAACTTGTAGCTGTTGATATCCACACTACTGTTGTAGGAATCATCCCACCAGGTTTCAGTGACGGAAATGGTCATGATTTTCCAGCAGCACAGTGGCTTCCAGCTTCTTTTGTTTCCTAAGCTGTATGTGTTGGTACAGGGGCACTTCCGATGAAGAGCCAGCCTTGTCACCTTCTTGGAGAATAACTCCTTAATTCCTTTGAAGTATTTCCCTTGAGTTTCTCTGTTGTTTCTCCTACTGCCTCGTGGTCCCTGGCTCATTGTTGTAAGATTTCAAGTGTGCTGCAGTGTTGCCAGCACATCTTAGTGCAGCAGGTCGAAGTCTCCCGATAACACCGTTACTCTAAACTTTCTCATTCCACACCTTATCATTAGGAGGCTATTAGCCCTCTCTCCCTTCAAATCTGGTTTAAAGCCCTGCCAGTGATTTCTCCTAGGTCTTCCACAAGGATCCTGTTCACCCTTTGAGAGAAGTGGAAGTCATCTGGTGATTGCAAGACTTGCAAGAAATACAGGCCATTCTGTTGTCAAAATACCCAAAGTTTTGGCAGTGGTACCAGCCACAAAGCCAAGCATTTCTAGATTGGGCCCTTCTGTTCCTTTCAGTGTCTTTACCCTCTACAGGAAGCAGAGAAGAGAAGCTGATCTGTTTTTATTTATGTGAGAAACCGTTCATCTTTCATCAGCTTTGGAGCCGTACATTACCCACCTCTCTGAACATGAATGTCTTTCAGGTCTTTGATACACTTCTAATTCTGGGATGCAACAACAGCAATTGCACTGCTAAACAAGTGCTGGCCAAGCCTCACTCCATGGTGTATGCAGTTACATTCATCAACTACCTCACCTAGTTCAGCACTGCCATGAAATCAGGAATGATGTGGCTGTTTTTTCAGGAGAAAACAAAATTAGTGGAGCAAAGTGGTGCATCACCACATTTTGACACTTCACTAATTTGAAAATGCCCCACAACAGTTCCAAATCACTGTCCATTTAATTTGAATGTAGCTGTATATTTTTATCCTAAATACAGTATACAGTTTTAGACTTAAGGAAGAATACCTTGATCTTTTGTTCCTCTTTCATTCCATTAAATAATTAAAATGGGGGGGAAAATGCATTGAAATTCACTTTTTTAATTTAGCAGCTGTTTTAAAATCTTTCATAATAACTGGTGTTCCTATTGTTCGTGTGTAGCCCACAACAGAAGGAGGCTGACTAGTAAATGATTTAGTTTTGTTTTCCTAGCATATTTTCAGTTGCAGCATAGAATTTTCAGCAAAGATCCTAGAAATATAATTTTAGTTTTAAATAGAATGATGAAAAAGGTCTAAGAACACAAGTTGTAATAAAAAACAACAATTTAATTCTCTGTGGGTATCAAAGTAAGTGAAATGGTACTTAGAGTTTCAATTAGCAACATTTGGCTAAAAGCCGAAGAAAAATTAACAAAAATGTAGAATATACTTCTCAGACTGATTCTTTCCCTGATAGAACTGTACTTCTAAAAAGGAGTCCTACTAGACTCTAAGTTCCAAAACCCAGCGTAATTTCCAAAATTGAGTTTGAAGATTTATTGCATTTTCACCCTTCTCTTCTGATTCCCAGACACTATCTGCTTTCAACAATTAATACAAATGTTAAGGGTTTTGATTTGCTTTGCTACAGCATGTGAACTCAATTTGTTTTAATTTGTAGCTTTGAAATAGCATGAGTCTCTTGTGTCAGACTTTCACATTGCACTGGTACCACTTACTGCACTATAGGCTCACACCATCAGTCAGCAGTCCAGACTGCATCCGTTCTGTTTTAGTCTCAGTGCACCCACTGTCAGTTATGTCAAGGCAGTGAGTTAGACAGACAAATGTTATAAATGGGTTGGAAATGGTCTTCTGAATAACAACAAACATTTTTACATGGGATAGGATGGAAGCAGAGAACACCCCATGGCTAAGGTAACACTACGACTTCGAGGATGAGAGCTTCATTCATTTTTTGTTATGCAGATTGGTTTTCTTAGGAGAACTCATGTTGCACATCTCAGGCTGTTCTTACATTTGGCCACACCCTCTCTTACAGACTAGCAAATGTATTGAAACAAACCAGTTTTATGACTATCAGCTCCAAACAAATTTCCACTTGGAAATAACTAATGTCAGACTGTGGATGGAACAGCTATCAACAATATATCTGTGTAGGTATTAGTAAATTCCATCGAGAGACATTTCAAATGTGTTCCCTTTTCAAAATGCTGCTGCTATCCTGTTTTCCTCTGGAGAATGAAAAGATGAAAAAGGCAAGAACAAAGAAAGTTGAGAGTAAAAGAATTATTAAAATATAGTATTTATGTGATCACATGTGAAGAAAGTTAGACATTCTTGAAAATTAAATTAAGATATTCATTTCTACCATTAACAAATACAGAGATGATTGTAGGAAAGACATCTGAAAATACAAACTTTTAAAAAGGCAGTAACCCAAATACCATGGAGAGTCATAAAAGATATAGATTATGCTTATACATAATCTTCTCTTAGATTTGCTTCCACTAGACATTGATTTACAAGCTTTGTCTTATTACCGTTCTTAGTTCCATTGCTGACCATCCAAGAGTTAATGGTTGAACTGATAAAGTTCATGGTAAAGATAATTGTGCTCATCACAGCTAAATTGTTGTTTAGAAGATTTACCTCCATAGTAAGTGTTTGTGAGGCTTTATTGACCACTCCTTTTTAAAGCTCTTCTACTTAGGAAATATGTAGAAAATATTATTCAAATACAAACCTTGTTTGTTTTTTGAATAATGGAACACTCAGACACTCATAAGCATGTCATTGCAAATACGAGTATAAGGTGAAAGGCCAGAAAACTGGTCTTGTCCACTGAACCAGATCTGAAATATGAGTTACAAAATAAATAGCAGTCTTGCAAAATGTGTTGTACACCAAACAGCTAAATGAAATCTCTGTAGAAGTAAGGCAAATTTGTATTTTTAAGGACTACAAGATAGATAGACCTCAATTCCTGCTTAAATGGCCACTATAACCAGCTTGATGAGGTCTTTTGAGAAGAAACTCAGATTCTCAGCTCTGCACAAATTTCACAATATCTACACTGCTAGAAAGATGGGCCTTAACTTCCAAAGACGTGTGAGTAGGAGCCCTGCTGTGAAAATTTTTTATCTTACTTTGGAGCTAACATTTATAACAGCAGTAAAGCAAGTGTTGGAGCTTAATAGCATGATGCATTCTCAGTTACTGTTATGTACACGTATCAGCCAAGATAGCCTTCTCTATCAGCCAATTTCATCCAATCTAGGTTAGCAGTCAAGAGACAATGATGTGTCATCTTGTCACTGCTAAAAATAATTCTGTGAAACTTTGAATGTCGCACAGTTTGTCAAGTATACTTAATTGAGTTAAAGTATCTCAGCCACTGATCAAATCCCTGTGGTATCATAGTGGCATAATAGGCAACAGCACATGGCAGTACAAATTACAGAAAGTCTTAAATGATAGGTAAATAATTTGAATTACAAGAATGTGAATTCACCAGGGGATTCTGGGAGTGCTATAACAGACCATAAATGCAAAGCTCCAATAATATCATATTTACTTGCATTCTTGATCTTGTTCACCATTCCTTTTTTGTACTGATGAGATATACACAAAATTGCAAGTGTCAAATGAGCCAATTTGCTTTTTCTTTTAAAATCTGAATTCACTGGTGTGATTTCTGTGTGATGCTACTTTCAATTTGCCAGAGGTATTTTAATGCATGTCATTTCTGTTTTTCCCGTTTAATGAGACATGTACCACATGGTGGCAAAGTATGAGCTGGCAATGTTTATAAGGTTTTATTCAGCTTTTAAAAGAAATCCTGCTTTGATTTTTCTCCCTTGCTTTTGTCTTTCCACTGTTGATTAGTTATCCACAGAGCGAACTAGAATATTATGACTGGTCACATTCAGTAGTATAAGGGGTTCTTCCCGGATTGCACCTACTCTGAAAGGCATCTGCAAGACTAGAAAACAGCTGCCATCCTTGTGAGTTATTGCTTTTCTGTAAGTTAGGAAGGCAAAGCAAAGAATCCTAAAAAAAAAATATCTTATGACTGCAAAGGACACCAGGCACACAGCTAGTAGGAGGATTGGTATAGATTGTTGTTACCTGCATATCCAACTGCATGACTTGCAGCTAATGGATAGCACTATATATTTAAAACATCAAAGTCTATAGACTTCACTGTGCCAATAAACCAGGACCACTGGCAAAGCAGGGTGGAGAGACTGCTTTTAGCACCCTAGATAAAAAATGATTATCTAAACCTGGGAAGTTTAGTCTCAGAATGTTAGACTTTTTTAGGAGGGCTGTATTTTGAATTACAGATAAATAATATGGTAAATTGACCATTGTCAAAGTCTGCTCTCATTTCAAAGAAAGAAATGGTTGCTAATAGGCTCTGTAAATATACCAACTTTCAGTAATGTTAAAGACAAATATGGTTATGTTCCTGTTCCAGTTGCTAGTAAAGCATTGTTAATTGCTCTCATCTCACGCACAACACAAAAAAAAATACAGGGAAACTTTTATGTGTCCTTATAGGATTTGTTACCTTCCAACACAGAAAAAAACCTAAATTATCTGGAAATTCTTTAAGAGCCATCTTCTGGAGGTTCTTCAATTCGTCCTCATCTCCAAAAAAAAGAGAGATTTTACTTACAATTACTCTTAGCTTTCTATGTAGAAAGCTGACATCTTAGAATCACAGAATCACAAGGTTGGAAATGACCTTCAAGATTGTCTAGTCCAACCACCCTCCCATTACCACTGCTACCATAAGCACGAAACCATATCTTGTAGCTCCTCATCCAGACACCTCTTGACCTCTGCCAGGGACAGCGACTCCACCACCTTCCTGGGCAGCCATTCCAGTGCCTGACCACTTTCTGAGAGAAAAAATTCTTTCTTATGTCTAACCTAAACCTCCTCTGGTACAACTTGTGTCCATTTCCTTGGGTCCTGTTTGTTGCCTGGGAGAAGAGGCCAAACCCCTCCTCACAACTTCCCTTCAATAAATTGTAGAGTGCAATGAGGTCTCCTCTGAGCCTCCTCTTCTCCAGACTAAAGAATCCCAGCTCCTCATAAGACTCATAAAACTCATGCTCCAGACCCCTCACCAGTTTCGTTGCCCTTCTCTGGACACGCTCCAGGGCCTCAATGTCTTTCTTGTAGTGAGGAACCAAAACTGAATGCAGTTCTCAAGGTGTGGCCTCACCAGTGCTGAGTATAGGGGGATGATCACCTCCCTGCTCCTGCTGGCCACACTATTTTTAATGCAGGCTAGGATGCCGTTGGCCCTCTTGGCCACCTGGGCACACTGCTGGCTCACATTTAGTTATTCTTATATAAGAAGAAATTTTTAGAAACACATGAACATAAAATATTGCATTTCCCTTTGCTTCTGTAGCTGGACTGGGGTTAAAGAAGTAGTTCTTTTGATCTTTGAGCAAAGTATCCCCCTGGAACATCTGTATTTTTCATTTTCTAGACTATAAGATAGAATCAGTATGTACTTCAATTGCACATGTTCCCAGATAATTGGCCTCTAGCGTAAGTCACAAAAAAATTGGAATTTTTCTACTCAAATTTTCCTTGAGTGTACATAGAGACTTCTCTTGTGATGACTGAAAAACACAAGGAATATTTACCTGGTCCCACATCTAGCTTCGTGGCTTAATTTGGACTGTATGTAGTTTCCGAAGATTTTTTTCTGAGATGAATAGTCCATTTACAATAAAAGTCCAACAGTTTTGTGAGACACTATTAATTATTCCTGTCTTTTTGGATTTGCATTGGATTTTCATTAATTCACAAATAACATCACCTGCAAACTGAAAAATAATTGCATTCAAGTTTGATTGGCATCACTGACTATGTCATAGTCCTTTTGCTTTCAGATATGGTGCTTGGCACAGCACAAAGTATTTATTTTCTCACTTTTTCTAGTAGGCTGTTAGTTGTAGTACCTAACACAAGTTTTCGTTTACAGGTTGCTAATACAACACTGAGAAAAATCACTGCCAGATTTCTTTCCTCTTTTTTCAGTGTGTTAGAAAGTCTCAAAGAGAAATGAATATGAATGACGCTGATAAATTATTATTTTTATCACTCCATGCAAAAGGTCTAAAGACGCTCACAACCCTTTCTCAGTAGAACTTTAGAGTGGAAATTTTAGTCTGTGGTAACAGATCATAAACAGCTGTTGAACAAAGAAGCAAATCATGTAATCATATTAACACACTAGTGATAGCTGTTTTATAATGGTGGAAATTAGGTAAAGATATTCCATATAGCAGGAACAGAAAAGCATAGAATGCTTTCCTAAAATCTTAAGTTCAAAGTGATACTTAAGCTTAATTCATTACCATAGAGAAAACTGTAGAATATCACTACCTGTTACACATCTTAACATTTTCAGCTCCTCCATTATGAATTTGTGTCTTCATACTCAGTTTTTCAACATTTTCATCTTTATCTGCTTATCAGGCATTAAGTGAAAACAGTAAAAGGTCATAGTCACTGGGTAACTATTGATGTAATTGAAAAAAATAAGGACTATTTGAAAGAAAAAGATACATATGATTGGAAATTGAAATAAAAAATGAAGGGGTGAAAAAGCACTAAGATCTTCATATCACTCTGATATGAAAGCGTGTGAATGAAGAACATTATTGCTGTTTGCAAACAAATTATGTCTGCCTGGATAAGAAATGTCAGTTGCAAATTCAAACTACAACTGTGCTGAAAAACAGTTTTGAATGAACTCTTTTATTAGACCTTGAATAGTAATTTTGCCAAATCCAACACAAGTATACAAATATTGCTTTATTTTCAGATACATTTACAATTACCAGTATTTGGAAGTAGCTGCAATGTGCTGTAGAACTTTCAATAAAACAAAGTCAGAGGTTTGTCCCGAGATTCTCACAGTCTACAGAAAGACAATTTAAGAGAATAGCTCAAGATTAAGTTTGATGCAGCACATTCAGCACTGCATGAATTTTCAAAGCCAAGAGAAAGGAAAGGAAAAGATTTTGTTTTGTTCATAATTTCATTTATTGCTAAAATCAAAGGACTGACTTTGAAAAATAATATAAAATATTCTTAGAAAATAATTAACTGAAACAAATTCATTGGACTTCACACACAAACCATAAGAATGAAAATGTTGCTATGCTCCACTAATCTTTCTAACATAGCTAGAAATTTTTGCTATTTTTACTGGAACAGTGACAGCATCCATTGATGAAAGCTCGTAAGATCATTTTAGCACTAAAAAACCATTACACAGAAATAATAAACATAACATAAAGCTGAATTGTCACTGATCTTTCTGCTAGGTTTACAGAAGTGACATTGGAGCACAGTCATAGTGACACTCAGATGGACAGTCAGTCTTTTGCTGTGCCTTTTATCTTAGAGCAGCTTATAAACTTGATCCATTCAAAGCATAGATCGTAATGTTTTCTATTAAGCTTCCAAAAGGTGTTACATCCAAAATGTAAAATGCCTGTAGAGACATTGTAGAAAAGGATCTGGTGTGATTCAGCATGTAGGTTAGATGCCCTTAGCTAGACAATATGATTAACTATTTCCTGCCTTTGCTCAACTAATATCTAACCCTATGAGTGGCCAGAGCCTGCATTCCGAGTTTATTCTGGTGGACTTCCATTACCATCTAATGATTTTATTTTGCTCAGAAGTATCAGTTTTTCTGCCATTGAGCAATTTGATATCTGTATTTAGACTCTACACCTTAAGCCTCTGATTTTACAGTTGTGATTTTACAGTTAACTGCAGCTGATACCTAACTGTGAAACATGGTTTTCACCATCTAATGACCCCATAGTGCCTATTCTATGCTTTCTGAGAGCTATATTGCTGAGGAGCAAATGTACTGGCTGAAAACTGACACTGCAAATAAAGAATGTTGGTGTGCTTTTTTCTGACTTCACAATTTCAGTGCTTAGTAAAGGTGAATGTAAGAAGACTGCAGTGAGCATGAAGGTAGCTATGTCTCAACCACACGTTGTGAGCCTGAACCCAACTAGAGTCCAAGATTGCACCCAGTGCCCATCACAGCAGTTTTCTTCAGACCAGGACTAGAACCCAGGACTCCCCTGTCCCACTTGCTTAGAAAATTCATGTTTCAGAAGTGAACACTGGAAAGGTTAGTGAATAAACTTTTCAGACTTTTTTAATTATTATTGTAGTTCTTCTGTTTAAATTGCAGCAAGAAAGATATATGAGGGCTGCTCTGGAAGTAATGTGTCCTATTTTATTGTGTTGGCTCAAAACATCAGAGAAAGATGTTGGTGGTATGCCAGTAGAGATTGAACCTTCCCATCAATATCATTATATTTGTTGCCATACAGGGTCAGACTGACAAAATGATGTCTGACATGGAAATGCATATAAAACAAAGACATGGAATTTAAATCCTCCACATGGAAAAAAAAAATGGCACCCATTGACATTCATCAACACTTGCTGGATGTTGATGGAGAGCATGCAGTGGATGTGATCACAGTGAGATGGTGGGTAGTGCATTTCAGCAATGCTGACAACAGTGAATCACTTTCAGTGGTGCATATTTTTACAAGCATAGCATGCAGGCTCTCGTTCATAGCTGGTGAAAATGAAGAGCTAATGGTGGTAACCTTGTCAAAGAATAATGTTTTGTAGCTGATAATTTGCTCTATCAAAAAGTGCTACTGTGATCTTTGTGTCTTTGTATTGTAGTTTCCTTGGAAATAAATAGGAAGCATTAATTTTAAAGCAGTCTATATAGAAGAAGCACAGTGCTTCTTTGCTAAATACAGAAGCAGAGTGTGGATAAAGTAGGGCAAACAAATTATAATCAGGAGAGGTTTTTAAGACTTTCTAACCCTCTTCCAGCAAAACATCTGAAACAGTATAGGTAGAGCTGACTAACCTGAGGTTGTACAAGACAGTAGATGTACTCCTCACACTTTCCTAATATTGGAGTTCCAATTCCAAGTGTTCTTTGAAAATGGATGACAAGTTTGAGAGGTGAACCAGATCCAAGAAGCAATGATGCATATATATGCTCACCTGACAGCAAAGAAGGAAATGTATGTGTTCATCACAGCAAAAATATTACATAACCTCATGAGAAGTGTTTAGCACAGTGATTACCTGCCTTTTTCTTAGGTTGGCCCCATACTCACACTACTACTACACTAGGAACCTTCTCCTGGCTCCTACTGGTGGCTTTCATATACACACATCACTCTCAGACTCAGAGTATTATATCCAACTCAGTCAGCACTGGGACCTGGGAAGTAGTGGAGTAAAGACACATGGAGGATAATCACAGTAAACCTGTTTCTGTCCTGCTTCTGTCTCCCGTAATTCACCTTTCCTGAGGAGCCAGGATGATGGGGGATCAATAGAGACCACAATCAGGACAGACTGTGTATTGTGCCTTTACTCATTCTTTGAATATAATGTTGTGTGAGTTGAAGATATAGAAGTAGCACTACAGGAAAAGGGAAGATCAAGCCAATAGATGAAAATGAATGAAGCATAATTCAATTTGTAGCACTGCCCCTTCCTTTCCATACTCTTCTTTGGCCTTAGTGCTGCCTTGCATTAAATGAAACAGAAAGAAAAGTATTTTCAGTCGCACAAAGAACAGAACTGCTACTCTTTCCTTCCTTCTTGTCAGTCTCCAAAAGTTAATGTACCTGGTCAAGGAGAAAATAATGCCTTTCTGCTGAAGACAACATGTACTGAGGAACAGAAATTTTAGAACTGCTAAGGGATAAGAAAACAAATATCTGGACTGAAACCAATACAGGGAAGAGTTGTGAAAGGACTGTGCTGTCATTCAGCATGCTCTGCATGAGGGAGTTTACCTGTCATCACAGGGAGAAGTAATTTCTACTGGATATTAAAAGAGGAGCTGTTACTCCTGCAGATGCAGTTGCACTGAATGAGTCTACAGCAAAACCAACACAGTCTATGCAAAGAGCCCAGGGTCCCTCTCTTGCTGTATGCCATCCTGGCAACCCCTAAAGCATCAGCAGCTAACAGGGAGCAAAGCACAGCGTCACCTGTTTCTTCCCTCCCCGAGACTAGTAAACTCACAGTCAAATAGAAGACCCATGAGGAACAACTGAAAAGTCATATTGTACCCTAAATTACTTGGGGTTTATTTCTGAAGGAAAAAAAATCTTCTTCCTCAGTATTCAAAATGAAGAGCTTGAAAGGAAAGAAGTGCTTCCCATGACGTCTTTAAGGGAGATCATGGAGAAAAGTTGTCAACAGTGAATATATAGAGCATGCAACGCATGCTAAAGAGATGAGACCATGGTGTCAGAGAGTAGCTAGAAAGAGAAACGGCATTTTGACAATTGGATTGAGACCACCATATGCACTTAAAAATGTCATGGCCTTCTTCCCTGGTATTCACTCATCACACAAAAATTGTAACATACTACATTTATTTTAAAGCATTGATGCACTTTAACACTGATTCCAACTCCCCTGGAGAAATGTTAAGTAATAGAGTGTTGATTTCTAATGTAGTACATTACACTACATGGAAAATATGTCCAATGGATTTATGTATATATTTCCTATGTACTGCTTTAAACATTTTCTCCCTAAGGGCTCTTATTCACTAACCTGTTTGTTTTTGTCAGACGTTCAAAATACCCAACACCGCTAGCATGTTTATCAAGTAGGGTGACCAGGTGTTCAGAAACACTAGCAAAAACTGAGGTTAAATATCTCCCTTAGGGAGATATTTCTCTTCTTTACATATTTCATGACTACACGTTATTTTAAAGAGTATTGAACTGTCTTTTCTGTTGCCTTAACACAGCATTACAGAGAGCACAGGGAAACAAAGGCTGAATGACAGAGAAACTGAAAAACTGATAATAGGAAGTTTATATGATACCTATATATCAAACTACTTTACGTGTATTAGTTTGATAGTTGGTTATTAGTTACCTGGCATAATATATGCCTTTACTCTCTCCTACTCCCTGATTATTTGTTTTTTAGCAATCATACCTAAGGTAATCATATTGATGTGGCACAGATTTTCCTACTGAGAGCACTTTCAGCCATAGTGAGTTAGAAATTCATTAGTAAACATTTTTCTAGAGTTTTACCTTAAAAATGTTTCCGACATTATTTTACTATAAAGAGGTTTGTTTCTCTCTCTTTTTTTTTCCTTCTTTTTTTTTTTTTTTTCCTCTCCTGTGCTTTGGGGTTTTTTCCAAGAATGGATTTGCAGTCATAATTAAGAAATGTGTTAAACCTTCTGTCAATTAGCTTAATTGATGTAAAAACCTGACTGGGTCCTGGGAGGAATGAATTTCCCCAGCTGAACCTTATCAAACAACAGCTTAGCACAAAATGAGGAAGAAACCCAAATGTGTAAGACTGCCAGGAAAAAGCCTGTGATGCCTTGAGACAAGGTGAAAGAAAAATTGTGTTCAGGCTGCTGCGTAGGTGTTTTAAAAATAAGCCAAGCGTTTACTGAATATGTTCATTTTAGTGCATAGACTCAATATGATGCCTTTAAGAGCAGAAATGAAGCAGCTATTCCCATAGGGTATAAGATTTATCAGGAAATAGCATCAGAATGTGGGAAGAATGGGGCTGGAAAAAAAAAAAAAAAAAAAAAAACCAGAAAAGTGACTTAGTTTTTTTTGTTTCTCCTTTCTCCTAGAAATGCTGGTTATAGAACAGAGATAATGCAGAGTGTGTAGGGACTGTGATGACAGAGGCCTTAGCTATGTGATGTTATCAAGGGAATGGTGTGCAAGCTAATAAAAATATTGGTAATGATTGGTGCTGGAAACTTAAACCTGAATGAGAAAAAGCTGCTGCAAATTTGGGGGTCTGTGTAGAAAGTGCTTGGCCAAGTAATGGATTCATTCATCTGCTAAAGTATTTGTTTAAGCTATGAGTTTCTTCTTAGAAGAGTTTCTTTTCCTCCTGGTTTGATTAATTAAATGTTTCCTGGGAGGTAGATTTTATTTCTACCTGAAATTAAACAGAAATTCACTCTCTAAACCAGGATTGGAGCTTGTGGTCCTAAATTCCATTTGGAATAGGGTGACTCAGTGAACTGGTAAGCCACTTCATCTTGCTGTATTTAGTATATATAGTTCACAGGAAGAGGGAAAAGTAATAAGTTACCTAACATACTCTGTAGCCTCATAAATACTTTGGTTTACATAGAGGAGAGAAAAATCATTCAAATTCCTTATTTTGTTTTGCTCTAAGATATACTGGGAATGATAATTCAGGTCTATCAATTCTGATGGAGAAATTGATAAATAATGCTATGTGCAGATCAGATTCTACTAGGTGGATTTTACTGTAGTTAATCTAAATTCCAAAGTCGATCAAGAATTTGCTGTGTTAATGCATGTTCTGATTTCTACTAGTATACTCCTTCAGTGACAAAAAATACTTATGTCTCGTCTTTTTTTTTTTTTTTTCTCCTCTTATAGTGAGGTCAGAAAGATTAAGAAGAAACAGCAGGAAGCATTCTTCTTGATGCAAGTGTCTATATTGAGTTTTCTTTGACTATGTGTTTTAGTATTTATTTAAATAGATATTAAACTACAGCTGGACATAAACCTTAGGTGACATTAATTTTCAGTAATGTTGTACCATGAAATCAGCCTTTAAAGAGTGATGGCCAAATGCTGTCAGACTGTATTTCTCATAAAATCTTTTTCACTGTGGTTAGTCTAAAGAGGAAAATATATTTCCTGTAGGTAGAAATTATAAACTGTAAGAAAAGGAAGAATAGAGCAACAAGTACAGCCTGTCCCTTTGTATCAGGTTCTGTCTCACTTGTATGTGTGCACTCACAGATGCACATCATATGTGGAAGAACTTTTAAACAGAACAAAACTAGCAAATACTTCTGCCAGTTTTTACCCCAATTTACAGGCAGGTGGGAAAGAGCGGCAGGGTTACCAGAAGGGAGTGGTTTTATAATTTCTGGAAGAAAGAAACCAAGGACATAGTAGGATTAATACGGAGCGCAAACTGTTTTATGCACCATACAAATAAATGAACAACTCACAGAACTAGATGAATGCTATCCTACAACTAAAGGAAAGAGTGCATTCTCCTACAGATGAAAGGCAGACCTCAAACATGGTCAGTAGAAAAAATGATAAGGGAAACAGCTCTTCATCTGTCCAACTGATCCCAATTGAGGAGCAAATATTTGTACTAATTTTGCTAATATTAAGTAGGCCTTTTATCTCACCAAGGTTGTCTGGAGGAAGTAAACACTGCTTTAAGTTTGGGGATTTGCAGAATAATAATCATTCTACCCATGTGTTTTGAGTATGGTGGCAACTCTTTGAATCATAGGTGAGGAAAGTCCTAAAAAGGAACATCCTCAGAGGGTACTTCTATCTTCGTAATAAGAGAGGGCCAGTGAGAAATTCAAGCACGGGGTGCTGATAAATTACATTACTTATATTTTGCAGCACTTCCACAAGCATTTTCACACTACATACTATAGTATGTGTACGACTGGTATAGTGCTAACATTTTATCGTATCATTCTTCTCAGAGAACTTTTCCAAAAAGTAGGATGGAAGAGTCTGCACCGTGTTTATCTGCCTCAGGCTTACAGAGGTTCCCAGTGTTGCACCCAGATATTTCCTACCCTCGTGTACACCCTCAGGCCCTATTCAAGAAGCACAACGCATTTCTGAGTTTTATGTCCAGGAGCAGTTTTCAGAGTTAAAAACAAAATCAAGGAAATGTCTCTATGCAGGCATCAATGTCAAACGAAAATCTTTTCTACTGTCTCTTTTCTGCCTTGCTACCTTCGCTGTGAGGAAAAAATTAGATGAGTATGATGTGGCATAGCCTTCTTGTGGTACAGCAACAGTGTACTAGAAGAGAAAGATTCAGTCTGCTGGGCTGTGACACAGCCCTTGTTATTTCAGATACCTTGAACTGTAAAAAAAATGAGCAGAGAAGACATCAATGCCTTGGAAGCAGTAAAACCCAGTGGACAGGGTTCATAGGAGGCTCAGTGAAGTGTTGCAGTCTTCACACTATTCCTGCTCTGGAGATGTGCCCAAGCAACATGGGCAATAGGCAGTCTATACAATTTGACCTTGAAACCACAGATTGGCCCTAGGCCTCTTCTGTTTTAGCAGAATAGACCTAGCCAGAGTACCTCTCCCTGCATCATTAATTACCCAAGTCCTATGAATGTACTCTGTTTTATGAAGATAAAGTATTTCCAGTTCTTTAGGCAGCACAGTGCCTCTGCTTCATTAGTGTGGCCCTATTCCATAAGACCTTTGATTTATGTCACTGTACAATTTCCTGTCATTGCTATCTCTATAGTTCACTTCTTTTAATATGTTCCATGAAGGCTACGTGCTGATACTCCCTACCTGTGGTGTGCAGCCTCAGTGTTCTCACAGCCTTCAGTGCCTACACCTGATCATTTCATAAAAGCAAGTGACTGGATTCAAGGCTGGGTGGTGATCTGCAGACATGAGCTGTGTTTGCCTCAGGCAACCTCCTGCCAGTAGTACAATGCTTATTTTGAAATTTTGTCTCTCTGCACATTTCATATGACTTCACAACATTCTGCAGAATAGAGGAGTCAGAAACATTATGCTCCTTAAAAAAACTAAAAATTAAAAGAAAAGGAAGAAATGAAAGAAAGAGTCAAGGTGGCACATGACATGTTCCCTTGTTCTCTTTTCTTGCTTTTACCCTATTCCCAAATGCTCTTTGCATTCTAAAAATCCTATATATTTTGTTTCAAAGGTATGCTTTGGCTTTTTTTTTTTTTTTTCTGGAGATGCAATTCCTGATATAATGTTTGAAATTTTTGAGATGTGCCTTCTTCCTTCATCTTTGTGTGTTAAATATTAAACTGAGATCTGGAGTAAGCTGGTTACTTCTCTCCTGGGATTCTCTGGATTTAATTTAGCACTTATATAAATAGCAATGCAAATTACATGTCTAGTGAATTAGGTGTAGTAATAATGGTGTAATAGGTACCATACTACTTAATACTGCATATGCAAATTGAAGGTAATTTGCTCGTGAAGAAAATCGTGAAAGAAATCATAGTACAGTTGAAATTGTACTCCACTGTACCAGAGAGAGCTAGATACTAATTGTAAATACTGTACTATTGCTGGAAGATTCTCTGTGATTCTTCCACTAAAGCAAAGTGCTTATTTTCTCCATTTGTAGAATTAATTTCTTTCACAAACACTACTATTTAATAAAAATGTTGCATATCAACATTGTATGCACCATCTTAGAGTCACAAATCTTGAAGCCATAAGAAAATGCATAATTACCTAGTCTGACCTCCTACAGGCCATAGAGGCCCTCTGAATTAATTGCTGTCTGAAATAAAATTAAAAATGCATGTAATCTTAATTTTAAAATGTCACACAGTAGAAAGTTCACCAAAATCCTTATTTAAACTTAGCTTCTTTCTTGCCTAAATTTTAGTTTCTAGTCCAGAAGTTTACATTTATCTAATAGACTGCAGTGTCCTGTCATTTGCAAGTTTACTCCCTGTTTTTATGTTTTGTGATGAAGTTATTCTCTTTTGCCTAGGCAACCTGCTTAATCTCCTCCCGATTTGCGAGCTGCTTATATTCTCCAGTCTTCCAGTCGTTTTTTGAACTTTCTCTTAGCCTTCTCATTTTGTTCTAGAGAAAGATTCACCTCAAATCACTAAACTTCAGTTATCTGAAACTTAGTATCTAGTCTAAGCTAAACAAAAAGGAGCTTTTTCCTTATCTAAGAGAAAATACAGACAATTCTAGAGAGATTCATACCAATCTGATTTAGATAATTTAGATGCCTAAAGTGGGTGGGAAGAATTGTTCACTCAAGAGATACTTGGAGAAACTTTGTGAACATATTTCATATTCATGGAGAAGAAGGAAGAGAATTATAATTGTCGTTAATTATTTTCATGATTCTGGAGATGAAAATTTCTGGAAGCTATTGGGAAAATAAAACTTGTGAAGAAGTCAGGCAGGGAAATTGTGCATTTGAAAGTTGCAGATGTGGATCCTAAGCTGTTATCAGGGAAGAAACTCAATACTGAAACACTGTGCCTGACTGAGTCAGCAGCAAGAACAATAAGGTTGTCTTCATTGATACTGGACTCAATAAGACCTCAATGTCAAGTAAATCAGAGTAAGAACAAAGACAAAAATATACCATCATAAGGACTACTGTGTTTGGTACAGAAATATAATGACCTAAAAATAAAGCTAAAAGGAACTTGTAAGGTTGTCTCCAAAAAAGCACGGGATTGTTAGGATGACTGTCAAATTCAGATCATAAGATGAATGGGATTTTCTGTTTTGAGATTGAGTGAAATGGCTTGACCGAATGATCAGGTTGAGGAATTCAAGGATCCAAAGAAAGCTTTGTGCTGAATGCCATCCGCCACATAAAATAGGTATCTTCATACGTCATCCAATTAACATGTCTGAATACGATTGAAACTTCACATTTGTTTGCTGCCCAGTCTTAAGGTCTTCCTTCGTGGCTAAATTACTGCATGCTGAACATTATTGTGAAATTCACAGGCAAGCATCCTCTCATCAGGCACATATTAAACCCCTTGCATGGAATTATGCACTTGGTAGCAATTTTGCAGACTTTTCATAAGAAATTCATGAGCGTTCAGTCTTTCTGGGAACAGAAGCAGCCACCTGCATCTACAAATTTGCTGTTTTAATTGCAGAGGAACAGCAAGCCCCTGAAAATGTGAATGAAAACCTGTGCTTCTTCATCCAAAGCCTCGGCCATTTAAGAGAATGAACCAAGACCTCAAGATGACAGGAGCTTAGTCAAACTGGTCATTTAGACACAACCTGTAGCACCTCTGAAAATACGATGTTTTTGCTCTAGCAAATTCTGGGTTTGGAGTCTGTTTACTTGTTCATCTTTAGTTTTAACCTATTTATTCAGTATTATTAATGTATCTGATCTGTTTCAGACTTTTTGCAAATACAGACATTCTCATTGGACCAGTGTCAACTCTGGTTTGTAGACATTCAAGCAAAAAATCTACTTTATTTGGGTAGTGCATCCATATATAAAACTTTGCAAAAGGTACATTTTATCTATAATAAGACCTGCTGTCACTCCAGACCCCGTTTGCGAAATGTTTGGATACTCTAAATGCTCTTCATTTGTCTTGCCATAATATGTTTTTTTCAGACTCAATTTGCTTTTCCTCTAACTGCAAATTTATTCTGCTGTGTCTCTGCCCATCCACTGGACTTGCATATCTAATATATAACACCTGCTGCACATTTGCATTATTTTCAGATTTATGACTTATTATCCAGTAATACTGTGTCTAGAATTTGTCCGTAACAAGAGCCCTCACAAAGATAAGGCATTTTATTTTGATTCTTAGATCAAACAACACAGTAATGCATAGCTTCAGAAATTACAGTAACCTTACCTATGATGTGCATGACTTTTAACAAAATAATAAAGCATAATAGAATGGAGCTATTAAGAAGCAATTGTTTACCTCTGTGGTGAAGAATTCGAGGGTCTATTCACCTATCTGATTAGTGGGAATTATAAAGAATTTTATGATTTAATTGAAAGTTTCTTGAGTTTGTGTGGATAAAATACAGCTGTCACTTTGCATTCTCTTCTATAAGTAGGCTAAAATTGGTGCCTAGTTTAAACTGAAATGTGTATGCAGTATTTATAAAAGTTGGAGTTTGACAAAAGATCTAAAATCTGTCAAGACTAATTCACGTATTTCTCTGTCTAATGGTCATTAATAAGCTCCAAAATCCCTTGGTCAATTTTAAAGGGGGGCTTCTAAGTCAGATTTACTTTAGAAAAACATTTGTCTGTCCCATTTAATTTATTTTCACTTGTGTAGATATAGACATACAACAAATTTTTAAATTTACTTTATAAATCAAATAGCAGGATTTGGCAAAAAAAACATCACTAGGTTTTTGTAAATGGACTATGGGAGTAATGACTTTTCACAGTGATTCATAACAGCAGGAAATGTATATATTTGCTTCAGTTGTCATCTCTATCACTGTGGAATGGAAAGTAGCTGGAATGTAATGTTCTGTAGCTCAAAGCGAGGCTCTTCCACACAAATTAACAGCTTTTTTGTCAGATTCTGTCTTCCCACCTCTTAACAGAGAGATATTTCCAAGTTTATCTTGTATTTCCAAGGAATTTAAGAATGATACTTTATTGGATATATTACATTTCACATTCCTATAGTAATATTTTTGTTTTAATTGGTTGGTTGATTTTTGTGGGTTTTTTTTGTTTGTTTGTTTGTTTTTGTTTTGGGAGGGGGGCTTTTTGTTGTTTGCTAACTTCACAAGTTATGCAGAAAAACAGGGCCCACAGTGCTTCAGATGTGACATACACAATGGCACAAGAAATGATGAAGATACTAAGTGCACGTGTTGATAAGTGTAGTGGAAATGCTGAGTCACCCTTGAAGCAGTGGTGGAGCACCTGGTGGGAAGACTGGACCAACTCAGGGGAGCTCTTGAGTGACAAGAAGGGATGTAGCCAGTGTCCATGCCCTCCCAGACACCATGTAAGGATTAGCAGTGGAAGGAAGGGTATTTTGAATTTCCTACCTACCTGAGGTCTTCCAAGGGAAAACAGATTTTTTCCTTATGTTTCCTATGTATTTGAGCATATCCTCACTTGCTGCAGCCCAGGACTTTGCTTCTCTGCTATTATTGTTGTATTTTCCATCGTTTTACAGCATTACAGTAAGTCACCTAGTTTTGCATACACTTTAATGAAGGATGGTTTCAGAAATAAATACCGTTCAATAATGTTGTAATCTCTAGCTATCAACATGACAATGTTCTTTTATGTCTTGCCAACTAAAGTATCCTCCCTCCTGTTTATTCTGCCAAGGCAATAAAACCAGATGAAATTAGGCCACACTTTTCACTTTTGACACTGGACTGTTGGTGGAGGAGCACAAAGCATCTAAGAATCATTTCTTGTCTGACACTTAATATGTAATAATATTGTGTTTCTTTTTTCAAAAATATAGTGAATATGTTAAAGTTGGTAACACTAAATCTCTATGTACTAGGGATCTATTATCTGAGAAATAAAGATATCATAAAATATATGACATATAGGCAGTTGGAGTACTTAAATACTTTAATGTAAAAAATATTAAATATAAGAAACTTAGGCGTCACTGTTGTTCTTCAGAAAGCACTCTAATAATTAAAAAGGGTAAAATAAAGTACATACCTGTAGTACTTTTAAAGTTTTTCATCAGAAATTTCAAAGCAAAAGTTATAAAGATGAGCAAAACCTTACAGTGCCATTGGGATATTGGCTTTATCGCATACACCGTATAGATTCTGTAAATGGAACTCAGAAGGGAAAAAAATAGATTTTCACTGCTCTACTTTGAGTTTTGTGTTAGGGAGCACTGCTGCTCTGTGTCACAAAGTTGGGAACTTCTGGGGCCAAGGAGAAAGAAAGAACATTTTCATTAACAAAGAAAGAACACAGATGCTGTGCCAGCATGTTGGCTACAGTGTGTGCTGCTGCCAGAGCAGAAGGAAAAGGACTGCGGCCTTTTCTCTCACTTCTTGCAGTCCACTGCCAGCATACAGGCTGCATGGAGGCTGTCCTGCTCTGCTGGTGCAGAAACCTTCCCTCACCCTTCCTTTTGCCCTCCTGCAGGGCCTGAGACATCCCATTCTGCTGCTGAGTAGGTTGCCAAAGGTCACCCTGGCCCTGAGTGGCCATGCTTGGAATAGGTGTTAGACCTGCAGCCTTTACACTTACAGGTTAAAAAACTCACAAAACTCCCATTTTTCGTGAGAGACTAACATGTCAAATTACTGCTGTCACTTGCGTTCTTCCTACCAGGGCAGCTTCTTCATCAGCATGTTAAATAGTTTTTTACTGAGACCTAGGGAAGAGGTGTGTGGTGTGAGCCACATGGAGCAACAGAGCTTCAAGCTGAAGATCAGTGCTTTAGAGGATAACAAGGAAAGAGACTGATTCAGATGAAACACTTAGTTTTAAACAGGCATCTGATGTCTGTCGATGGCAGAGGTCTAATTTAGACTTCCTTGATCACTGTAGCTGGCTCACTCCCAGGTACTGCATTATATTAACAAGGTTCATAAACTGTCAGATATAACTCATCCACTTAACTCTCTGCAATGAGGCACAGACTCTAAGGACACGGCCTTTCCGAGAATGTTCTCTCTTTATAATTCATCATTCCCCCAAAATGTTTAATGTGATATGATGTTACTGGAATCTTCAGCTAAAAGGATCACCTTTTTTTGGTCATGCATACTACAGAATGTATTCATGCGTCTTCTTTTCCCTGGGCTGTGACTGGGACCCTTACTATAACTATTTCCTTTTGTGCCAAAGAGATTGCTATTTTTCATGCTGAATAAACAAGAAAGTGATTCCCTGCCTTTCACAAGAAGGACAGTCAAGGAAAAGGTGTTTTTGGCCAAGGCATTCAAATTGTCCTTCCATTTGGAGGCTCTAGAGGGTCAACTCTCTTCATACCAGTCTAGGCTGCATGGTGCTGTACTGCATTATACTTCTTTAAACTCTCCAGTGGTTCTCCTTTCACAGGGAAGGTTTCACAAAGCACTTTAGCATTTGCTTTTTGAAGCCTGCTTAGCTGATTTTGCTGAATGGAAAAGGTAGCACTGAAATATCTTTTATTACAGATTACAAAGGTAGAAAAAGCCTGCAGTAGGCTAATGCTGTGAGGGAAAAATAGCGCAGAAACTTGAGCTGAGTTCAGTTACTTTAAACATTAGATGCCACAGGAAGAGGTATTATTGACCTTGAAACTCCCCTGACACTCAATGCTGTTATATTGTGCATCTAAAGCAAAATGTTTGCACTAAGCAATGCATCTGCTGAATATATAGATCCTAGGTAGATGCAGTGATGTGGAGTCCCACTATGTAGACTGCTTTATTCTTTCATTGAGATACCTCTAATTCCTTATGCTAGAGCATAAGGCTTGAGGGAGGTATTTGGTTAAGATATGTTCATTCTTCCTTCAGCTGCTTTATAGAGATCAGACAGGCAAAGCCTCCTTCTAATTTAACCATCTTCCTGGCTGCTGTGCTGCTGATGGTGCTGCCGAAGAGATCTGTCTATTGCTCTGCTGCTAGTCCACATTTCCCACTTGCCTTTTGGATGACGATTATTGTGTTTTAACAGTCAATCACTGTTCAGGTTTTATCACTTACAGCCCTTTTCATCTAGATCGCACCATCTAGAGCATTTGCAATGAATGACAATGTATGCAGTATTTGGCTTTCTTTTTGTAAGTTAAAATAATTAACTTGACTGTTGAGGCTGCTGAAGAGCTGCTTCAGCTGAGCAGAGCACTTTGCATACCATCTATCACTCTTCCTTCTCAACAGTGCCATCACTGGCCAACACAGAAGCACTTAGACCAGAGCATCATTAGGGTGTTATGCAATGACTAGTGCCATGAAGCCAAGGTAGAGTTGAAGTTGGCATGAAGCTTCCTGATCATACAGCCACTGTCAGAGTCTTCAAATAAACAAAAGCTTATCACGAGGAAAATGAATAACATTAGGGAAAAAGTCAGTCTTTCCAGTAAAAACTCTCTAATAAAATGTTCTGGCTTTGCCATTTATGAGACAGCATTGCTCTAACATGGTGATGGACAAGAGTAAATTATCCGTGCATCTCTGGTGAACTTTTATGCTGTTTAAATGGTGGGTTACATTCTTGAGAAATTGACAGACGCAACATATTCACAACATATTACTGCCCTTCTTATTGTTTCCTTGTTCCTTACACTTCTGTTTCCTACATCCAAGGTCCCAGTGTTCACAGTCACATCATCGAGGCTTGCCTGCCATATATGTGTCTCAAAAAAGAGGGACAAGTTCTTACTGAGAAGAAACACTTGTGTTTGTTTATCAGGAATTCAGAGTTATGTTGAACCATCAGAATATTTTCCCCTAAACAATCTGTACAAACATCAGAAATGCAAATTTTTTTCTGACTGTCCCCCAAAAGAGTGAGTAGCATTGATAATCAACAGTTTCATCTAATTCAGTTCAATTTAAAATGCTCGGCATTCATTTGGTAGGCTGTGAGCAGTCTGTGGCTTTGTTAGATCTTCAGCGTAAGGAACCAATTTTTCTTATCCTAATTCTATGACTGTTGGAAAAGGTGACACACAGTTAGACGTAATGATAAGAAAAGCTACTGCTGTGAAAGGCAGTCAGATACCAAAGTCAGATGATTAAACAACTGCAATGAATTTCCAGAAGACGAGGGGGAAAAGGTCCAAAGTTGTTTCCAGTAAAAGTTTTCTTGCTATAAAACCTTCAGTGCAAAGCCCACATAACAGATTCTTTCTGTGGTAATCTATTCCAATTAATAACAGAATAGCCAGGGTGAGATGTATTTTAAAGCCTTTTACTTTGTATTTTTGTTTCAACTTCATTCTTTGTTTTCTTATTTTGCTGTTGCTGAATGGATAGAGACTGGCTTTGTTTTGAAAATAAATGGGATGACTTTCCTGAATCTACACAGCTCTAATGGCTAAATCACTTTGATGCAAGCAACAGTCACTGCTCAATGTTGACCCCTGTACAATCAGAGCTCTGTTCTAGCAATGACAAGTTGGCTTGTAGAGCTGCACAGAGGGAGGAAGCAACAAGGAACTTTTCAGTTTTCAGGACTTCCCATAACCTGTTTGGATGGAATAAACAAACATTTGTAACCAAACATATCTTTAACCCTACTCAAGTGAGAAAAGGCAAGGTGGAGACATTTCCACAAAGAACAGAAAAGAAAAAATCAAGTTTGCAGGTTACTATTTATGCATTATTGATGCTTCCAGCTTGCACTGAGCAATGTGCACTGAGGGTGCACTCAGTATCTACAGGATGAGGCTAGTGGATATTTTCTCCTAGCTTCCTATCCCTACCACTGCTTGAAGCAGTAATCTGGGGATTAGCACAGGTTAGACTGCCGTGGCTCCCTCCTGCCCCTCAAGACATGCCTGCTTCAGTTTCCTGAGGGAGTCCAGCAAATCCCAGGTAGACATTTCACCTTTGGGAGCAAGGATGTAAATTTCATCCCTGAGCCTGAATCTTCGGAGTGCCCTGCAGTTGTTTAACAGAGGTCAGCAATAAAGGATCCCTGCTTCTATTTCAAACAAGCTGGATGCCCCTATGTTTTGGGTTGTGTTTGATGTCTGAAACAGGAAGAAGCACATCCTTCTCTTTAGCTGTGAGATGAAATTGTGAAAAAATGCCAAATATTGAGTGGTTATCAAAAGCATAATCAGACTGAAATACCAAGGAATAGGAGAGATCTGCAGAAAGTTTTAGGTCAGATTTACTGTAAAGTCTTGCTAAAGTTTCAGAAAATTTGGGTCAAGCTGAGAATCTGTAGTACAGCTTTAAAACAGGTAAGTATGTCGTGTCTTCCACTGTTGTTAAAGGCTTGCACAGCTCTTATCTGACAAGCCACAGCACTGTGATGTTCAGTGCCCCTGTGGTCTCTTCCATTCATCAGGTGAAAAAACATGCCAGGGAATACACTTAGGGAATAGTTGCCCTGAACAAGATAGAACAGCTCTCAAGCGCCCAGCAGCATTTCAAACAAAAGCGTTCTAGTAGGTCTTCACAATGATCTTCAAATGCTTATTCAAAAGGAAATCTCCAGAAAATTGACTGCTCCACTGAGAAATAAAGAAAGAGTATGCTAAGTACCTTTTAGACAGCTGATATAACAAAGATTATGATACATTGGTTGAAACAAATACATTTTTATCATACTTCTGTTTTCCAATGTGTATCTGTACGTATGATTCATATTTTATTGTACCTGCTGGGAAGAAAAATCAAAAACCTCTTGGACAGCTTTCAGACTAAGAAAGGAAAAAAATAATTTGACCATTACAAAGGTTGAGAAATTATAGGCTTTTTTTTTTTTTTAATTTCCTGCTTATCCACCTACTATTATGGCGGCTCTGGTAATTTGGAGTTGGCATTTTTTAAAAAGTAATTTTACTGCACATAAGAAAGGTGCTTGTCTTTACCAAGGAATGATTATTTCCAGGTAAAACACAGACCATTAATTCTGTGGAATAATGACAACAAGTGAATGTAATCTACATTTCCTCTCAGGAATCTGGTCTGGTACCAACAGAACTCCAATGCCCTCTTATGATGGATGATAAACTTGGAGGAACAGTGGAGTTCTGGAAACCGTAAACATAAGCGTAAATAAACTACCTCCACCCAGCAATTCCCATATAACATAGCTTGAGTTTTATATTAAACTTTAGTAATGATGTTTGCTCACCAATACAGCAGGTGATGAAATTATGCTTGAAAGAATTTTTTCAGGGGTCAACATCACAACCCATGGCTGTGACTTAGTTCAACAGGTAATGAGAAAGCTCTCTGCATCACCCTTCCTGTCAGATAATGAGTATGTTTTTTTCTGAGAATCAATATGCTGAAAGTTTTTTATGTAGTAATTCTTCAGTTCTTCAGTTACACCGTAACGTGTGTGTGTGTGTATATATGTATATATATTTATGTACATATCTAAGTTCATGTCAGACATCGTTTTGTCAGGCTGCCCCTCTGCTGCCATCTGTCACACGGAAGCAAAATTTAACAAAATATTGGTTGGGAAACTCAGCCTCTACTGCCATACCACCAGCTGCCTCTGATGTCATGGGCCAACATAATAAAATAGGAGGCATTCCTTTCAGAACAGCTCACATTCATATATGTAATACAGCTTTCTAAAAAGGCTCTATGTGTACAACCTTCTGTAAGCTTAAGAAATGTGATTATATTGCACGTAGGTATCACATAGCTTGGCAATATAAAGTTTCCAGAACCAAAATTAAACTTTATGTAATTCTGTGTTGTTACTGCTTGAAATAGCCTTTTTTTTTTTTCCCTAAGATCTTGAAACAAAGTGTTTATATTATCCAGAAAAAAAAATAACTTAGTAATGAAAAATAAATACAAGTGCCTCAGCATTAACTGACTCAGCAAATACTGTAATAACTTTGCATAGGAAAACGTAATGATTTGGTGTTTCTTAAGTTTGAACTTGCATTCAGTGAAGTAAATTCCATGGGCTGTTTCTGTAACTCTTAAGTCATTGACTTCATCTTGAGCCTTCTAATCACCTCATCTGAGACAGATCTTACCTACTTTTAATTGTTGTTTCTTTCTTGCTGTCATTCTTTTGTTTCAGGCATGCAGTTTAATAAAGACAACTCCTAATAATCATGTATCTAGATATCGCTTAAAAGAGGTAAAGGAGGGAGCATTGACCAAGAGTGATGATCATATGATGATATATAATAGCCTTTTCCCAAATCTGATGCTATTTGCTGTGTAAGAAAAAATTCATCTCTGTGAAAGAGCTGAGAGAAAATAAGACAGGATTTTGATCAATGCTGATTCTGGTTAAGTTTGATCACAGCACTTGACTATTTGGGCAAGTCTGGAAGTATACTCACAGAAAACTCAGGTTTTGCTAAGAGTAACAGGACTCTACTAGCTCAGGTAGGGAATGCTTGATCTATTTTTTCACTTGTCTCATCTAGCCATAATAATGGAATAAGATGCACTAACAATTCAGTAATTAATCTCACTGCTATCTCTTTAGTGAAGCTGTTACATTGCTGACAGTTTTCAGCTGTTTCTTTTCTTGATTTTTTCTTTGGCAGAAGGACTGATGGTTTTCTCAAGGTGTTTATAGAGATTTAAATATATATATATATATTTTTAATTTTGAGATCATTGTATTATTGCCTCCATCTACAGAGATGGTCATTGGGTTCCATCAAAGCAACACCCAGAGAGTTTGTGCTGGGATGGGTAGTGTATACCTTCCAGAAAAAGCAATGTTTATTTATGAATATATCAGGGAGAATAGTAAAGAGCAATTTTTTTTTCAAGTTTCAGGAAATGAGATTCATAAAAACATTAATTCTCTGATCACTATAGGTATAAATGAGCAGGAGTGTTAATAGTTCCTTCTCCTCTGGAGGCCCATGCTGCAGTATTAAAATGTAAATGAGACACATGTAGACACCTAATCTGGATGAGTCTGGGATGCAGATCTGTTCTTCTGTTCATTACATCTATTAATTTTTATTGCTACATGGTTTATAGAAAAAAAGCCTGGTTAATATATAAATATATTTATCTTTGGGGATTTTTTTTTTAAATGAAAAAGATGCAAAGAAGCTAGACTTTCTAAGGTAGTCTTCCTAGTTTTAAAATGATTTTCTGAGACAGTCAGGCTCATTCTCTTCTATATCTCTAAGGACTCATTCCTGTCCTTCTCATAAAAGACAAAAATCCTCCTGAGATACTGAATCAGGAAGATAGTATAATTCTTATACTGAGTTCAGCACAGCTATGCTTCCCAAGAATGCATTAAGCGTTGTGACTAACCTCTTTTTTTTCTTTTTTTCTCATCTTCTCCAGGGGGAGAAGTGTACTCAGTGATATGTTTGCAATTTACTTTACATATATAGTGCTGAACATAAGTGGATAGGGTGTGTTTTTATTAGGTAAAGTGAAAGAAAGGCAGCTTGCACTATAACAAAAGTAACAAATTTAGTGAGAGCTCTTTGTCACTGTGAGAATGCATTAACAATTTTAGCTGACTTTTCCACACAAGAGCTCTGTTGTGTTCCCCAGTAAGTTCCACTCTTGGAGGAAGCAGTCTTCTGTTCCCCATCCCTGAGATCTCTGTAGTCACCATGGGCTCGGGCCATCAAACACACTCATACTGAAGTCCTCCACTTTCAGATCTGAATTCTCACTTTCAGTAAAGGCGGTCTGTTGCTAATGTAATTAGGTGATTAATATTGAATGTCTACCACTGAATCAGAACTGATAAATACATTGGTCTAAAAAAAAAAAGTGGGGGAGGGGGGGCAGAAAAGAAAAAAGAAATGAAAAAAAGAGAGAAAAAACACAAAAACACACATGAATCAAAAATGCAATGTTCAAATTAATTTATTTTTTTTATTTGTACCAATGAAAGGTTTGGATAGATGTGGGAGAAAGGGAGCTTTATTTTAAAACTTTGATTATCTCAAGGGAAGCAAACTTCCATTTGTATTTAGAACAGAACAATTTCTAGCTTAAAGGCAGTCTTTTAATCAGCAAGCTCATCTGATGAAATGCTGTAGGATTTACTTATATATCAAAAGAGTTCCCTAGACATTTAAGAGATGCAACTGAATACGATTAAAAGATCAGTTTTAAACAGTTTGTGTTACAGTTTGTTTGCTGTGCTTTGTGAGAGAAGTTTAGTTAATAATGTGAGCTTGTAGTGTTTTAGAAGATAGTAAAGTATTGAAAGAAAAACCACCATTGTAGTTGCCTAGCAGAGATGCAACTGTTCAGTTTTTTGGATGTGATTGTCTGTAAAAAGTGAACAGAGAAACTATTAAGCCAAGGGTTGTACCCAAAAATAGAATCATTTATGAATAACCTTTCTGGACCTAATTCTTTGCTGGATTAAACCTCATGTAATGTCACTGTAGTCAGTGGTGCATAAATCAGTGGAGTAAATTAGCCCTGTCATGAAACCAAGAAATCAAAGGAAAGAACAGTCCAATAAAGCAGAGATGAAATGCTGATATTAGCAGAATGCCACTGTTCTTGGTATACTGCATTCTTAGTGCCCAGCAGTGAATATTTCATTCTTCCCAGGTGCAAAATCTTCCCAGCAGCACTTTAAGGTAGATTTATAATAAATGACAAAATTAATGATTTAGTTCTGTTATAATGCCACTTTAGGGCTCCCAACAGGAGCCTAAGCAGTTAGTAGACAACATCTGTACTCCTGCAATGTAGTCTCCAAATCAAGTCTCAA
The DNA here is from genome assembly GCF_019232065.1 of Centrocercus urophasianus. Lineage (NCBI taxonomy): Eukaryota > Metazoa > Chordata > Aves > Galliformes > Phasianidae > Centrocercus > Centrocercus urophasianus. The sequence goes on from NW_024884142.1 coordinate 44,213,276, forward strand.
TCTCTTCAGAAAAATTTTGGGACTGCTTTTTTTTTTTTGCTATCTGTTTTTCTTTAGCTGTATCTCACACATACAGATACTAGAAACTAGCATTCATACGTGTGGAGAGCTTTCTACAATGAAGACTGAAGGAAATACTAGGAAGATCTATGTAAGAGCTGGAGTAAATTAAGTATTGTCACAGCCTCCACTATGAAACCAGTAAAAAACAGAATGGATTTGTTTGTATTTCATGTCTACATAATATTAATGGCTTTAAGAACCCAGAATATTCCAGTGACTTTAGAAGTGCCTTAGATGCATTAAAAAAAATCCATTTACTCTAATCAGCATCCATAACAGCACATGGTCTTGTCTCAGACCTCATACTCTTTTGACTGTCTGACCCAGCGATTAGCTTGTCTGAAATTAAGATTGTGATTTCCCTCAGCCGCAGACAATGATTTTTGCACCATACACACTGAGAGCCAAGTCCTGGATGGAGCCTTTAGGTATTATTATGATCCTCATAAAGAGCTGATTGAAAATCCTACTGTTGAGTCTGCAGCTATACAACTGAACTATTTAGAATAACACATATCATCAGCACAGCTCACTTCTCACTGCAAAGAGGTGAAACAACCTGAATTCTTTTGAATTCCTACCATGCAGACTTCAGTGATGAGCTGAAGGATGAGAAACAGTTTGCTGTAAATAAGTAGGGAAAGCTTTCCGGACCTACATATAAGGAAACCATGTAAAGAATGCAACATGTAGCACACATGCTGTTATGTTGCATCTGGTGTAGGTATAACGTCTTGGCCATTGAACAGAACTTGCTGGAAGGACTAGCAGAGGACTCAGATCATACTTGTCCCATGGCATCTGTGATATTTGCCATTTTTTACCTATTTTTATGTTTTTTTCATGTGATGGTTTCAGATAAGCAATCTGCCATGGTATTCAAGCACCTCTCCAGATTTTCAATTTCTTTATTGAAATTCTGTTATTTCTGTTTAGAATTCACCTCTGGGCATGTTCTGAGGAGAGGAATGAAGGGAACAAGATCTGAATTTGCCAGCAGCAACATGAGATGCTTATGCAAACACATCCAGACCTACCCAAATTGGCAGATATGTCTTTAGGCTTGAGTGACTGGAGATATGGGAACACATTCCAGAGTCAGATCTACAGCCCTAATTTCAAGTGATAAAACATCATTACAACGTTGGTTTATAAGTGCACAAAGTTTAGCTGGCAATGTTCTGCTAAAAAAGCAGAGTTCTGCAAGAGGGTTAGTTTTTGTTGACAAATAACTCTGACTTTGGTATAAGTATTTACATTTGCAGCTGTTCAACTCCATCCATCCAGCCATCCACTTAGTTTTCTGGTTTTCAATAATTAAAATAAGATATTTCTGCAGTGGAAAAAAATTGATCAATTTTTGGAAGTTTTATTGAAGGATATGTTGCATTTTTTAAAATGCCAACTCATGACAATTTCAAAAAGAATCACATAAAATAAGTCAATTAACTCATTCTTAGATTTAAGTAATTGTTATAAAGAATTATCATTGCCTCGTGAAACATAGTCTAGTGAATTTTGTTACTTCTGTTGTTTCTGTTACTGCTTTTCTAAAACAAACTCATCTTTTTCTATGGTATTTGCTTTACATCTAATGCTATTATATTTTGTTTCAGCTGGCAGGCTTCATCTATGCCTGTTATGTTGTGAAATGTATTACTGAAGAAGAGGACAGCTGTAAGTACTAAAGCTTTATTACATACAAAATGAATTCTGTTTTTTAAATCACCCCTCTGCTATGTTGGCTCTTGCTGACTTCTACCTAATTCCCTATTATTCTGTAGCCAGAACTTGCTTTCTGCCCATCTATCTTGATCTAAAATTTCCAAATGCCTGGAAGACAAAGGAGTAATGAAATGCAGCTTAAAATAATGCACACTCGTTTCTTCTGGATAGATCACTGTAAATTTTTCTTTTCTCACTGCTTAAGACACACACACCAAAAAATCCCAGTTGACAAACACAACCTTTTTGTCCTTTTTTTCTTTTTTTTTTAATTCTTATTCCAGGCTGTTAACTGTCTTCACAGTAATTGGCTTCCACTGAGGGTATAGCTCTTCTGTGTTGACCTCAGTGCTGTATTGTAGAAGCACTTCTGGCAAGAAATAGCTTTAGATCATTGCAGGACCTTCGTTTATGAGAGGTGAAACTGTGGAGTTTCTCTTTGTTTGTGCTTCTCCCAGGGTACAATTACAAGGAGCAAAATGATTTAATGTAGATGTATGTTTGTGTTTCTTCTGTTTATTTATATCAATATAGGCCTGTTGATCAGAATTTGCTTTTAACACATGCAATGAAGCCAAGCCATTTTATTTTTTCTCTACCCTAACCTTGATTTTTTTAAAAGGGCCACTGCAGTGTTTCAGTACATCTTGGGATTCATGCTAAAGCACTTTAGAAGCAAGTATCAGAGCTGCATGTAACTTTGATAAAATATACATGAATCCTAGAGAGAGTTTTGCAACAGGAAGCTAAAGGGCTTTTATTTGACTGAGAGCACTGCTAGGGCTGGCAGGGGTTCCTTTGTGTGCTCTGCTGTGTATTGAAAGCAGCTGAAACCCTGTAATCTATTGGCAATACAGTGCCACTGTGAGCCATCAAGGGAAGATTTAGTGCTGAAACTAAACCTCATTCGGAGGTCTCTCAGATGATGCTCCTCTCAGTTGTCTGTGTATCTGTGGAGGTGAGAAGGCATAAGAGTAAAAGGAATTTGAGACAAGTGTGTGGAGCAGGGGTGCACTTTGAATGTGTTTCATTTCTTAGAGATGGACTCAAAGTATGTGTGCTTTTTCCTGCTTTCCAGCTAAGTGCTGGAGGATGGTGAATCCTTGCCCCTAGGTGAAATCCCTTTTTACTACCATCTTGCCTTCTTTTCTGAGGACTTAAATCTTTGTCAGTCTTCTGCAACGCTTTAAGAAACAATGTAAGTAAAAAGCAAGGAAGGGACTAGGTCTTGGCTTGCTGAACAGGCACAAAAGTCGAAGCACATTTGGAAGATCTCTCCTGTGGGCTGTAAGACGTGTTCCTGGCAGCAAAGCACCGTGGCCAATATGCTATTGTTTCCTGCTCACAGCTGAGGGAGCTCCCTGTTGTTCAGAAGCCACAGATTGTCATGCTTCTTTGAACGTTTTCTTGTGGTTGTCTTGCCTACTTTGAGGCCTTTATTACTTTGTTAGCACACCTCCACCAGGTCACTCCTTCCTGCCAGTGAGTCATCCTGACAGCCTGTCAGAGCCCACTGGCACACTGGGATAAAGCCCCACTCCACCTGCCATGTGGTCTCACTGCTTTGGGATCCTGGATGGAAAAAATGGTGAAAGGAAACTTCACAGTGGCTAAGTTATCCCTATGCAGTAATAACTCTCAGACCAGATTTGGCCCCTTGAGGTACCATAAATTTCTCCTTCACACTTGCCTGATCTGCATGAGACGATTCCATCTGTGAAAGTACTGAAGAAGGTATGTTTAGGTGTCTTCTTATCAAATATAAACACTAAATAGCATAGCATACATAAGGGATTTGTTACTCCCAGAGGAGTGCAATAGAATGACATGTTGCCAAAGGAGAGAGAAAGCACAAGAAAACAAATCTAAATTGAGTAAAAGATTCTAAAACTAGAACTGGGCAGGGAGTGCTCCCAGTAGAAATTAAGACAGCTTTAATTTCACAATACTTCAAGCTGCCAAATCTGGCGTGCTGCTAAGAAGAAAGCTCTGTAGCACAGAAAACAACCCTCCTGCCCACAGTGAGCTCCCTTCCACAGTCTTACTGGATATCTAGCACAGTACGAATTATTGTGCTGCCCATAATCACTGCTCAGCATCCATGTCTGGTAAGAGATGAGAACGGGCTTGTGCTTGCATGCAGTTTGGCAACTTGTGCACCTTTGGCACATTAAAGATATGTCCGCTGTGGAGGACTAGTTGCCACAAAACAGCTCCTCCACACTTCTTTCCCAGCTTCCAAAGAGGTCTAGGAAGAACAAGAGGGGAAAACAGACATTTTTTAACCACCTCTGTACTCATAGGCATCACAGGAGAAATCTAGATTTCTGGTTTTCAGTACCATGTAAGGTGTATGTACCATGTATGTTTTCAGTATCATGAAAGGAGCGCGCTCCTGCCAAACACAGATGACCATAAGGACAACCATATCAGCACACTCCAAAGGAGTCCCAAATACCATCTGATGAGATAGAGTCAGTAGAAAAAGCCTTTTGATACCTGTGATGGATTTGGTGACTATCCATATCTTCGGTTTCATTTCTTTTGCTAATGGGTCATGGGAGCTAACAGCAGCCCAGAAAAGAATTGTAAGAGGCAAGAACACTGAGCCAGCAGGAGTAGACAGCATTGCATGAGACTACAGAAAAAGTCAAGCATTCTCTAATAACCAGCCAGAAGAGTGTTCCAAACTTTAAACAGATCAGCTTATCAGCATTTCTCTGGAAAAGAGAAAGTGTCTCATCTCCTGTTGGCGTAGAGTCTCAACTGTAGAAACACAATCAAGTTACGTTTCAGCTGAATTAGTTTTGCTCTCAGAGCAATTGGAAGCTGAAATAATAACTATATTCTCGTAAAAGAAAAAATGAGCAAGGGTAGAATTAAGCAAGTATTTCACTAGATTAACCTGTTCTAACCTCACTGAAGGATTAAGAATGGAACAACAGAGTGATCAAATCAGGGTCATAAGTAAGGCTGAGTCAGCAAGCCTTGGGGTTTTGATAACTCACATACCAAATAAATCCAGCAGGAAACCCTCTAAATCAAAGTACAAGTCTGAACGACTTTTCATGAAAACAACATGCTTTGGATTAAATCTACATCAAAAATTACAGAGAAAGCTGCTTTCCTTCTCACTGTAATCTCAAGCAGTACCCTAACAGTGTGAACACCAGAGCCAAAACACAGCAGCCATCTCCAAGAATGAGACAAACGTGGCTTTTCCCCAGTTACTTCTCTTGTCAGTGCTTCACCACTCCTGGTGGCCCCGTCTGCATCTTGTTCCCTATGGTTGTGTAGTGAGGATGACCCTTGAAGCTTGGGGCAGCTCAGGTCTGGTCTGGGAAAGACAAGGGAGGATGGGTGCCCAGCAGGACTGCTGTCAACTCAGCACTCTCCTTTTCAGTATTGCCACTGGAATGACTAAGCTATTGTCATTCTTTCCTCATTAGCGTTATTAGCTGTAGCAATTAAAAATAAAGCATGAATATGTCAGCAACAATCATTACTTGGAGGCATTCCACAGCTGTAAACTTACCGGAGCACCTCATTTGCTTTCCAAAATCATATTAGTCCTGCATTTTTCAAAGGCTGCACATTATTTTTAATAACACTGAAATGTTCATTTAATGTGCATTTCCTCACTAGCAATTTGGCACCCTGCTGTAAGATGTTACTGCCTTAGTAAAGTAAATTCAGTGTATTTCTGAAAACGTTATTAAATACACAGATATTTAGTAGAAAGCTCTAGATTCCAAGCAATGAAGCTTCATCCTCCTGGGGATTTTTGTCTGCAAACAATAGAAAAAAAAAGAAGCCTAGGTTACTGAAGAGGGAATTCTACACTCTCCTTGCAGATTCTGGTGAGAGAAAGTGGACTGCCTTGCTATTAGAGAGGCTGCTCTAGTCAGGAATGAATCTCAGCCCAAATGACTGGAGATAATCACAAACTCAGTCTGTGTTCTACAGTGAAATCTTAATCCAGCTCCAGTTTGGACCTGTTTTCCAAACAAGGGCTAAAAGCAGCATTTATCCACCATATCACAATTCCAAGGCAAACAGAAGAAATCTGACCTGATTATTCCCAGAGTGCAATGAGGTACAACCTTTGCACTATCATCTCACACTAGCAAGAACTCAACTTGTATATTCACTGTCTTCTTTTCTCTCAGCACTGTTACTAGGTAAAGAGTGAAGAAAAAGAAATTGCAACTGGGTTCAAATAGATTTTTCTCTATATCCCATTGAGCACAGCATTTGTGTCTGTCTGACACAGAAATAAAGCTTTAGATAACCTTTTGAAATTATTTTATTCCCCTCTGAAAAAGCTTGAATTCAAGATTCTATTTGAATTACAGAAAACATTCAAGAATACAATACCCTGGATAGTGGATATCGCATGGTATGCAATGCAGCATAGCTGTTATGTTCCAATAAACTCAGTGCCAGACAACAACCCATTCTGGGATCCTATGCTTGACTATGTAGTACAAAGATGGTGAAAAGATTTTCTTTTAGAAGACAGTATTAAATGTATTGTTTGTAAGAGATGAGAAACTTTGATAAACATATCAAAATAGGGAGAAAAGACTTTTATTGTTAGCTCTGTTACAGCCTGCCTTCCACCTATGGTTAGGTTGTTTAACCTCACAATACTCCTGTTTCCCCTGTCTAAAATGGAAAATAATGGCAGGGAGAAATCTGCAAGCGTGTTGCCTCATAACTTTGAGCTTCTGGGATGAAAGGCACTTTTGAAATACAGAATATGCTTCGATATCACTTTACTTCTGTGACAAATTCTTTTCAAGGTCTGCTTAGTGAGACATGACAGAGAAGTAATACCCCACCTTCCATCCCTACTTAAAAATCTCTAAAACAAAGAGGAACTAGTAGCAAATGTTCAGCATTAATTTTCATTATTTCCTTCTCTTCCCATCTTCTGGTCAATAAGGCTGTAAATTCTGAGACTACCAGGATAGGAGAAGGCTAGAAAGGATGAAGAGATGGATCAGAATCTAATGTTGAGGGATAGCTGTAGATAACTGAAACCACCTTTCTTTGTACAGGTTTGAGCCTAAATGCGACTCTGGAGGTCATTTTCCTGGGCAGCTTTTTAGGTCTCTTTACTCCCACAGCTGCAATATGCAAGATAGTGTTACCTACCTGTTACACATGAACAAAAAAATTAGAAGGGAGGTATTAGCTCTATCCAGCTCAATATCCTATATCAAGCAGTGAAGAACACCTGATGCTTACTTGGACATATACATCCCATAGAGACACCTAAGAACAGAGCAGGTCTGTGGCTCCCTGAAAATTCTGGCAGTAATTTGCAATTCAGGAACTTGCCAGAAGTGGTTTCATTGTGGTCACACTTGGCTGCAGACAATGGGCCTTTCTTCCTAAATGTGTACCCTTCTGTTTCTACCAAGAACATATTCATCAGACACAGCCTCCTGGGTGAAGGAGTTCCAGCACTTCAGACATGTTTTGTTACCTTTGCACCTACCATTAATATGTGTAATGTGCCCTCTGTCTTGCACCAAGCAATCATTCTGTCTTCACTTTTTTCCATGCTACCACAGATTTTCAAAATCTTCAAGTGCCTCCTTCAAATTGTGAAGGAATACTACAAAATTTATGGTTGATTTTTGGTAAGTGGGAGGGGGTTCTTCATTTTCAAACCCTTTAAATCATCAAAGTAAGAGAAGCAGAACCTGGCATAAAGAATGGCAGTACGGTAAGGAGAAACACTCTTGCATTTCTGGCCCCCTCACAGATGTCACAGGATGCCATGGAGGAGATTCATCTCACATACCTACAGCCATATGTAATCCAGTTTAAACCAATAATCAGGAATTCTACTGTAGTCAGCAACACCAAGGAGCATCTTGCCCTGTCTATGTTAAACATTTTATTCACAACAGGATGAACTGTTGGTCTGATCTGGTTGGTCAATGCTAAGAAAAGCCCAGGCAGTTTAAAAGGAAGCATAGGAACAAAATAATGTAGTAACAATTACAAGCCAACGTTAAAAACAATTGTTCTCCAGCTGTTGAACAGGTCATTCATGAATGAGAATTCAATGAACAGACTACAAAAGCTGAAGCTAAAGTTTGCTTTTCTCAGCTGTGCTCTCTAATTTATAGCCTCTGGCTAAATTAGAAGCTTTTTTGTTTACTTGTTTCGTTTAGGGTAGTGACTGCTACATGAACAAAAGTAAACCAAGGGAGAGAAATAAGAGATAAATAAGAGATAATAAGTTGCCATGATGCTGATGGAAGCAGAAGGAGTGAAGCCTTTGAAATCCCATGGTACTGCCTCATGGTAGTTATCCTAAAGAGAGTTTGCTTGGAGAGCTGCTCTGCCACCAGGACCACCCAGGAAATTTCTGAGTTGCCTGTACAGAATCACCCTTTTTCAAATATCAGAAACTGTTTCTCGTATCATTCTTTCCAGTCATGTCTTACTTTGGATGGAACTTCTGCAAGAGCAGAAGGCTCTTGTTGAGCATCTCATTCTTGATGGTGCAAACCAGAGGCATTCTGCATCCCACGAGTCTTGCTTGCTGGTTAGAAAGCCCAGGCTGAAGATGTCAGAGCTGCAGAGTATGAGACTAAAATACTGGGAAAAAGGCTACTGTGGGATACTGTGACAACTGAGACTGGCTGTGTTTGAGATGCAAGTGGACCTGAGCATTCCAGGTGCCACAGGGCTTGGGAAACATTATACAGCCTGATCATGGATCATTTGGTATTGCACTGAAGAGAGAGAAAGAAACTTAAAGCTCAGAGGAGGTGCAGTTTGTTTAAATAATAGCAAGTAATTAGTCTGAAGACAAAATCAGTGATGGCATTTTATAATTACAATTAATTTAAAGGTTAATTTCCTTTGGTGTTAAAATCTTATTTAAAACATTTACCAGGAAAGGAAATTAGGATGTTACTATCAAGATGCATAGAGTACTTCTGGGAATCCTTGCCTATTATCAGTAGAAAATTAGGTTAGATTCAAAGTGGGAATTTCAATTCATTTTAGTGTATAATAGATGGTGGTCAGGACCTTGAGTCAGAGGGGTTGCTTAGGGTAGACTGTACAATTTGCATTTCCTTTGTTTGTGGGATTAATTGCAAATGTTTCTAACAAAAGGGCTGGGTTTATACATGAACAAGCTTGACATGAAAAGAAAATTGGTTATGGATTGCTGCCTTCATAACTAATGAAGTTGGTGTTCAAGGAATCCCTAGGAGACAGGACTGTAGTATGAGGCAAGTATATAAATAAAAACACACAGGGGGAAATGGTGCCATTGCTGGCTTCATCTATGCTAATTTTTGTTCTCCCTTGCTGTCTTCCCTGCCACTCCCCTTGCATCCATCACTGCCTCTTGTGGGGCTTGTCAACTTCAAGTTTTAAAAATGTCTAAATAACATAATGTGGGGCTTGAAGGAAGTAATATTTCCATTCCAGCAGCTCATCACAATGGAATACTGCTTAATAAAATCAATGTGCTGTAACAGCCAGAGGGATATATTGCATCTTTTTTTTTTTAACTATTCACCATCTAAGTTTTATCTTTTCAAGAAAGACATGTTGCAGAATTGTTGGAAAAGATCAACACATGAATGCTGAACGAGGGAATGAACAGTTAGCATCTTTTTTACAAAGAAGAAAGTATTTTTTACCAAAATGCTTTGTAAATATTACTTGTCTTATCATTAATTATTTTTGGGGAAGAAGGCAAAGAAATCCAGCTCACATATAACATTGTCCTCATAGCTGTGTAAAACAGATGGCATAAATGAGGTAGTGAATAGTGACAGCTTTGACAGCAAAAGCCACACTTGATTTTTAACGCATTCCCGGATTGTTTCCATGGCTGAATAGGAAATGTGAAAAAATATTTTGAGATTGAAAAATAAAACATATTTGAAATCAGGCAAGGTTAAAAAAAAAAAAAAAAAAAAAAAAAAGACAATTGCGTGGAAAATGTTTTCAGGCAGACTGTTGTGCTCTGTTTTATCAGTGGTGAAAGACTTCATTTACATTTGAATCATTTTTTGCTACTTGTTGGGATCAGCCAAAACGAGCAGGTGTAGCACAGTCAGCCTTGGCCAGCCAGGCTCAGCCCCGACTGAGGGGTGGCAACATCTCGGGTGAAAGGAGGTGTTGGTGTGTCACTGTGGTTGGGACAGGTTTGCATTCACATCCAGCAGCCCTGGAGAGGCCACCTGCCCATGACCTTGGTGTTCTCCTACTGAAAATCAGTGTGAGCTCCCTACAGTTTCCCACATGCTTGGGACATAACTTTGTGCTAAATTCGTCTTACCAGCACGCCTTCTGCTAAACTTTTCCTTATTACTTTCCCTTTTAAATAGCTAGATAAGTCTTCATTATTACTAGGTTGTTAACTTTCATAGATTTGGGCTTTAATTCTCCACTTTGTTACACCTACTAATGAGTCTTATTCTAATTTATTAATGCGGTGGTCACACTTGGAGGCCACTGCCCCAGGCATTTTCTTTTTCCTCTCCTTTTTCTTTTTTTTTCACCTCTTTTTTCTTTTTTCCTCTTTTTATCACTTGCCCCTAGCAATGAATTGGCTTAGAACAATTTTATTCTAGTGATTCATTGATTTCATTTGCTCTATGATAATTCAGCCCTAGTCTGCATTTTCTTTAATTCCTAGAATGCATTATGAGACAAAAGCCGTTTCAGGGCTAGATTTTTTTGCTCAGTAAGAACATTTGGAAGTAAATGGCTGTTATCTGGCAATAACCAGGTCTGTCCAGCTTAGAAAAAGAACGTATTCTACAGATTACTACTATTCTTGCAGCTGAGCAGACATCTTTGACAGGTGCTTTATGAGGCTTGGACAAGCCCCACTGCTTGTCACAGAAAAAAAAAAACCTGAGCCTTTGTCATCCAGCTGGTATGGATAAAGATGACAGGTATACCTTATCCAACAAGTAACATCATAAGAAGAGAAGAATCTAAAGGGGAAAAAAAAAAAAAAAAAAAAAAAAAAAAGAAAAAACATGTGGGGCAAATATCAGAGAATAATTTGACAATTGTAAAAATAAACAGGAAGGAAATAATAGCAGCCGGGCAGAATACAAGCTGAGAAACTGCAGAAATTTGTATGGGGCTTTCGCATACCACTGTGGATATCATGGGACTCAGAAATGCTGTGAAGTTCGGATTTTAAAACCCAGTGTTTCAGTTTCACCTAATAAATAAGAGAGCTAGGAGCACTCCCAGGCAGCTCATTGCACAGCAAGAGCCAGGCCCTGCCTCCAAGTCCTTATGCCATTGCAGACCATCCTTGTGCTGGCAGGAAGTGTTCAGCTGCATTTCCTGGCAAATGCCCTCCTTCCCTGCTTTATCATGCTTCGTGAGTCTAAATTTTGTGATATGCTCAATGCAAAGAGCAATAACATTTGATGATGATTGTAAACAAACTTTATTGAGACTGTTTTCAAGCAAATCTCCTCCTGCTCGCTGCACTGTGTAACCTGCACCAGACTATGTTCACAGCACAGAAAGGCTACAGCCCTAATGCCTATGGAAGCATCATCACCAGTGCGGCGGGTGGCAGGGTACTGGCAAAGCTGCAGGAGCAAGGGTTTCTCCATATGTTATTTTATATACTTTTTTCTATTTCTCATTTCCAAGGTTATTAAAGACAAGTTTTATGTTATTCTTCTCTGTTGTTTTTTGTTTGGTTGTCTTTTTTTTGTTTTTTTTTTTTCTGAATTTGGCTAGCTTTTAATTCTCAGCAGTTGTGCATAACTCACTCTTTCCTCAGACATTTGTACACCAGCATTGTCTCAGTGATGTGTTTCATCCTAGCCAGGAGCACAGAGTGGTGCCTTGCTGTGCAGTGAATTTGATCACTGCTTCCCTGAGGCTACGGGGCCTGAATCTTTGCCCTCCAGAATCAGTGCCTTCACAATGCAGATGTAGCACATGTACACCGCAAGTTCTCTCTCTGTGCTGTACCATGCAGGAATCATGTGCAGTCATGTTGCACAAATGCAGAAAACACCCGTGTGTACAAGTACACATGCTTCTTTGGTCATAGGACTTTTTTAAATGATGCCATCTTTATTCTGTACAGTAGTAAATTTTTAATATTATGTTAGGGCTTTAGATTCATTAATATATTTAAGGATGAGCATGATGCCAATCGCTGTACAAAGCCAGCTCTGCTTTTTGGAGCTTGCAATCTATTTATCGGACAACAGGCAGCTGCTGAGTACAGGCAAAAAGCACAAAGAACAAACATTAGTCTCTGTAGTAGACAAGAATATCAGTGCACTGACACTTCTGAGACAACTGTTTATGAAAAACTTCTCAGAAGGAGAGAAAATATTTGGAAATTTTACAAGTACACAGGTCAAGCTGGCAGCATGGGGGCAGAACTTAGCATTAAAAATTGAAGAAGGAAAGACTGACGTGGAGTCCCTACAGAAGGCTTTAAGTGTAGAAGGATTTAGCTTCTACTTGATGTGATATAGAAGATGTGATCAGTAGCAGGATGCAGAGAGGAGTATCATAGCCAAAGCTCTGCCCTTTTGGTTCCTTAACTCAACATTTGGGGAGTACAGAAAAGGAACAGTAATGATGTTTGACACCAAGAGCCCTGGGTAAATGTTATAGCTGTGTCAACAGACAAAAAAGTCTTCCTCTTCAATATGCAAAGATAATCGTCAGAAATTAAATCATATGCAAACCAAACTAAAGCTGACATCTAACTTGTAACCCCAAATGACAGGCAGAGCTGTGCCATCGCTCACAGGGAGTAGAGGCTGAGAGTGTTGGTATTAGCCATTCTGAACTGGAAGTGGTGTTTAATTATGCGATAAATATCACGGAGAAAAGGTGAGATTTGGTTTTGTATAGGAGCCGAACCACTCTCAATCATATTTGAAAAGTCGTGGTGGTCAGGTGAAGTCCCTGCTGGTAGAAAAAAGTCACAGCCATTTTTAAGAGGAGTAGATAGGATGATCCAGGAACTACCAATCTGGTATAGGACTAGGAGCAATGGCTTAAAACTTGAATATAGGAAGTTCCATACAAACATGTGGAAGAGCTTTTTGGTAAAGATGACAGAGCACTGGAGTAGGTTGCCCCAGAGAGGTTGTGGAGTCTCCTTCTACAGAGATATCCCAGACCCATCTGGATGCCTACCTGTGTAACCTATTGTAGGGTACCTGCTTTAGCAGGGGTGTTGGACTTGATGAGTTCTTGAGATGTCTTTCAACCCCTGCAATTTTGTGATTCAGTGGTTCTGTGTGAGGAAAGTGAGCACAAACCCATTTCTCTGTGACACAAAGGTTTTCAAAAAAACCACAAACCAGTGGTCATATGAAGTGCAGCTGGGTGACCACAGAGAACACTGTGCTCCAGCACCCGGGTAAGAAGGGACAATCTGACTGTGATTTGAGCTGCCTGCAAGGGACAGAATACAAGATGAGAAAAATCTTCTGCAGAAATAGAGAAAAATATCTCTAGAAAGCAATAGAAAATATATCCCTATGTTGAAGCTAATGTTCTGTTTGTATTACAGTTACAACCACCATCTCATGCCTCACAAGGCCCTTAGCATCAGCAAAGGAAGAAAAAACTCAGGCCAAATTTCTTGTAACATTTTTTACAAATAAATAGGACTGTTATTATACTATTTAAAACCAGCCAAGCAAATAAGCATCTCAGAATCCAATAGTTCAAATGAATGGGATTCTGTGTTTGTTTATATACACACATGCTTTTACTCAAGCAAAACATGACAAAAGAGACACTTCTGATAACAGTGACAAGTAAGATGAATGTAAAATAGAATAGTCAAAAAACATATTTGATGGATAAGGTTAAGGATAGAAGCCTCAGTAGTGATTCAGCTAATGAGCCTTGTTTTATTCATCTCATGTTAGTGCTGCCAGGAATGTATCAGTCGAACGACACTTTTAGTGACCTTTCAGGCACAGCAAGAATAAAATGCCTGCAGAAAGGGCAGCATTTTGCATGTGTTAAGAAACTACCTCAGAGTCCACGGGGAGCTTTTAATGCAGTCTGGACACTGCAGGCTTTGCAAGGCTAACTGAGAAGCTACTGCCATGAATCAAACTTGCTACAAAGAAATTACTGAAATTCTTTGCATTGAAATTCACTTTCTATTACTTATGTTTACATACCTAGCCATGTTTGTTGTTGCATTGTACATGTACATTGTACATCTCAACAAGGTCTCAATAGTATCTTCTGCCCTGGTTATCAAGAGGGGTCAGGTGCTGGAATGGGCTTCCTAGGGAGTTGGTGCAATCATGAGTGTTACCAAGGGACATGGTTTAGTGGGAAAATATTGGTGGTAGGTGAGTGTTTGGACAGGTGATCTTGGAGATCTTTTCTGACTTTGGTGATTCTGTGGTCATTTGGTTACACACGTGGGAGCTTCTATTATCAGCCTAACACAGATTTATGATCTTGTCTTGTCACCCAACAATCTGGTGTAGTAACACTTTGTGTTTACTTTGTGCAGCAGGACAAAAATGAGTGCACATAGAAATACTTAGCATGCATCTTTCTCTTGTGCCCACACAAACTTGTTTTACTTAGAGAAATCTTTTTTTTTTTTTTTTTTTTTAAACACATTGTTTCATTCTTCCTTTCTGAAAACAACCCTAAAGCACCCTTGAGACCTTTTACCCCATGATTGTAAAACAGAGCATCAATCCCCACAGCCTTCTAATAATGATTTACTGGTTGCGTGAAGGGTCTTGAGAAGATGAAAAAATGCAAAGCAGGACAATTCCATATCAGATAAATTGCATGAATTGACACCAGTGGGATACTCATTCAAACGTACATCTTGTCAAAGGTCAAGAGTGAGAAAAACAAAACAAACAAAACAAAGCTAAACAAAAACAAGCAGACAAAAAAAGGTACAGCAAAGGTTTCCATTCTTTCTGCTGCATTCATTATGTTTGAGGTTTTTTTCATTTCCTCCAACTTAGTATTTCACTAAATAACATTCATAGTAAATTCTTCATTCGCTTCCTATTAATGTAGTGTGCTTCCAAACATACATTCATGTTGTAATACAGTTTTTCTGATTGTTGCAAGCAGTGAATAAGTGGGAAGCAACAAATGGTATTTATCTTGATTTTAGCAAGATTTTGACCCTTTGAGATGTTTGCAAGTAAGCCAGTGAACCACTGTCCAGATAAAGTCAGTTTGCTGCAAAATTGCTTAAAACTGTTTGAAATTTAGTTATCAACCAGCTGGGATGACATTTCAGATGGGATCCTAGTAGGACTTTGGCTAGTAAGATAATGATCTTCATTGTTTTTATTAACTGCAAGGATGTTAGAGAAGAAAATGTTTACAAAAATTTCAGATAAAACCAAACTGGAAGGGTTTGGAGCACTTGCAAGGTTGGGATTAGTACCCAGAATGAGCTTGAGAAGTGGACTAAAAAAGATGAAATTCAATACAGACAAGTATAAAAGAACTCCTGTGGGGTACAATCAATCTGAACTCTTCAGACAAAAGACCACCTGGATTGACTACACTTATCAAATAAAGATCTGATTATTTCGCATGAGTGTGATGCCTTTGGAAAAAAAAAAAAAAAAAAAAAAAAAAAAAAAAAAAAAGAAAGAGAAAGAAAAGAAAGGAAAAGAAAGGAAAAGGAAGAAAAAGAAAAAGGAAAAAAAATAGAAAAAAAAAGGAAATAGTATCTACAAAAAAAAAAAACTTTAAAATAGTCATAAAAGGAAAAAAAAATGGCTCATTTTTCTTCATATCCTTTGGAAGAGAAGACCAAAAAGTAGAAAAGTAGTTAATTTGCAGGAAATTAAATTTAAATTAGACATTAGGAAGTTAGGCACATGGAAAGGCAACACAGAGAGACTATAGAATCTTCTTCATGACTAGTATCAAAGATTAATTTAGTTAAACGTCATTCTGAGATGGGATATATTTAATCCTGCCACAGGGCACAGAATTGGATAAATGACTTCTTCAGGGGTCGTTCTGGCCATGAAAGAAGGTGGATGACAAGTTCAACATGCCCATGGTTGCAATGGAGGCGAACAGTGGTGGTCCAACATAGAGTGTTGGTGGCTATTTGCTTGCAAGCCATATGGTGGACAGAGGATTACAAGAACATGATGTTATAACACTTGGAGTGCATGTAAAGGCACTCTTCAGTGTGGTAGATATTGAGGGAAATCTTAATTAAAAAAAAAAAAAAGGTCTCATAAATGCAAGTTTAAGGACATAAACCACTGTGAAAGTTCTCAAACCAATAGTTATAAATCTACATTTTGTGATTTTTGTGGGAATGTTACTGTGTTTATATCCACAATAAGGCATCTTTTGTCAAAATATTTTATTACTTTTTCTGTTGTTATTATTTTTTAATGTACACAAAACCAGTCTTTCAGTAACACTGTACAGACTTATGAAGAATGCACTTCTATATCTGAATTCTTTCTCCATTTTCTTTCAAAGTAAAATCAATTTCACATCTGTGTATGAGAGACAATATGTCAGGAACAAGAGGTGCCCAGAAATAAACCTGAAAAGCCAACAGTCAGATCCCTTGGTGCAAAAGAAGCAAAGGGTGTGCATTTACCTGTGTAAAAAGAGTGTTAAATTAGAGAAACAGGAGTTTCAGAGTCAGATGAGATTGAGTTGCCCTGGAAGTTGTTTAAAATAAACATGAGAAGACCATTGGGAACTGTGAGTGTTGTGAATTAATAAAAAACACCCACCCTGCAACCTTCCTACAGACCTCCAGTGCCTCGAGAGAAATGCTGCTTCCCTTAGATCTGTCTCATCTCTGAAGCTCAGATAAATTGTTCCAGCCCTCTGCGCATTGCAACCCAAATGTCAAAGGAGGGAATCGGGGAAACTTCTGTGTCTCAGAGTCAGATCAATGTGCTTTCTCCTCTACATCACTAAACCATAGTATGTCAGCAAGGCAGACAGTAATCACAGTCAGAAGTAATGTATTCACACTAACAAATAAATGGTTTGCAGCATCTGTAATGTCTGAATAGCATGTTGCTTTGTACTCCAGTCAGGTGGCCCACACGGAAAAGAGTGATATGTGTCTCTTCCTGACAGACAGACGATTTTTATTGCTTATTGTCTTTCTGTGATTTAAAATTTATTTTCATTTAAAAGATAAAGAAGGACCTTTTCCTTTTTCCTTTTTTTTCCCACTCATTTTATGCGTCACCACAATTAGCTGTTCTCATTTTAACAGATTATTAGGGGGTCCGTCAAAAATAATCTGTGCCGGGTGGCTCTTGAATGATAATGCCTATCACTTCTGCAAAGATGTTTCTAATGAAGGTAATTTGCTTCTTTTTCAGTTGATTTCATAGGTGGATTTGACTCTTACGGCTATCAAGGCCCACAGAAGACATCTCATTTACAGCTACAGCCTATGTATATGTAAGTACTCAACTTCAGAGATGTTCTGCAGTGGCAGGCTGATATTAAAGGATCATTGAAGTGAAAGATGACATCACTTAAAAATTCAGAATAGGCAGAAGCCTTTTTGCTGAACTGAATTCAAGCTACACTTAAGCACCGGCATTATTCTTCTGCTGGTTGATAATGATTTCTTATGCAGGATACAAAGTGTCGCTGTTGTTTAAATAACACTGAGCTCTCACCTGATTTTACCTCATTTCCATTCATGCAGATTCCACTCCAAGGCAGCACAAATTTCATTTAGTAGGAACTAGTCAGCTGACAAAACTTGGATGTCAAAAGTGGACGCATTCAGTATTAGTCTCTACTAATACAGATATCTGTTCACTGAAGCATGTCTGTGCCTCATTTCCAGTCTCTACATTAAATTATAATAATAAAAGAAAAAAAATAGCAACATATTGTTTTTAAAAATAGACTGAATAGAAAGTGGTATTTTATCTATCCAGTGAGAGTGAGAATTCCATCCCACCTAGAAGTGCAGCCAAATACAGAAATCTCAGCACACAGACTCAACTGAAGTACATTCACACTGGAACTTACACACAGACATAGACCAAGCCAGAAATAATAATCTCCAAATATTTCTGGATGCTCACTGCAATTCAAAGCAGCCCTGACTGCCTAGATAAATTGTACCTTACTGCTGCAGCCTTTTGAATTCTGTTTTATTTACCATCATCAGCCAAAGTGACAAAAGTATAATAAGCAACAGCTCACGAGGGAGTTGCGTTTAGTTTTTTCCTTTGTTACTCTTTTCACCATTTCTTTTGAGGAAAAAAAAACCTAAATACAGGAAAACAGAATCTATCCCAACACACACTCCCTACACCCTTTAGTATAATTTCATTTCTTGTGATTAATGGACTAAGTCTGCTGGTGGTTTAGTAGCTTTATGCATGGAACTGGCATTTATTCCTTTATCAGCAGTGCAATCAATTCTGCGGTAGTGCTTAGGATTGGGCCCTATGGGAGCTTTGCTAGGAGCTTTTTAATAATCTCAAATTACAATAGTACGTATCTCCAATGCCATCTTAACTTCAGCTTTCCATCTGTCTGTGCTCAAGTGAAGATTTTTCACCTGCACTTTTGGCGCAGTGCTGTGCATTTAGAAAATGTTATTTCCTTCCTAGTATTATGTGTGGCTCATAGGTGCTTAGAACAATTCTAATCCTATTTCTTTCTCAGTATACCATAGCTTGCATCAACATATGGAGCCCTCTAGCTGAGATATTATCCCGTTCTCTTTATGTTCTCAGTGTTTCTTCCAGAACAGCAGATTACATTTAGTAGCATCTTCATACTGACAGAAAAGAAAAGTAGATCCTCTGAAAAAAAAAGAAGGTGATATTTTTACATTTTTAGCTGAGATAGAGATGTATGATGAATCCATGTAAACTGTGTTCTGCCTTATTTCAATCTGCATTCTTGGTGTAGCATAGGTGATTTTGGTGTCTTAACTGGGAGACAGAAAGCAGTATGTAAGTTGACATTTTGTCCAATCAACCCACAAAAGTATTGCCATGTCCCAGCAGCAGTCAAACAAAGACACTTCATGTTTCCCTCTGACTATATAGTATTTGACAAGGTCCTCTAGAATTGCTGCAGCCTGTTCTTAAGAAGCTTTTACAGCATTTAGGAATACCTTTTTGTTGTTTACAACTGAGGCATGCTAGGAGTGCATGCATATGTATTTGCACTGCAGTTGCTCCATAAATGTAGGCAGGCCATTAGGCAGTTGAATGACAAATTTGAATGTCAAATTAATCAAGCCGTCGTTTGATCTGCTTGTAGCACTATTTACAGCAATAATATATACTGGAAGTCAAAACAAGCTGATATGATAACAGCAGGCTATAGAAAATGTTTTAAAGCATTATTTGTTGGAAGGAAGAATTGGGTTCCTTAGGGATTCTTATGGATGTTGACCACCAAAGAATATTAGCATTAATCTCTGTAGTATTCAAGAAGAAAAAAATGTAGAAGACCTTACTCTCTAAGTGAAGTCACCTGCACCTTACAGTATTCAGCATTCCTTGGGAATGAGTAAGATCAGAATCATTTGACATAGAAAAGCAGAGGACAGAATAGGAAAGACCTCTGCTTTATGTATGCTGCTGCTGTACTCTCATGAAGTCATGAGAATATAATCATATCCATTCAGGATACAACTATTCCCATATATATATATCCATAGAGCTATGTCCATGTAACAATTTCCATGATTTTATCAGCTGCTAGAAAAGATTGTTGAATCCATAGACAGCAGAGAATATATTAAACTTTATCTCAATTCCTGCGAGAAACCAAGAAAATGTAAAGGCAACTTGTTGTCTCCTTTATGTGCTTTACTATCCAGGCTCACAGTGAGTGCAACTAGTGAAGAGAAATCAGAGATAGATGGTTTATTTTACATATTCTGGCTACTGTCAAAAGCACAATAACACTTCTTTTTTTTTTTTAATTGGTGGTATAGTAGTACATATTGGCCAGCATATCAGGCATGCAATAGAAATGAAAGAGAAAAAATGATCTTAGCTTTGCAGGACTCACCAGAAGAATATCAGCTTGTAATGATGATGAGGTTCTGACAAATTTTGCAAATTTTGCAAAACAAATGCAAATTTTAACATGTATTTCAATAATAAGTGTAAAGACATCCCTCATTACTTACTAAATCATTTCATATGCAGAAACAATACAAAGGTGTTTATAATTGTGTGGTAGCTGTCAGTTGTTATCCTCATACTGCTTGCAGACATGAATTGATTTAGCAGATTATGATGACAGAATTCCATCAACACAAACTTTTGTCTCAATTCAAGCCAGACTGATTTACATCCAAGTGATTTAAATCAATCTGAAGTGTTTTACACATGCACAGTTTAATTATTATCCTGAAGGAATGCTGTGTTTAGTAATTGCTAACTGTTAAGACACACTGTTTTGCAACCAGAACTTTCTCCTGTTGTGCTGCAGTTAGCACTTCATTTTGTTAATTTGGAGCTTATACTGAACTTACACAAATCTACATGTGCAAGTAAATAGTTATAATGATTTATTCAGACTCTTCATTTTAACATTTCCGTTCTGTCAGTAGTTATTTAATTAAAGAATTAATACTTCTGTGATTTCAGTCGAGCTCTCCCAAAAAGAGCATTATAACTCAGTTTACGCGTGCACACTACGTTCATATAGAGTTTCATCAGTTATGCAAAAAAAAATCTTGATTTACGAAAAGGAAGCGTTGATAGTGAATTGAGGTGACTGTCTATGACTACTAATTCCATAAATTGCCTACTATTAGATTCAGACTCACCTTGTCTCTTTTCTCTACATTTTAGGCTTTGAGTTCCAATCGAAACTTTCCATGTCAAGTCTTGCAATTTCACCTTTAATTTAAATCAGTGTTGTTTTATTTAAAGAAAAAATCAATTTATACTGTTTTAAATAAAATAATGGTGCTTTGGGGGAGGATTCTAATTGTGACTATTATCTACCTGTTATAAATGGCTTTTTCATTATTTAAGTGCCAACAGTGTGCTCTATGCTGTGCAAGCCAAGAAGCCTATGCAGTCCCTCCAAAACGAATATGCATTTTAACGGGACAGAACCACTGCTCATGTATCTCCATGCAGTGTGGCCACAGCTGATGTCCTAAAAAAACAGCTTCCCAGCATTCTGAGCTGGAGATGCCGGTGCTCATCTCCAGACAATGGGACGAGAACACAATAAGATGATGGAAATCAATTGTCAAGAGAGAATTCTGCTCTTGGGAGGTGACCACGGATGGTGACTAAACACTGTATGCACTGATTCTGCTGTACATGAAAAAAATACAGTTATGATTGTGGAACAAGACTGCACTGCATGACCACAGTAGGAAGGAGGAACAGGAAAGAATTTTTTCTTTCCTTTCTTCATGATAAACTTGCTTGTTCATGAAAAGAAGAAGTGAAGCAAAAAAAAAAAAAACATGCATGTCTGATGCTGATTCCTAATGCACTGGAGAAATTGCTCAAAAGCAGCTTAGCCCTAAAGTGAAACTTGCTTTCCTTGTACTGAGAAGTCTGTCCTATGTATATATACATATGTATATACATATATATACGCATACATGTGTACTATATATACATAGAAACACATAATTATGCACATACAAACCCTACATATATGCGTGTATACACACACACACACACCAGGGCTGCTCTGAAATCAATGCATCCTATTTTATTATGTTGACTGTCAGCCTCAGAGTCAGATGTTGGTGTTAGGGCAATAGAAGGTGAACCTTTCCAACAGTACTATCAGCAAAGCCTTGTGTAGCAACCAACAGTATCTCTTCTGCCTCAGATTGTGAAAGCTTGGGTTTAAACACAGTGGTTGAGGTTGACACTGGCTTTCTGAGTATAACTAATTACTCCTGCTTGAAGTATGATTTTGAATGGTTTACTAACCCTGTGCTGACTTCTCTGAATGTACTCCAAAGGAAACCAAGTGATCACCTGAGCAAACACCTTTTCCTTTCTGTCCTCTCCTACTTGTGCACAGCCGAGCTGTTACTGGTTAGTGGTTTACACTGGCTTGCAAAAGGGCACCAGAGCTGCAGGGCAGTAATCAGGAATGTTTCTGGTGATTTATATGTATCTTTGTTTCCCTATCTTTCTCCTAGGTCAAAGTGAAAACGGGGACTGCTCAAGGTGGGCTGGAGCACCTGTCAAAGAAAATGTTTTGGGATTGCCCTCTGGTTCTTCAAAGAGCAAAAAAAAAATCCAGTTTTTGTGCTAAAAAAACAAACAAACAAACAAAAAAGGCTGATTGAACAATGAGACAAAATACAACAGACACATTCAGCCTCTCTTTCTAACAGGTACTAAGGGAGATGCCCCAGACCTCCTTCCTGCTTCCCAGCACCACAGGGCCAGAGCAGAGGCGCTGGTGCTTCCCTCTGGCTCCTCTGGACTGCAGCCTCGACCGCCAGTGGGGCCCATCTGGATTAAGACACGAACCAAGCCAATACAGTGCTTTTGGAGCCCCCTCCACACTCCTGGCCTCATTCAGTCTCTGTAGTCAACACAAGGCTAAGAATACTGGGATGACCTTGCAACAGAAGTCAATAGACAGCACGTTGTTTGCCCTGAAGGCTGTACAGTTCATACTTGCCTTAACCTAACTGCATTGCACATCAGAGAAACTCAGTGCAAGCTTTCTGAAGTAACGTCCTTTAGGCTCAACACGCTGTCATTAATTCTGAACGATTTCTAAGTCAGTAGTTTTCTTTGTTTTTTTTTTGTTTTCTTGTCAGGGAATAAGGCTCTGTTGCTCCGTGGCTCCAGAGTGACCTAGTAGAAAACTGCCAGCTATCAGAAAGTGCTTTACTTTTGAGGCTCCACAGTGGTCAAGAAACAAACCGTTTATAATGATTAAAAAAAAAAAAGAAAAAAAAAAAAGAAATAAGATCTTTTGGGGGGTCAGGGAGGGGGAAGGGGTAACATAGACTAATGATTGAACCTACTGGAAATAAGCAACATAAACAGTGCTTCTTAATCCCGCTGTTTTTGTTTATCGCACTTTAGGTGCTTTTATAGCTATCTCTAAATGTCTTTTACTAACTACAGAGACATCTGCAGATTTCTATCAACAAAGGCCAACTGAATATATACTAGCTATGTTTACTCTTTTATATCTAATTTCAAATGAAAATTCTCTGTAAGTGAGCTTTTTTTTCTAATTGCACCCTAAGGGATCTATATATTTTATTTTTTGGTTTCGGTTGGGGAGGGCGGGAAGGGACTAGCTGAGTTGAAGAAATATTGAAGACCTTTTTGTGGTATATTTGGGGGATCTGTTGTGTGTTAGAATGTGTATTTTATCTTCCTGTATTATTGTGGCTGAAAAAAACTGTGCTGTTACGTAGTTGGCAACAAGATGCCTTTGGGAATTTTGCTAGTAGGTCAATGTGTATATGAAATACTCTGAACTCCTAGGAACATATGTTTTGTTCTAAATCTGATCTGTATTTTCAAGCACTTAGGTGGCTTTCATTAGGAGAAACCAATGTTTTACTCAGGCTTTTCAGGATCTTGAATTATCACTGTTTCTTTGCTCAGACCCTGCACAGGCAAGTTCACACGTCTACACACCTGTGGTGGCCACATAAGTTTTGAGGGCAAGGGGGAAGGTCAGTGCGTGGAAGCGCTCAAGCTGCCCTCAAATGACTGACTTTTCCTCATTTGCCAAACCCTGGTGCCCACGTGGCTTCTGAGCTCCCACAGCCCATGCACAAACTCAACGCATCCATCCCTATACAAACCAATGCCCTTTGCGTGTCTGCATGGATGTAAAGTGTCACAAACCACCACTCTGGACAATGACAGAGGAACAGACCAGTGAAGATAAGATACAGGACACGTTCAGGAACTATACTTACATTTATCCAGTGAGATATATATATATATTTATGTACGTGTGTGTGTGTGTGTATGAATATATAATACACAGGAATAACTATCGAGAGGGGCTGCATAATCCTGGGAGTGTCTGGTGCATGGGGCCAGAACTTCAGGTCCTGTTCATTATTTCCTGCATGAATTAGGCAAGTCACTTAAGCCTGATCCAGTAGAACATTCAATGCTGTTTTGGATCTCAAGTTCAATTTTTCAGACTTGGGTACCTGAAATTCTGATCTCATTCTGGGGTGGAGCTGCTTTCCAGTCCCTGGGAAATCATGCAATTTCCAATTGCCAAGCTGAAATTTCCCATAAGCTGAAAATTTTTGAAAGTTTTATGTAATATTTAATGTAGCAGATGTATAATATTAAACACAATGTAGAGGTTTAAATGGAATGAAAATGTCATAACAGGGTATTTTAGCTTTCCCTGTATAGCAGTTAATCAAAATCATGTTTCTATAAAAATCATTTTCTTAATATGGAAAGAAACCAGTTTAGGCACTTAACTGATGATCCAATTTTGAGCAGATAATTTTTCATACCTTTCAGTGATTTCCCACAGAATGGCAACTACAGGTAGTTAGCAATTTTAAAAGTCAGAAAATTTAATGAAGCATCTACAAATAGTTTGTGGGCCTAATTTTAATTTTTTTTTAAAAAGGCCTTAATTTCTCTGTCTTAGTCTTCCCATCTATACAAAGGGAATAATATCTGCCTCACATATTTGTGTGAGGTTTGAACTGTTTATGTTTGTAAAGTGCTTAGGAAATAGGAAAAACATTTAATGATTAAGTATTACAGTGGTAACTGCTTATTCATATATTACATATAGAGTAGATATACACACACTCACACATGGATTACACATATATATATATACATATATGCCTATATGAAGTTGATATTCATAACCTTGCTTAAGTTGCAGTTAGAACACCACCATTAAAAGGAAATTAGGACTGTTGACTACTAAACTAAATGATTAGTGGACAGATCTCTTCTGGAAGCAGTTTAGAGCACAGTAAAGTGAGAATATCTGGATAACAATTTTGATTTGTACAGCTGTATCCTCCTCAAAATCCAGTAAAGAATGTTATTTTTCTAGGCTGGGCTTTTGTTATAAACTTAAATATTCAGAACGCAAGAGATACAATCCAAATGTGTCTTTTTTTTTCTTTTCTTTTTGGCATTTGTTAATTCTGAATGTATTTTTAACAAAAGTGATTTTTTTGACTTACTAGTGTAATTTGCATTTAAAACAATAAATGGAAAAAATATAGGTTTCCAAGCTATTCATGGCCCCTTGCTGCTATTCACAACTTACAGGAAACTTAGAATTACAGTTGCCAGCTGAGCAACAATGCAGGATAAAGAATCCTGTTACATTTACATGATGACAATCCTGATCTGTGCAGTGCATGGATGTGACAGCGCTGAATAGAAATTGCCGGGTCATGACACCATTTTAATGCAGCCATAGGTAGCAAGAATTTTCATTATCACTGACACTAAAAGGTTTCTTTTACAAGACTGACTGCAATAGACTCTTCCCTTAGAAAGCATCTTTTTTTTTTGCCCACTCATTGTGAATTTTAAGCATATAGTAGGTTTACAGTTGCCAACAGTGTTAAATACAGCAGAAGTAATACTTGGTAAGAGGGAGCTATGTAACATTAATATTTCCATTGCATATATGATATTCCTTGTCTCTATACTGCAATGAAGAAATCCTGTCTTAGGTAATGTCTTTACAGAGCTCTTGTATATTGACAGCTTGCCTAAGGGGCTTTAATGAGGGACCATATACATTTCAAGATATCTGATTGTGTTCTCTTCATACTATTCCTTAGTTCATTAATTGTTGCCTGTAGGATTTTTTTATGCTGTAATTCTAGTGAAAGTGGTACTTTTCAGCCAGGTAAAGAGAAAATGCTTGTGCTCCACTTGCTCAATTTAAGTACTGTTCGCAATGCTCAGGAGCCATACAGCATTTTGAAACAGGCTGGTGCAATATGTATTGATTCCCAAATGTCTCCAGATAGGAATGGCTGCTAACTCAGTCTCAGAAGGTTTTTTAGCCATTTGCACTCTCACCTTCCATTTGAATACACTGATAGCAGGCAAAACAAAACTACATACAGCACTAGTCCTTTCAGCATTTAATACTTTTATTTTCAGTTCTCTGTTTTCTTTTGAATGCAATTATTGAGAGGTTGTCTCTCAGTAAATCTCATCTAAATCCGAATCTGAATTTCCAACCAAAGGCAGAAAGCCGCACAAATAGGCTACATATGTTTCTTTTTTTCATTTTCTTTCTTTCTTTTACTTTCTTATTTGCTCCAAGAAGTCTCTTCAACTTACCTGAGATCAAACAGGTAAACTTTATGAGTTTTTTTTCCAGCTAATGTAAATCTGGCTTCTTTATAGTGCATGTGGATTGGAGACAACCACTAAAGGTGAATGAGATTTTGTTAAAGAACCAATACATATGAGTATTGCAGAAGGTATTGTGTTCACTGTTCCTTTGGGAACGATGCGGATCAGTTGTCATGCTAATCAATCCGCTCCAAGCTAAGTGCAATAATAAATGTAATTACTGTATATAAAAGAAACTGCCCTTCAAACTATGGTTGCTCATTCTCATAAAGAAGTAGCACAACACCAAATGAGTGAATGAAAACCGTTTCCTTCTCTTATTGTCTATCAAACTTCATCCCCCCATGGATCACAGAAATTGTCTCTGGTCTTGCATCCTGACAGGTGCCTCTGTTGAGTCCTTGACAAGGAGAAACAACTGTGGTCAGCTGGATCTGTAACCTTCTCTCCTGATGGGAGAGGAGGAAGGACACTGTACCAAATACTGTACTTTAAGTAGTGTCATGCATGCATTGTTATCCATCTTCCTCCACACGTACAAAAGAGGTCTCTCAAAATGCTCTGTTCTTTCATCTCAGAAACTGGGACAGATAGTCTTTTACAAGGTGCTTCCAAATTCTGTTGACATCAGTAAAGAGTTTTTTCTTTAAGTATAATTAAAGCACATTTTTTTCTGTTTTCTCTTGAGTAGAAGACAGCTCTCAAAACTTCCAGAAGCCTTGGGATTAAATATTTTGAGCAGACTGTGAAACTTGAAAATTCAAAAAATTGCTTGAGACCATCTCTGTCTCAAAATGATATCACGAAGACAAAGGCAAGACTTTATACATTCACTAGTTAAAAAGCATTTTCACTATCATCTCTTACCTATCTACTTCCCCAGCATTGTCTTCATCCTGCTGGCAAATAAGTCATATGGAGCTAAACATGGAAAAGTATTAATTTATACTCTTCAACAGTCTGCTGTATTCCCATGCATTCCAGAGTCACCCTTACCTGATAATAGTCCTCTCTTTTTTTTCCTGTCACCATCTTCCTGACCCTTTCTTACTCCTGTTCTGCCGGAATACATCTACAAATCTCCTACTTAAAATACATACTGCTCTTTGTCATATCCATTGTTTCAAACTCTCCTTATGATGACAGTGATTGCAATAATGGAAGATGATGTCATTGAGGTTATGTACAAAACTGGAAGAACGAGAAGCTTAAAGGTTACATATGTCCTCCGAAGGCCCAAGATACAGTGAGACACTTTATACAGCTATAAAGGTTGACAGTGTTACAGATACCATGAGATTCAACTGGCCTTAGTAAGAATCATTTTCAAATGTGCAATTGCATTTGCTAAAACTGTAGTTCAGTTGATACAGAGAGTTATAAATACCTAGTGTTACACAAGATACAGGTGAAATAGAAACAGATTCATAGAAAATGTGTTTATAAACACTTTGACCAAATCAGACTTGAATTTCAATCTCTTTGAATTTGTCTCAGATTTTTTTCCTGTTGCAAATATTTGGATGGTTGATTTCTGTGCATGCAGGTGTTCAGAAATGAACTCCTTGTTCCTAGGGGGACGTATAAATGTGTGCAGTTACACTGATTTACGTGAGATTTTCAGTATTCATGCATCTATATGCATTTGCATTGTGTTGGCTCATTTCTCTCTGCAATATACGTACATAAATATCATCTGAGTATATTTCACAGTGGAGAAACAAAACTATATACACAGTGTCTCATCTTTTCTACTTCTAACTGTTCCTGCCCTTCGTCTCAAAGAACTCAATGCCCTGAGTGTTAATTTTTCAGATGGGCATTCTTTATATAGAAATTAAATTTCCTTATATTTACATTGCCGTATATGAGCATGATGCAACACATGAACACAGTAAATAAAATGGTCCCTTCTGCAAAGAGCTTGTATATTAAATAAAATAAATGAGATCATCTCAATTAAAAAGTAAAAAAGGAAAAAAGGAAAATATTAACCCAATGATCTCACAGTCCCACTCAGAAGTTAAAATTTGATGAAAAAAAAAAAAAGTGCCAAACAACTCCAGGAAAAATAACAGGGCAAGAAAACAAAACAAACAAACAAACAAACAAACAAACAAAAACAAAACAAAAAAAACCCTATGATTTACAATTATAATGTTTTGTAGCTACTTTAAGTACATACATATGAAAATAGGGTAAAAAAATTAGCCAATTATATCCCACTAGAATATCCAATTAACTTATGATAGCTCCATATAGATGTATTACAAGAAATACTACATTTTAGAGGCATTTAAAGCAGTAGCTATGGAAGAACAGCATTGAAGTAACTGTAAATTGATGCCATCACTAAAGGTTGATGGATTGATTCAATTAATCAGTAAGTCATTTCTAAGAGTTCTGCAGGGATTTATTTACCAAACACTTACATTGTTTATTTTCCTCTCTGGAGGGCATGTATGCTATCATTTTTCTTCATTATTATTCTCATTTCATTCATCAATTTCTGACAAATATTTTCATGCCAATGTGTGGCACGTTGCGCGTGTAAATTGCCTACATTCACTGATTTAAAGCAATATACTCAGAGCTACCAGCAGGCAAAAAGTTTTGTTTTATTTCCCTCAGGTCCCAAGAAACTCTGTTCATCTATAATCACCATCAAGACATGCTTCCTGTTTGAATTTTTCTTTCATTTTTCAATGACAGGGATGTTTAAGGTCTTGTCTAGCACAACATGTGGGTACCTGCTTAAACTTCAGACAGAAACTTAACAAGAAAAATATTTTGGACACTGTTGACACTATCATATAAATATTGGTTTAACCTTATATTTTGTAGTTCAGGAAATTCAGGAAAACAGTACAAGAATCATTTGAAGAATTTCAGCAGTAGCATTATGTTTTCCACAGGATTTGACTGATCTTAGTTTTAAGTATTTTCATAGCATGTCTTTTAAAAGAAATGCATGGAAATGGCCAAGTGAGATCAAATTGCATACTATGAAATTGCAGATGCTGGGCGGGTCAGAAGACTGGGGCAGTCCACACTGTCTGAGGAACTTCTCCAGTGCATTCATAAAATTCCTATGTATTAGATTGGGATCAACAACAGAGAGGTGGTAGCAGCAAAATTGAAAGAACCTCATCTAAAATATTAAGTTGCTGGCAGAGTGAAATCCCTGTATGGGTCTAATTGCAGCTGGACTGCAGATAAACAGTTTAAGATGTCAGGGGAAATTGTGTCAATATTATCAAGGGACTAACCCCTGTACCATATACCCTTGACTGACTTAAAGGAGTAATGGTGCATATACAGCATGAGTAATGACGTAATGCTGTTGCATCTGCAAAAATGATTTGTGATTGAGAAAGTCAGCATGTGGTCACATTGTAGCTGGTGGTAACACACAGGCAATGATCTCAGACATCCATATAACATATAGCCAGCATTATTCATATGTATATTTCCATTTTCCTCTGCCCACCAAGTTTCTTCTGTTGGGATTGTTTCCAGTAATGCAGATACTCACTAGAATTCATGTTATTAAATATTGTATTATTACTATTTTTGCATCAATAGTGAAAAAATGATTTTCTTTTCCTTTCAGATTTGAAATTATTTTCATTTAAGTAAAATAAGCTGCATTCATAGATACAAAATATTTAGCTCTAGCCACAGGTCTGTTTGTAAAGGACAGATGGAGCCAGACAACTTCATAGTGGCAACCAGTGAGAGTGAGAGGCAACAGGCACAAACTGACATACAAGCAATTTTTAATAAGCTATAACTTATTTACTGTGGAGCACTGGGAGCCCAGAGAGGGTACAGAGTCTTTTCCTCAGAGATCTTCAGATCCTGTCCGTGGTCCTAGGCAACTTGCTCTGGGTATTTCTCCCTGTGCAGGTGACCTCCAGAAGTCCCTGCCACCCGCAGCCATTCTGTCATCCTTGCCTCTCATTTAAGCTATATTTGTTTCCCTCTAAAAATATCCCCAGTGTCTACAGACAATGAGAAAATTTTGTTTGCTGTTTTGGGGTAGACTCAGAATTAACCTCTGTTAATAGCAATGCCAGCTCCATTAAGATCATTAGGAATTTTGCTGTTTGTTTCACTGAGATCACATCTCACTCTTCACAATTAAGGTGCCTGAATATTTGCTTTCCTAGAAAAACAAACATCCACAGCAATTGCCTCCAATAACTTTTAAATGGCTCTACAAAATGTCTAGTTTCTTTTTTTTCCACTTTCATGCTCAGCATTTATGAAACACATGGGATGGTGATCAAAAATATATCTATATTCATTTCCACTGACCTTCGTGACTCGCTCATTACAGCATTTGTACCAGTAAAATCTTTCTATCATTCCCACTCTTCTGTGCATTTTATTTCGTGTGAATAAGTATCACTCCAGAGGATTAGCACCCTAGGAGGCTTTCTTCAAAACAGGAGTGCTAAGGAGGAATCAAAAGACATTTGCATAGCTGTTTGGCCCATGTGATAGCGGAAATCTGCTGCATGGCCTCTTTTCCTTCATAATAAATGTTAAACATCAATTGTAACCTACAACTCTCAATGTAAGTATTTCACATTCTTCTAGCTTCTTGCTCAACTGTATCGTGCTCTTCAGAGTTGATAAGTTTTTCATTGAGCAAACTCATTCAACAGCTGGGAAATTTTTGCACATAAGCAGAAAGATAAAGGACAATCTTGAAAGGCAGGTTAATAGTATCCAGTCCTTATGGATATACAATACTTGCTAGAAACATTACTCACTTTGGAGTTTCTCCTATTCTGAAGTGCCTCTCTGATTAACATGGCCTGAAATATAGTTCCTGACAAAACTCTGTCCAAGTCAGACTTCCACCCTGACAGCCGCTTCCTTTCCAAGACGATGTATACAACTCTATAGTTGGCTCAATGAAAGGAAATACAGGACAAGCTAGCCTTTATTCCTCATGCCTTTATTACCTCAAGCTTGGCTTTCTCAAACCTGGACATGTGAGACAGCCTCAGCTCTCAACTGCATTTTGGGTAATTAAACTGAACTGCAGGTGTGCACCAGTGAAAGTTGAGGATCTCTGTGTCCCTGTGTGCTGTGCCACTTGAGCAGGGCCAGAAGCAAGGATGTACAGGAAGGCCAGGCTGGATGTGGCTCTGGGCAGCCTGGTCTAGCAGTTGGTGACCCTGCACACAGCAGGGGGATTGAAACTAGATGTTTATTACGGTCCTTTTCAACCCAGGCCATTCTATGATTCTATGATTCTATGATTCTGTGATTCTGTGATTCTGAGATTCTATGATTCTGTGATTCTATGATTCTATGGTTCTATGACAGCAGGATCCCCTACCCTGCTCATTGCTCTGCCCTTGCCTCCAACACCTTCACTCACAGCCCGCCCAGCCTCCAAAACCATTATTTCCCAGAGGTTCTCTGTGGTCCGAGCCAAGCAGCCTCATCATCCTTACCAGGCAGATGCAGCATGTCTGGAACTGCAGAAATCTCTTCCCAAGTCTCTGTTCTTACCCAGATCATGCCTTTCTTGGAGGAGAAACAGTCAGATGGCTGTTGCTTGGCTCCAGCTTTTGTATCTGAGGAGGCATATCTGTATATCGCCTTGCTCTTAAGAGACATTGCACTTGCTAAATAGTTTTATTAGAGGATGAAGTTTTGACACTTCAAAAATTTTGTACTAGGAAAGGTATAGAGAGGGTGTACTTCTGAAAAATAAACCTTAGGTGAAAACAGCTAAGTCGCATTTTGAACTTGAATTTATGCAAGCCTCTTTTACAGATGTGAAGACATCTTCAGTCATGTGTATAACTATTTTGTGTTTTATTGCTATTATTATTGCTTATTGGTATGGTTTTTGCTTTATTTGTTTATATATTGATAAAACAATCAGAGGTAATAACAGAGAAAACTCCTGAAAAAGTATTGTAAAACACCAGAAGACTGCTGTGTTAACCATCAGGACTGATCTCAAAAAAACATCCCCAAGCTCAGACCTGATGTCTGTTTGCACTGAAAAACAACTCCTGAGCCCCGGAACCCAGCAGGTCTGCTTAACTCAGGTTGTTGAACTGTGTTTAACTGGGTTGACCACTCACTCTCCCAGATCATCTACCAGTCCTATCACCTTTGCTTTCACAAGAGAACAAGCTCTAGACTTATGAAATAGAAATTCATTACTCATTTTTTATCCTGAGTTATTTCTTTTCTGAACTTCTCAGCTGAATTGTCTGTAACTGAGGCTGGAAAGAGAGAACAGTTGGATCCTTGAAGGACCTACTGACGCATAAAACCACTGGACTTTCTGGGGAAATTTGGATTGGGAAAACCCTTTGGTTAAGCCTTCTCAAATGTTATAGTATTGATTACAGTTTTAAAGAGCTGGGCTCCACAGTCTAAGGTACTTTATTTGTGTTGTATCGGTGAGGAGAGCTAACCTCAAACTAGACCCTCAGTCTCAATGAAAGTCAGTGGGTCTTCAATTCTTCTCAGATATTTGACTTCTTAGGTCTTTTTTTAAAGCCTCACTAATGCTTATTTTCATTTTAAATTCTTTTGAAATGAAACAGAAGGACCTTTGCAAACTGGTGCTCTTTTTGTTCAGACCGTGTGGACCAGTACATTTTGTCCATGAGGCTAAATAAATACATTAACTTGTTTCAGCCCTTGTGTTTCAGGGTTCCTCATGTCTTATGCTCTGCTAATGTCCCTGAAATTTTTTCACAGCTTGCAGGGAGAAAGAATTAGAAATTTCATCCACATCTGCACTGGTATTTTTATTTTGTGACCAGTGACTTTTATTTCATATTCTGATGTAATGAATGCATGTCAACAATAGTAAAAATAACTCTGATCTGCAACTATCTACATACTGTGACAGTTTGCACTATACTTCCTCACCCTCTAACACTTCAGAATCCCTTCCTCTCCGATCTGTCCCAAGCAAGTGGGAGAGGCTTTTTTGTATACCTCCCTGGAGTGCAACAATTCTGCCTTAAGAAAAATGATGTGAGCCCTCCCTGACCATCAGAAGAGAAGTTGTTACTAATTACAATTAAGATCTTGCCAGTTATCTGGATCCACTGATAATTCTCATAAAATCCTGAAGAAAGCAGTAAACACATTAACAGAAATGTGCCAGAAGCAAGTTGCTATGAGTCCTTCGTCAGCTTTTGAAAACTACCTCAGGTTTATAGTCATTGTGACACAACACAGCAGTCCTGAGCCTTCACAGGTAGCCCAGGTGGGCAGCTGGAAAAGGCCACAGTTACCAGTGGGGAACAGCCCTACCATTGTTCATTTTTCTAACTTATCTGAAGCACACTGGAGATTTGACAGCAGAGGAAAAGACCTATCACTTGTGACCCTTTATATGAGGAACTAAGTACAAAACTAACCCTTCTTCATACTACTGGCTCCAGTGAAGCAGGATGTGCATTCAAATGGTATGCCCACCTTCCTTGGATTTTGGTGCAGCCAGTAATATCCTGCTCTGTGTACAAATAGAGGGCAGAAATTCTTCTGCTGAGATCTCTGAGCACAGTTAACACTTCTGTAGAGTCAAGGCCTTGCCCAGAGAACCTGCCCTGTGCCACAGCCTGGGTACACAGCCCACAGCCTGGGCTGCACACCAATGTAAAATACAAAGGGCTCCATCTCTTGAAAGAGCAACTCAAGCCTCTTTTATAACTCTGAGCCTCTTCTACCCCTCGAGAACTATAAAGGGGTCTTAAAGAGAGGAAGAAAGTCTTAATAATTCTGTCTAAGTATACTTAGAGTCTTGATACTTCTGACTGCCTCATTTGACTGCAAGAGCACACAGAGGTCCCACTGAAAACTGGAACTTGGCCCAACATCAGCAGATCAGATAAAGTACCCTCCTTCTACAAAGCTCTTTATTGGTATTCATAGAATTACAGATTAATAGAGTCATGGAATCATAGAATGGTTTGGACTGGAAGGGACCTTAAAGACCATCTAGTTCCAATCCCCTACCATAGGCAGGGACACCTCCCACTAAATCAGGCTGCCCAGGGCCCCATCCCACCCCTATCCAACCTGGTCTTCCTAACCTGATCTCCCATGGCTGGGGCATCAGCAGCTACTCTAGATAACCTGTCCCCAGTACTTTACTGTGCTCATTTTAAAGAATTTCTGCATATTGTCTAGTCTAAATCCACTCTCTTTTTATGTAAAGTATTAGCCTTTTTCTATTAGTACACTCCTTGGTAAGAGTCTCCAACATCTTTCCTGTAGGCCTCCTATAGGTACTGGAAAGCCACTACAGGATCTCTCAGGAGACTTCTCCAGGCTAAACAAACCCAGCTTCTTCAGCCTGTCTTGGTAGCAGAGGTACTCCAGCCCTCTGATCATCTTCCCAGCCTTCTCTGGATCCACCCCAACTCTATGTCTTTTCTGGGGGATCCAGTCTTGGACACAGTCCTCCAGATAGGACCTCACAAAAGCAGTGTAGAGGGGGATGATCACCTCCTTCAGCCTGCTGGCCACACTTATTTTAATGGCATGCTTTATTATTCATAAATAATAGATTCAGTACCTTATTTATTTTGTTACTCCAAAATACATGGTAATGCCTTTTTGGCAAGAATATTAAAGCAGGGATTTTTCATGCCCAGTGTGACTATGGAATCCCTCTGACAAGTGCTGAAGCACAATGGCTCTTTAGCCCTCACCACAATTTGGTACAATTAATACCCTTGCATAGGGGGCACAAAAGTTACAGAGGCAAAACAGAGTAATGGAGATTAACAGACAATGAAGAATGCAGTATATTTAGTAAAAGCTTAATGAGAAAATCCCACGGTAACCGTCAAGCTTTGGCTTTTGTGTACAGCTATCTGCTGCACTGGCTCATGTATGGTTTGCTGCTGACTGTTCGAGAGAGAAAAATTGTGTGAAGGACTGAATTACTCAGAACTATAGCAATGGGACAGAAAGGTAGGGGTATGGCACATGTATGTGAGCAAGGTACATGCACTCTAGTGTCCTGGAGAAGATGATTGCAAAGTGTCATGGTGTGGAACATACAATTCAAATGGATTTGTATCAGATTTTGGTCCTAAGAGCACTGAAAAGAATGGAAACCAATTATTAAACCATGTAATGGCAGAATCACAACAAAGGTCTTCTTCCACATTCCATTTGCTGTGATAGCTGCCATCCTCGCTGTCCTTTCTTTTTCACTGTGCTCTCAGAACTCTGATCTAGAATCAGACTAGCCTGAAATAAATGCACTGGCTTTCAAATTAATAAAGATTTTTGAAATATTGTGTTATTTTAACTCAGGTTTGGCACACGCTGGTAGCAACCAAGAAACTATTTAGGTGTTAACAGCGCCTGCTCTCTTGAAAATGTGTGGCTACAGAAAGTTAGCATCATGATTTAAAACATAAAAACAACTATAAAACAACTGTATTTTGTCACACTGTGCCATAAATGCGAAGTCTGCCTCACATTCCTGCAGATGAATTGCTTTAACATACATCAGACAGGGATTTGGAGAGTCTCATTGCAGAACTTGGGGCTCTGAGACATTAGTGAAACTGTCACTAAGGAACTGATTCTGACAGAGTGTTCTTTCACACATCTGTGGTGGGTTTGCAGGTCTGAGTCACACTAGTGAGTCACACTGTCAGCCAAGAATAATGTTAGGTGCCATAGTTGGTATTTTGCTCGGGTCTCAGGCCTGCTTCGTGTCTCCCTGCTGCTTGCTCCCTACTTTGGCTGTTAGGAAGGGATATTTCTAGCTACCAGCTTAGCAAATTGTAGCCAGTTTGCAGAAAAAAAAAAAAAAATGTGCTCTGGATGTGAGTAGAGTTTCCCATGGATATTTCCCACCCTGGAAAGTAAATTGCTTAGCATTTATCAGGCCAGCCTGAAATAGTTCCCAAAATAGAAGAATGTATAACATTAAATAAAAGGTATTTGCTCTAGAATGACTAAAGGAAAGCAAGGAAACTGTTTACTGGTTTTGCAAGTGAGTACAAAGAAATGAAACAAGTTGGCCATGAGCCAGCAATGTTCCCTTGTGGCCAAGAAGGCCAGTGGTATCCTGGGGTGCATTAAAAAGAGCATGGCCAGCAGGTTGAGGGAGGTGATCCTCCCCCTCTACTCTGCCATGGTGAAGCCACATTTAGAATACTGTGTCCAGTTCAGGGCTCCCCAGATCATAAAAGACCGGAATCTCCCACAAGGAGTCCAGCGGAGGGCCACAAAGATAATTAAGGGCCTGGAGCATCTCCTGTATGAGGAAAGACTGAGTAACCTGGGTCTGTTCAGCCTGGGAAAACGCAGACTGAGAGGGAACCTGATAAATGTTTATAAATATCTGAAGGGAGGTGGGAGGCAAATGAATGAGGCCAGGTGGTGGTGTGTAGCAATAGGACAAGGAGTAATGGCCTAAAACTTGAACACGGGAAATTCTATGCTAACATGTGGAAGAACTTCCTTACGGTAAGGGTGATGGAGCAATGGAACAGTTTGCCCATAGAGGTTGTGGAGTCACCTATGGATATATTCAAAACCCGTCTGGATGCCTACCTATGTAACCTATGGTACACTACCTGCTTTAGCAGGGAGTTTGGACTTGATGATCACTTGAGGTCCCTTCCAACCCCTGCAATTCTGTGCTTCTGTGAAATGACAGCACACCTTCAAACTGCTTTGTGTGTCAACTGAGTGTTAGGCTGTGTTGTCCTTTTTGCTCACCTGGCAAAGCTGACATGACAATTACACATTCATCAGAATTAGGGCCTAAATCTTTAGACACTAAATCTTTAGATCACTCCTTTTGAGTATTATCTCTCCAAATGAAATCCTAAGCTGATGTAAATAATCTGCAAAGAATCCCCTGGACTGAGATGCATCCCTTCATCTTGCGACTTGCAATTTTGATAATTACTTGAAAACTGTGACACTAGCTCTGAAGTTTTTTAATCATGAATTGCTATTTATCATAATGTAAGCCTTGAATATGCAAAGAAAAATGTGCTTTGGAAACCAAAACAGACTCATTCTGGGCAGCCTACTCTAGATGACTGTGCTCATTTCCAGAGGTGCCTTCCCACCTACACCCTCCAGTGATTCAAGTCTACACACTAGTCTGTTACTTGAGTTTAAACATTCAAATTCTATATGTTCCACACCAGAATTACTGCTTGTATAAAGATTCCAACCCACTTCTTGCTATAATTCACAAAAATCAACGGGAAGTGATTCAAGCCTTAAGAATTAAGGTGTTTGGAATTAACAGTACCACCCTAAGTCCTACCTATGATATTTGGAGGACTTTAAGACAGTGAGTTGTTAGAGCTTGAGCTTCTGTACGGGTTAAATTCCCTGGACAACACAGAGAAGGTGACCGATGCTGATTCACTTCTTGAGAAGGGAATCAGGAGGTCATAAACAACTAAAAGCAAGTGCCAGAAAGAAGATGTATGCGTGATAGAGAAATATCCCTGAAGAAAAAAAAACAAAAAAAACAAACAAACAAACAAACAAAAAAAACAACCTTAGTGCAGGTGGGGAGACAGGTGAATCTGGTTAGTTTTTACAACCATGAGTTATCTCACTGCTTAATCAGATGCAGGTGGGCACAGTTTTCCTCTCAATTGATGTGGCAGTGTAGTTCACAGAATGATATGGATGTTTTCCCCTTCTACAGGTAAGGTGATTCTAAACATGGGATATTACACTTCGGAAGCCTGTTTTATACAGTAAAAAATCTTACGTTGTTAGTATATGCATCTTTGAAGCCCCTGAGCAGAAGTATGCAAGCTTTCATAGGCCAGATAAAACTCCAGGAAACCACACGTTCTGAGTTAAGGCTAGGATGCTAGAAATGAATGTAGTTAGGCCGTAGAGGGGAGACACGTCAGCAGATGCTTTGGGTTTTAAAGTCTGTGTGTTCTCCCACATGGACAACAAAGTCTGTGCTGTGAGTTTTTATAATAGGTCTGCTACAGAGTGTGTAGGCTATGAGTTTTGTTGCTTGTTTTATCCCAGAAGTCAGTGGCTTGCTGAGAATCATCTTGTCAGTGTCATGGGTTTTGTATGGCCATCACCTGCTGTGGTCAAATGGACAAGAGCAGTTCCTAAGCATTTATAATTTCACCCAGAAATCAGGGTGGAACATAAGCCTGGGATGTTTGGTTATTTCACTAGAATTACCTTGACCCTTATTATCCTGTTTTGAGGAGTAATTTGTTTACTGGTATTTTTATCATGAATAGTATTTCTACTTTATTTCTGTTTGTTATTTGTGTTATTTCACCCTGATGTGAGGCTTCCTAAAGATAAAGACATGCATTTCTTAGAGGTTGCAGCTCTGAGCTCCTTACCAGAGCCTGTGAAGATGGAATGTTTGACTCCAGAGGAGCATTTTAGCAGCTTAATTGACCATCCTGAACAGTACCAGAATCTGCTTGCTCCATTGGTTGCTCCAATGTGCATCTCCATTGGACCATGGGGTGGTTGGCAATACAAGTGCTGACAACATGTAGGCACATCAGTGAAATGCTGGTGCTTTGAAATTTTTCAAGTGTGTCCTGTAGTTCATAGCGTGAACTCTTCACTGTTGTTTTGGTCATATTCTCTTTGAGTCATTAAGTCCGGAGGTCCGTGATACATCTGTTCTTGAAACTACTTGAAATATATTTTTGTAATAATAATAACAATCTAGTGTCGGGTTAAGGATATCCTCCAAATAAGTTATCCATTGCTCCGAGGCTCTCATCTGTTAGTGTAAGAGCCTCTTTTTCTGCGTTTAGCAGTTTCTATAATGGAAGTATCTATTAAATGTTTAATGCAAATTAGTTTATTCAAATAGTTCAAATGTTGCTATTGACTTTTCATTGTCTAATGAAAGAAAAAGGTATAAAACAACAGCATGTCCTAAGCATATCTAATCTTTTACACACAGTTGGGAACAATGATGTTTGATTCTTGGATTTCCAATAACATTGTTGGCAGATTTATGAATTTTTTCAGATGCCTGGAAGGTATTTTCTTCAGTGTCATTGCTCTTTTTCCTTTCATTTTCTAGGTTAGCTTTGTTTTCTTACACTCCAGAAGCCCTGATAGGTCACAAGAACTTGTTTTGGGTTAGCTGTTCTGACCTATTTTTATAATAGATTCATCATATTCATGATCTCTACCTTTTTCCTCAGCATTTCTGCTTCCCTTTTTT
Source organism: Centrocercus urophasianus (assembly GCF_019232065.1). Taxonomy (NCBI): domain Eukaryota; kingdom Metazoa; phylum Chordata; class Aves; order Galliformes; family Phasianidae; genus Centrocercus; species Centrocercus urophasianus. The sequence continues at coordinate 44,252,624 of NW_024884142.1, forward strand.
GCAGATACCAGTACATATTGCTACAAGAATTTCTCTTCTGGGTTTGTCTTTCTCTTTGAAGTCATACCTTAGTAGGTTTATGATCGTATGTGAAATCTAGTTGGTGCAGAAGCTTAAGATCTGTCAAGTATAGCCTGTAAGGATTGTGATCTATTCAAATATACTGCTGCTATGTGCCGGCGACCAGTGACAGTGGCAAATTCTTCTCTATTTGACTATAATTTTCCTGTGGTTGTTCTACATTCTCATTCCTTATGCCCCAAAGTGTCTCCCACAAAAAATACTGAATCATCCACTATTTCTAACATATCTACCTTTTCAGCATCATAATCTGAATTTCTAGGAATGTACCCTGGAGTACATGCAGTGAATTTGCTGCTGCCGTTTATTGTTCCCATTGATTGCTGTTTAAAAATGATACAGCCCCTGTGCTCTCAAAGCTATCATCAAATTTTCCCAATATCATGCTTTTTCTTTTTACCTTGGATTTCGTAACAGAGGTCTGCGTTATTCTATGCTATTTAAACCAACACGGTTGGGAGTTCTGATTTTTCCAACAAGAACCTGATGATTTGAAAATGCTTGTTGTGTTTTCTTTATTCAAAGAGGACCAGAGGTGTCTTGGTGTGGTTTTTTTTTTTTTGTTTTTTTTTTTTTTGTTTTTTTTTTTTTAAGGTCTGCTCAGAATAACTTGTACAACACTGATTTTTATTTTGCTATGATTCAGTTTTAGATGGCACTCCATCATGAGTACTGCTATTAGATTTTTGCTGAGTGTCTCTATATACTAGATTGTCAATAGCAAGGACTTCTACTCCCTCTAATATTTCACCGCACCCTTTCTGAACTTGTGCAGATACTGTAAGAATATACCAGGAGGCATACTCAGGAAGAGCTGTCTTTAGGCAGGTAGTGCAGTACTTCAGTTTTCACTTTGTCCTGTCTGAAGCAGTGTCCAGATGCAGGCTGTAGCTGCTGAAGAGGGTCTGTAAGTAATGTCCTCTAGGACAGGTAAACTGTAGCTGGGCTTTAGGCAGGAAGGAAAGCCAAGTGGGACGCTTCCCAAGGTCATGTCTTGTGTGATCATATAATAGACAGAAAAAAGGAGATGAGTGGGAGATGCTAGTCTAGCTCAGACTCAGTAGAGACTCTCCTTAGTTTTGCTGATTGATTTTAGTAGCTCCATAAGGCTTATGCTGGTTACTAGCACTCTCAGAAGTGCTAGTAACGTCAGCCACTGAGATTTCCTCTTTCAGTTATACTCAGCCGTATCTTGCTGCTCATTTCCCACACTGGTCCAATGCCATTAGTTGCATTTGTCATAGCAAGAGTGCTACTTGCACTGTGTTTGGATGGAGCTGAGTCTTTGAGATTGGAATGCATCGAGTATTCTTTAATAATAAAAAAAATGAAGAAAATCTTCCTCAGTCTTCTCTGCCATAAGACAAACTCCATAGGCATCCCATAGACAATAAAATTGTAATCAGGCTTCCTAATGTTAAGGTAAACGGTCTCAGAAGCGACTCTGCTGTCAGAGCTATCTCACAGGCATCAAGGTAACAGCATTTACATCTAACTGTGCATTTTCTCAGTGCTTCCATGACTATTTCAGCCTTGCTGAAAAACCACATGAATGTTGTGGTTTGGACCCAACATTTTCAATTATTCTGTCTGTTCTGGCAAACTAATTCAGGTAACATAACAATGCAGCATAAGTAGTACGTATGTAATTTGCATGGCAGCAAAACTGAACCTCTATGCTGTGGCTAATCACTATGCAGGGACTTAAACTGTATTTTATTCTGTGCATATATATCATGTTGTGCAGAATGCTTTGTTCTCACTCACTTCGTGCAAATTCTTATCTGACAACACTGGTGCAGCTTTCTTCCTCAGTTGTCCTTTCCAGCTTCCCAGAGGGGAAGAGTTCTGTCAGGTGTCCTGAAATCCTAGATTACTGTCCACACATCTGCAAATCTGGACTGTCAGTGCACACACAGCCATTGCACAACACGCACTCAGTGTGATGGATGCTTGCTACTGATATACCACATGTGTATGCTTCTTATTTGGGGACTTTTGACCAGAAAAATTTTTAGGCCTTTAGCCAACAGCAAATTTATCCAGCCTTAGAACATCAGCTCTTTGGCAAGAAGTCCTGCTTGCAGGCAGTTTTTCTTTGAGTGATGCGGTCTGGCAGAAACTACATGCTTCCTATGATTGTGCTCTACCACATGCTTTCCTTCAATTGCTTTGCATATCTTGGTGTTGCCTTCATACTTTATTTGTTCATGCCTGATTTCTGATTATACATCTCATCATAGTATAAATGTCATAATGTCTTAGGAAGTCAACTTTGGTTTATTTCCATCTTCCTGTCTTCACATACGCTTGCATGCTGTGCCTTCCTCTGCCTGCAACTGCTCTCTTTTTATCTGCTAAAGATGTTTCATCTGACTACTGCAGCTGTTGCCACTTTCTCCCTTCTATATGCATTTTCTCATTTAAATTAATCTGATGCATGAGAACCACATTGTTTTGCATATCTTTTTGATTCTCTTAAATTGTTCCAAGGTGTTTCTTTGCATCACCTCCAGATTATTTCCTTTCTATTTTCTTTAGAAAATATCACCTCTCCTGTACCTGAAAAAGAATCTGTCTCTTTTCCCATGATTCAACTCTGTCAGTAATGCTGGCCTTGATGAATTCTGACTAGACTTGCATTTTTCTAATCAGTGCCTTTGTATGGTCTTCCATCCTAAACTCTAAGTCTTGCACGAACATCTCCAAACTTGGCATCAGGCCACTTATTTTGTTCAACCAAACCTTGCCTAACATAATTTGTTTTAGTACTAAAGGTCTAGAATAGACCTTATTTAAGGAAAAAAAAAAATTAATTTTGTCTTCTGACTAATATGAGTGTCATGTTACTGTCATTCTTCAGTTTTACTTCTTTCTCCTCAACAGCACTGTTTTTCACCTCTGTGTCAGTTTAAATCTTTGGACCTTTTCAAAACATTTCTCTAAGGACACACTATGCTTTTCATTGGTGGAATTATGGAAAAAGAAATTACCTATCTGTGGGCACATGACATTTCCAGATAATCACAATTTTAGTCAAATGAAGATGAAATTTAACCAGAATTATGCAAAGTTGGTTCTTTCTGAGCAGCCCTGACAAATTTTAGTTCTTAAATTCAGTGGAAACGCAGCTCAGATCTTACCTCAAAACCAGCTGTCCCCAGTAGACTTACCACAGCTACACTGATGCTCTACCACTAGTTCAAATAGTGGTTCAGAATTAGACTTTGTTCCACAGAGACATATGAAAGCAAATTCCAAATTCTCTTAAAATATTTTATTAGGAAACATGAATGCAGGAGCTAAGCAACTCAACTCTGGATGTGCTGGTTGCTGCTAGGATGATTTAAAGGCATGAAAATAGTTCAGATTTCCCTGTATCTGGGGTAATACAGTCTGCATAGCTGATTACCAGGTTGTCATCTTTAATGAAGTTGAAAACATGTTGACAATTCTGTAATGTTTTCTTTTCAGCTGTACAAATGCTGTGACAATAGATTACAGCTGGATTGCAAGTACTTAGCAGGAGCATTATAAAAAGAAAAGAATAATTGGGATAGGAGAAGAAAAGAGAGTTAAATATGTAAATGAATTAATGAAAAATAAGCAGTTTTCTTTACTCTAAAATTTAGAAATACAACAGCAGAAGAACAAGTACAGTTACTGGTTTATATACCAATTTTAAAGTTGTCTTCCTGCCCTTATTTTCCTTTCACCAGGAAAAATAGTGGGCAATAGGACTTCTGCAAGCTCTGACCATTCAATAAAATGACACAACAAATGTTTCACCGGATGCATTTCTGAACTTTTTTTCTATTATTCTGAGTTCAGCATAACCCCTAATGGCCTGATTTCATTATGCTGATGTGTGCTTACACAAAATTCGTCTCTCATCCCTGCTCTATCCCTGCTCTGTCCAATAGCAAATTGTCAAAATGAAGAAATAGTCCTCACTATGGAACGGGATAAAGAAGTTTCTCTTCTAGCTTCTGGCATAATAAGTAAAGTACATTAAAGAAAGGCTTATGATTTCTAGCACAGTTTCTCCTTCCCTGCTTTCCTGGTCCCTTGATGATCCACTGAACAAGACATGGGTATAGATGTCCTCTCCTGGATCTTCCTAGATCACCTTTAACATCACAGATCTCAGTTCAGGATATAAAGTGTTTTCAGAAGCATCTAAATTGCACTGCAAATAGTGGCATATGGCATATGTAAAGACGTGTCTTCATTCCACTAGGTAAGAAATATTGGCATACAAAAAGACGTATATACCTTCGTTAAAGTTGCTCTAAATAGCAGCTGGACCTTTGCATAAGCAGAGTTTCTCTAAGGACAGAAAAACAACAAAGCATCCACCCAGTCATGTGTGCACCATGCTAGCAGGTTTAATCAGATTCTACATCACCAACAATACCATGGCAAATACAGCAGAATCTCCTTTTCTGGGTAGTTATTATGCAATAAATGAAGAAGTAACTGGTTGGAAATGTTTCAAAATGTCCTAGATGTCTGTCAAGATCATTGAAATGGAACTCAAACCATATGCATTTAAAAAGAAATGTAGGGAAAAAGTCATAGCAGAAAATTTGTGAATGTTTTCTACGATTAAAATAATAGGCAATTTGCTACACAAAAGAGATAAGAATATAGTACAGAATGCATTTGACTAATGCTGTTTATATAAAGTTACCAGGAGTTGCTGTGCTGTATTTTGTGTTTTCTGTTTTAAAAATGCTAATCATAAAGTATATTTACATCACAAAGCTAAATATTCTCCTTCCATTCACCCAAGCAAGCAGGCGAATTACAAAGCAAGGAGAATTTAAAGTTCTGGTATGCTGCTGTCTGCTATGAATGGTCTTACTATCTGACACCCTTAAACAATTGCTTAGAAACAACATCAACAGTAAATACATTTAATTCCCAGAAGACCCACTGCAGTATTTCACTTAGTGTCAAGGAGTTTGATTCACAAAAGAAACAGTTGGTGCTTATTGGTAAATCTGTTTAGCAAGTGGAGACAGGACACCATTTCAAGAATTCTTGATCAGTTGCATAGAGGATTTCTTCAGACTTCTTGGATGCTGTGGGAGGGAGAAGTAGATTTTGGGGGGCTTTTCTGAATCAGGCTGGACACTCTGGCTCAGCACCACACCACCATTTCATTTTGAATTTCTCATTACCTCTATTCTCCTGGTTAAGGGAAAGACACTGGGGGATAATTTCGGAGGCAAGTTTGAAGTTCAGTGACTCAATTTACAAAACAATGCCACACCATCTTAGGCATGTGCATCTGAAAGTTATAAAATAATTAGAAGAGCTTGATCTCTTGGACATTTTTCATGAGCCTGCTTGCAAATGCAGAATTCAAGTACTTTGAAGTTAGTATCTCCCTATCCCATAATACATTTTCTAGCACTGTTACCCTTGCTATTTTATAGATTATTCTAAAATTTCAAAGTTTTTGGAAAACTCCATATTGAAAGTGTTCTGGCATGTCAGTTGGAAAGCATCACTGTAGTATTCTGTCTTTTAGGTTAAGCAAAGCCAAGTTGCATCTCTGACAAAACTGACCTCTGTCGTAGCCCTTGGCTCTGCATGAATTCTGAATTTTTAGGGCATTTTTCCAGCATCCATAAGCAAATCCTGTCCACGCTGCAAACTGAACAGAGGCTACAAATTTCTGCTCCTCTGGCTCTTCATCTGCTAGTCTTGCTTAGATCCTGCTTGCCTATAGAATCAACTGGTGACATGTACATAGCTTTTTTTTTTTTTTTCCATTTTATGATGACTTTTTGCCTGCTCTACCTCAAGAAATAAGGCTTATGAAGTTCTACAACCTATGTTTAAGTTAAAAGTGTTGCATTTTTCACATAAAAAGGTTATATAAAAGCAGATGTTGGGAAGGAGGGTTTTCTAGATAGACTTCACAGCAGTAGCACTACAAGATGCTCATAGCATCGGGATGAACAGCCTAATTCTAACAGAAAGATCAGTTACTTTGTAAAATGCCTGAACATTTTAGACATTTCAGAAAATGAGCATACTGAAAAGCACACCTTGGTCACTTCATGGAATCATTGGTTTTGTGATAGAAATGTCCCAGCCTGGACTTAATGAGCCTCTCACTGAAGTGGTTTTTCTGTCTGCTGTCACCCACTTGTCCCTTTCATCTCCGGTGCTCCCCACATTCCTTTGTCCCACTGAATATACTTTAAATTGGACCCACCTCCTTCTGCAGTGTCTTACTTTAAATTTTACTGAATCAAAATTGAAAGGATGTTGGAAAAGGGTAACAAGAAAAAGGAAAAGAACAAAAAGGAAAAGAAAAAAGAACCTGAGATCTCTATTTTATTTTTATGAGATTTGTGATCAGGTTGTTATTCCTGTTTGTATTTTTTTTATTTGTACTTTTGGGTGTTTGCATTCATTGCCAGTACCTAGGCATTTCAGCACTGAATATACTATCAGTGCAACCTACTGCCACACACAAGATAAAATACTCTCCTGGTACTCAATGTGCAGTTGCAGTTCAGGATGCATAGCAACTTTACATTTTAACTCCAGAGGCTCTATTCTCCAGTCCTAAGATTCATCCAAGGGCAGACAACAACCTTTGCTCCTCACTTTAGGTCGTTCATTAAGATGTTAAATGATTTCAGTGCTCAGAATCACCATTAGCCTTTGACATTGGATGAGGTACGTTTTTAATTTACTATCATCCTTTGTTTATGGTATCACAGTCAGCTTTCAATCTGCATGACAGTTTTCCCTTTCAAAGTCAATTTGAATTAATTTTGAGATTACTATTTTGTGAGACTCCATAATTAAAGGTGGGAGAGCAATCCAAACACAAAGCATCTACAGCTTTTCCTTCACTTTTGACTGCTGCAAGCCTATTTTTAAAAGCAGTAATTTCTGTGGCAAAGCATATTCCCTCCAAAATAAGGCTGTTTGGTGCTTGTAGTTGTTTTGTGAAGGAAAGGGGAGCCAGATCCAGCAAGTGTAAGCGAAAGAAGACACCTCCTGATGACTGCTTGATCTCCGTCATTTATTATAGCACCAGGATGTCTTTGCCATTAAATCACAGTACTGAGACAATCCCTAACGTATACTATAGAGAACAGTTTCTGGGACAAGGCAGAGTTCTCTCCTTGCCCAGAACTGTGTACATTTAGACAGATCAAAGTGCTTTGTCTTATTATAATAGAAGGCAAGTTAAAGAAATGTGAAACTTAAATCTTCCATTGTTCTCCTTTTTTTCTCTCTTTTTTTTTTTCCTTCAGGTTCCTTTACACTCTGCCTCATGCAGATCTGGCATGCAGTCAAGCTGCAGCATTTGGATCATGCTGCCCTAGAGATCAGAACATATGGGATGGCCTCATTAGAAAATATAGTACCAGCAGCCACTCCTAGTACGGTGTGTTAATCTGGTATTGGGGGAAAAATAAAATTAAATTTGCATTAATATTTTTATACATAAAACAAGCTTTCATAGATAAAGTAGCTGTGGATCATTAACACTGTTGCATATGTAGCCTACTAAAACAGCTGGGTTGTTAACACTCATGAAGTTAGCTGAAGTTAGACATTTGTACCTTTGTATCAGACACACACACACACACACAAAAAAAAAAAAAAAAAAAAAAAAAAGGATTTGCTCCCATTGGTCTTATTTTGTCTTCTTCCAGGGTTTTGATATACTTTATCTTGATCCCACCAAAGAATCTTAATCCTTGTCCATGAATGTTTTCTACAAGAGCTAAAAGTACCTTATCATCTCTCCCCTTGCTTTTTCTTTAGCAAACACACTGTTACAGAGTGAGTGACATGTACTGCAGAATAAGGATTAACTGCTTCGACCTGTTGTAAAAGACTGTAGAGTTTCAGGGTAGATTATAATATCTGTCTCTTTTTTGAAATGTATTGGTAATATGTCTGCACATCCTCATGATCACATTGGACATATTCACATAATTCATAGAATTTTTTAATGAGGGGTTCCCCAGCTATCACATTTTCCTCTCCCCATTTCCTTTTTCACAAGGTTTTTCCCAGTATATGCCATTAAACTGGAAAACATAGCCTGTCAGTAGCCTCAGAATTTTCCCTGCAGCACAGAGTTAAGGAGCTTGAGCTGAAATCGTTAATGTAAAGAAACAAACCAAGACTGAGTTTTTACAGAGAAAGCCACCATTGCAGACCATGCTTACAATCTGCATTAAAGATCCTTCACGCTTACCATTTCTGAGGCTCTTTATCAGAAATGCCAGTTTCTTGTTTCATCATTTGTCCTTTCTTGTTATGAAAAAATTAAAAGGGTACTAGAATCCATTAAAATATGGTTTTAAGCTATATACAGTATGTGCTACTGAGCTTTGAAATGGATAGTCTTCTCACTGATTCAAATGTCATACGAATGGTTCTTGCTTACTGCCTAGTGCCATCTATTGATGAAAAAGTGGAAAGAATTTGTTGCAAAATATATGCCTTCCATAACCTTCAGCTAGATAGTGTGGGAAAGGAGAAGGCTGCAGTCACCAAAACGCTTCCGTTGAGGTTGGGCTTTAAGCCTATCCCTATCTCCAGACATTAAAGGTTCCCTGGGAGCCTTGCAAGAAGCAGGATCTGTCCTTGCACTCATCACTTGTCTTTACAAGCTCTGCATTCACCCGGATCCTAGCAGCATTAACCATTATGCTCAACATCAGCAGGAAACCAAGGAGCTAGTACTTGCCCAGATCCACATAGGATAGCAAGAGGCTTTTTCTGCACCATGCAGGAGAAAAATTCAGCCAATGGGCTGCATGTCATTTCTCACTGGATGGTGTCTGTGGGCTGCAGGGGAACAGCCTGCTCTACATGGGCCTCTCCTGGACTGCAGGAAACCACTGCTCCAGCTTGGAGCACCTCCTGCCTGTCCGTGCTGGGTGCCTACAGGACCATCTCTCACATTTCTCACTCCTCTCTCTCTCAGCTGTAGTTGTGCAGCAATTTTTCCCTCTCTTCAGTCTGCTCTCCCAGAAGCACAATCAGTGTTGTTCATGGCTCAGCTCTGCCCAGCAGTGGGTCACTTCTGGGGCAGCTGAAGCTGGCTCTGATCTGCCTGTCTTTGCTCACAGACAGCACACCTGCTGCCAAAACCTTGCCAAGGAAACCCAGTACAGAAGTGAAAGTTGTAAAGTGAGTATGAAAGTATATGACTATATTGCTTTGGGATTTGTGGTATTGTGTAATAAATAATTATGCAACAACTTTTCTTTCTGAAGACAAATAGCTGCCTGTAGCATTGTAACCGTAACAAATGAGTTACACAGATTCATAAGAGATTATAGTTCAGGACATGATCTGAGAGCTAGCTTCCTGTAAGAAATTGACAGATACTGAACTGGAAATGCACTCTGAGAAACCAAGAAAGGTAGAACGGTTAACTTCACCACTACAGTATCTAGGTTCATGCAGAAATATGAGCACAGGGGCAGAGGAAACCAAGCAAGGACACACAGTCAGCTGAAACTCATTCTTCAGTAGCCACACAGAGTTATACAGAAAGCAGGAACAGAGCTGCAGGTGAGATCTCCAAGCCCCCAGCCTTTCCACTCACAGCCAGGCCCTTCCTAAAAGTATTCCTTAAAACCTTGAAGTATTCACAGCCAGTTTATTCCCCTTTTTTTTTTTTTTTTTTTTTTTTTTTTTTTTTTTTTTTTTTTTATTGAGATGATAAAATGCAACAGCTACTTCTTTTCTGACCTTTTTACTCTGTTTCTGTCTTTGAATCACATTAGTCTCTCAGCAGGTATGAGAGTCCTGTTGAGCCAGACCCTCCACAGGGAACACACAAAGCGAAACTTTGTCTCCAAGTTTCAGTAACCTGCTACATACAATATTACAGATTTCCAGACCGGGGTCAAAATGAGTGCTTGCCCAGACAGAATTAATCTGGTTAATGAGGCTTTCATTTCAGGGAAAAAAGAGAATTTCCTCATATCTCTGTTTCTATATAATAGCTACTTTTGTATAATGATCAGAGTAGAATAAAATATTGTTAGTAATTCAGAAGAACAAAGTAATGAAAGGGCTTGAATAGCTTGGAGGGAAGCAAATGCACTGAACTTTAGAAGATACTTAATGCATCCATAAATAAGCTAAGATATTATATACAGCTCATATAGAGTCTCATAAGAAGCACAAAGGAAAAGAGAGCAATGATTCATAAGAAAATAAAATCTAAAATAAAAATATGCATTTGCTCCTTTTTCTGCCCCCCAAGTCTCAGTAAAGATCAGGAAAGTGTCCTAAAATTTTACCTCTGTAAAAACCCTGAGGTGCTTACTCAGCAAATGATGAAGTCTTTAAAATGTTTCTAATGCTACATCGCTTTGTGCTTTTTTCCCCTACTAATGTGTATTGTGATATCTATAATGTATGGATATTTTCTTCATATACATGAATTATTCAAATTACTTATCCAATTGGTCAGTAAGTTTTAAACAGTGGAATGATTCTTGTTTTGGCTCTTCTACCAAGCAGTGATTTAAAAAAAAAAAAAAAAAAAAAAAAAAAGGAAAGAAAGAAAGAAAAAAAAAAAAAAAGAACAACAACAAAAAGAAAGAACATCTCCATCCCCTCAAAAACTCTAGTGCTTTCACAATCTATTTTCCTTTCAGTCATAATGTAGAAATGGAAGAGAAAACACTGGAAGAGTAGAGAAAGGAAAATTAGAAGAAATCTCAAAGGGATGGTTGCTGACAGAGGTCTCCTCTGAGCACTCTATTCATGTCACATGTGCCTCTGTGTCACACAGTGTGAAATCTGTGAGCAGCCGTTGGAGCCAAGAATGAGAACCATGCAGTTATCCTAACCTTTTAGCTAGAAAACTCTCTCTTCGCCTTTTGATTCCAGTGAAACTCTTAATATTTCTTGGGAAACTGAATAACTTCAACAGGAGGGATTCAGGTTGTTCTCACTGACTCACTACCACTCCACAGCCTGGACTGTAGCTTTTAAGATAAAATGGGGCTAGCCAGTCTATTTCCTCCCATGGGAGATCACCTATCAAATTAGTTTCATTAGGGGAGGCATGTGGAAGAGCACCAAGTTTGGAGGCTTCCAGAGGATGATAGGTGAAATAAAGAGCAAAAAACTCCACTCCAGAAAAATCAGGAGTTCACAGGATCACAGAACTGATAAGATTGAAAGGGACCACCTGCAGTTTCCTGCTCAATGCTGCTGCTCAAGCAGGGCCATCTACAGCAGGCTGAAAGGAACACAGGTTCGTGACCAGTTTTTCTTAAAAATTATCAGCTTAATTCAAGTTCTCTAAAATACTTTTGACCCTCGTGTTAAAGCAGAACACCTCAGAGCTGCAGGTGGGACTGCCAGGACTTATGGTTCAAGTAAGGGCAGGGATCTAGAAGGAAGCAGCAGGAAGATGTCCCACCTGGCCATCCCACAGCTGAGTCTCCTGCTGGCAGCAGACCTCAGCAAACTCCCTCAGTCATCCAGCAAAGCCAGGTTTGGGAATGTTTTGGCTGTTGCTGTTAGCAGCAGAGCTGACAAGGGCCTTGGGGGCTGCCAGGTCACAGCAGTTTCCTCCTGGCTGCCAATGCTGGCTGTTAGCATCAAATTAGCTGTCTTAGCAATGACCACTATTTGTCCTCCACTGACACTTTAAGGCCATGGGGCAACAGCAGCGGTGATAAACCAGTAACCAACAACAGGCAGTAAAACACAACTTTTTCATGGCCTCAGCAAGGCTTTTCTCTACCTTGATGCTTTCTTAAGCTGAAATGTCACTGTGAATCTTCTGATATAAATCCATGGGTTTTAGTAGTAGTTGCTGTTAGGACGTGAAAATTTCCTCCAAACTAGGTCACACTGTAAGACATCACAATCACACAAGTTATTGGGGATTATTGTATTTTAGCCAGATAATTTAAATACTCCATCTGCAGCTACTATAGTGCATCTCCTTGTGGCTTTTCCTTTTTCCAGATTTGATATGCCATGTCCTCAGAATGTAAAATCTTCTTTCCATTTTGGTCAATGGTAACCATATTGAATTTTTCTCTGCACTTGTTCCCTCTGCCAGGCTTTTGTGGGATATAAGAATAGAGAACAGACATTATTTCACCTCTATTTTCAGCATTTGTTCCTCCACTCCTTTTTCTTTCTGCAGAGTTCAGTATAGGGAACAGACCTCTGACGGAGAGTCAGGATTGTGCAATAAAGAGTGGTAGTATTCTTGTAAAACTTCAGTTGGACAACTGCAACAGAGCATAGTGAACAGGGTCAGAATTTGCAGGAGGGGACAGGGTGGTCTTGTGGGGAAGTGAATAGAACATTGCTCCCAAGTCTATCAGCTACTAAACTATGAAATGAACACTGTACAATCCTCCAGCACACAGTCAGAGTTTGTGTGGTTCTGACTAAGCATTGAAACACAGTTGCTTACTGCTGGCAACCATTGCATCTTTCTCTTCTGGGCAGCCATCATGAGACAATCAAGGCCAGACTTGCAGACCCACTAAATACTCAACTCCAACATTTTCTTCTTCCAGCCATACATCATTTCATCCTTTTGTATTCTGTTTCTCATTTTTCTGGCCTTTCTCATTAAGGTGGATGTTTCTGTGGGACATCTGGGCTTTCAAGGAGTGTACATGACCACTGGTTAGGAGCCTGTCATCAGTCTGTCTGGAGTTCACTCTAGGTTGAGTAGTACTGAACAGTGCTAAGTTCTGCTATGATGTTGATGCTGCCAGGCTAAGAGTTCAGATAACTCAGCTGACTCAGTAGTTGCAGATGGTGTTATAGATATTACATATTTCTAGCAGTTGCTTGCAAGATGGGAGAGCTCCGGATCTGAAAGCCCACAGCAACGACTGCATTGCATATATCTGTATGTGAAGTACAAAGGCAACCTATGAACTCAGTGGCTGAGTGGATGGGATATATTCGGTACAGAAAGGAAACTTAAGCTAGAGAACAGAAAGCTCTGCTGGGTTTTGACTAGTCAGAAGTATGCCACTATCCTGCTGGCTATTGAATTAGCTAAATGAAGGGAGCTGTGGTGACAGTATTGACTGAATTGCGTGTAACGGAGAGATCAGAGTTACTGGAAAAGGTGGCTTTTGAGGGTGAGCCATCATCACAGGAAATGGAGCTATAAAATTATTTTCAACTTTTACTCAAGGAATGATAGCTTCCTGATTAAATCACTGGTTCAATCACTGGTTCTAACAGGAAAGTTCTCCTTCACATTGGAGTAACACTGAAAAATGAAATCCTGCTCTAAAGTAGTTGTGCCTAGACATGCAGCTCCTCCCCAGCAGAATTCCAGAGATGTTTAGAAGCCTCGGGATGAAAGCTGACAGTTAGTAGGAAAGACAAAAAAAAAAAAAAAAAAAAAAAAAAAAAAAAAAAGCCACAAGCAGATTCTAGTAAACTCCCTGTGAAAATTAAATACTCAGCTTGCTCAGGCATTTTTTAATAACCTAGCAGGAGATGATATGTGTCTTCCCAAGATTTTAAATAAATAAATAAATAAATAAATACAGCTGCTTCTGTCTCCTTTTTTAGCTGCTCACTTTAATAGTACTCCCCTAACACACTGAGGTGCAATTTCTGTGTATTCACTGCCAGCTAAATGTTCAACCTGGAACAATATAAACAAGTACCTACATAATTGTGAAATAAACCAAAGCTTTAGAGCCGACCAGCTGCCGAATGTCTTGCATTTATGATAAATGTACAGGAGAGGGAGCTGTAGGACCAGATTGATTTTTCACTAAAGGCACTTCAGCAAAGTCAGACTCCGTACGTTGGCTCAAAGGGTGATATAAATAATGAGAAAATAGCTTGAGCTTCAATGTCAGCCGTGCTTTTAAAATGCTTCTAAATAGTTTTGTGCTATATGTAGCCAAGACATATGGACATCAAGATCTATGGATGCTCTTAAGCTTACCCATACTTTCCAGCCTCAGAAATATATCTTACAAAGATTCTTGACTACTTTGTGGGACATTAACACCTTCTAGGATTACTGATCAGTGTGACATAAGTGTTTGTGAGTGCAGAATGGGCAGACAAGTGGAAAACAGGCTGCTGGCATTGCTGAGATCAGCCCTCTAGAAAGACGGGAATTTGAGAGCAATTGGGATAATTTTATATCCATCCATATAGAAATGGGGTTTAGAAAAGAAAAAGAACTGTTCTACCTTAATATTTCTGTTCTTGTCATTTTGTTGTGTGTACAAGGTCCAGTACAGATTGCTTCTCTTCAGACTTTTTAAAACTTAATTTGCAAATGCTGTAGCAGTATTGACTTCATCCCTGTTGTAACTTTTGTTAACTACCCCTGAAAGTGATTACAGTTGTTTAAACCCCTTACATGCACCACGGGACATCTTTCTAAAAGACATTCTGAAAGCTGATCCAAGAAGAAAGCTTCAGTGGTTTTAAGCATGGGGATCCATTACAAGTGCTCCTTCAAGTATAAAATAGATGGTAAATTAAAGCTCCCAGCAACACGTACCAGGAGTAGCAATCCCAACTGTATGTATAAATTGGACCGTTCTCCAAAACTACAATACATGTACTGATTTTTGCTGCTCACTATCTTATTTAGAAGTTGTTTCTTTCCTTAAACTGGGCATTCAGAGGCTGTCTTCCAAAGTACCCAGCTTAGAGATTCTAATGCAAACTTGGCATAACATTTCAGGTGCCTCTTGTGCCATTATTGTTTACCATACTTCCAGACATCATCTGCCAGTATTTGTGATGAGTTTATAATCACAGAAAGTGTCTTTAGAACTGTAAAATGTAGAAGTATTAATATCTTTTTTCCACAGAAAAATGACCCTGTGGATTTGTATTTTTTGCACATTTTATCACCTTTGTGGTTATGAGAAGCTGTGCTCTTGTTCAAAGGCTTTGCCAACAACCAGTTCAAGGAAGCGTTTTGCAATTTTTCTATCTCACAGTGAATATTTGAGATTTTTTTTCATTTTTTTTTCCCAGAAACCACTCATTTGCTCTTTATTTGATCATTACATCTTTTAGTGTGCACTTGCTTATAATTTGTCATGAATAACTGTGAGACCATTGGAATAATAAGTATTAGCATCACTGAAACCCTACATATAGAAAGATAACCCTAAGCTTGCTCTAACTGAAAGAGAATGGAAACAGTGAAGAAAAGTGGGCTCTTCTGTCCTCATTCCTGGACATGAATTTGGATGAGAAAGTATGAGTTTCCTTCCTGATACATGGTATTTTCTCCATAACCTGAGAAAAACTCAAAGCCAGACTAGCTTCCTCCCATTTATGTGACTAACAGTAGGGGAAATCAGTCCCCTGGTCAGGGCTAAATCAAACTTGGTGTGATCTGCAAAATTCCCACAGTATTATTGTGGTAACCTGGATAAATTTTGTCTCTTGTTTTCCTCCCAAACACTGCTATGAGATGAGATGAGATGAGCTATGTCCACAAAGGCCTGACTAAATCAGATGCCATGGCTATTTTCATTAAAAAGTACAGTGGGAGAAGAAACTGTACCCAGCTCTGGAATAGCAGGTGACTTGTTAGACTGTTCACTCAAGAAGTGAGGGATCCACAAAATAAATAAATAAATAAATAAAATAAAATAAAATAAAATAAAATTTAAAAAGAGTGATTCAATGGAAAACAAAAAAGCAGGCAACCAAAGCTGCTGTCCCTGACAGAGTGATGTCTGTGGGGATAGCTCTGTAGATGCATGGATTAGACGAAGCAAAGTGAACACAGAGGAGGTTAAAAGAATCAAATACAACTTGAGATAGTGAAGCATATTAACTTTTTATTGAAATTTGGTGCTGGACGTAACTGAGGACACTGGAGCTGTTGCTAACTGTGATCTACCATGTTTAAGCCATGTTAAATTAGCCCCTTAATTTCTCCTTGTCTGCAGTCCTCACTTTGCAAAATGATGTTCCCTATTCTTAATTTTCATAAGGTCTCAGCCATAAAGCCCTGGTATAATGTGTGCACAAAAGATGTTCGCAGAAAAAATTAAGTAGCCTCACAGTATCCAAAAGCTGTGCTGAAATGTCTTCCTTGCAGTCTCCTGGCACCTCATCTGAGACATCCCCAACAGATAGAAGCAAGATAAGTGAGGTATGATCTCTGTGTTATACCAGCTGATAGAACTACAGAAAACAAGCAAGCTTTCAGGCCCCAAAGCCCTTCTTTCAGCATCAGGAAGAAGTCTGCAATTCAGAGCAAAGAAAGGCGTTTGTGCCCCACACAGAGGCTTCTGTCCATGCCCCTGAGGAAGGGTTTGTATGAGCAAGGCCACTGCACTGCGGCTGTGCTCCAGCCTCGACTGGCAGCCTCGCTGCTGTGTCCATCAGGCTAACAAAAAGTATTCTTTCTTCTTCAAAAAATCGCTTGGTCTACATCCCTAGACTATCACAAATACAGTGTTGCCATTTGAAATAAATGACACCCTGAATCATTCCACTAACAGGGACCGATTTGTTCTCCACCTGGGCTGTTTTGTCTTTCACTGGATCTAAATAACCCAGTCCATATTTCTCATGTCTTCATCAAATGGAGCATCATAGGACAGCAAAAGCTTCCTTTTGGAAACTTCGGTTGTGCAGGTTTTGCTTTCCTTCCTCCTCCAAATAGCAGTTTGCTGAAAATTCCAAAACCTTCAGCCTTTTCACAGAATTGTTGCATGAAGGAGAGCAGGAAAGAAGAAAGGTAGGAAGGAAGGAACAGTGAGCACTGCCCTATCCATGTTCATGGTTTATTCTCTATAATGCTTGCTGTGTAACGGCCCATCTAGCCCATCATGCTCTTGCCAAAATCAGCTATAAAAGATTGCTCAGGGAAAAGAAAGAACAGGAAAAGCATGTGCAATACACACCCCTCATACATTTCCAGCCTTCAGTTATTTCCAGCTCAGGGAGCTTCAGCATTAGATATATCTCCCCTGCATTTATTATCTCCTCAAAAAAGCTTGTTGCAGCTTTCCTTTTCACACCTTCTGCTTCTGATGCAGAGTTAGATTCACACATGGCAGTGGGACTTTACTTTACATGTACATATTCTGCATTTCATCTGCCATTTTGCCTCCAGGTGAAGGCAAAACGTGAAGTGTGGTGAAGACTTTCTGCATCCCTCACTACCATAAACAACTTAGGGCCATTCAAATTCTGTCTTTGCCATTTTGAATGATTGATCTATGCTCATCTGTGAATATGTTGAACAAGGCAGGACCCTGTTGGTAAAGTCTTCTTACTTCCAAGTTTTGACCATTCCTTACAATTCTGCTTCTTGTTCTTAAGCAAGCTGTTGTTTTCTCTTCCATGGTAGCTACATAGTTACTGTATTTTAGATGTTTGATCTGCTTCAAAACCAGGATTTATATGGCAATCGAGGTCAAAGATGACAAAGAGTATATGGGCAAATTTGATATGATCTCCTAAATTTAGGTTGTTTCTGACAGAGTTTTCAAGGGTAACTTTCGAAATTTCCTACTGCATCTACATACCCAACATCAGAAAACAAACAAGCAAACAAACAAAAGAAAGAAAAAGAAACATTGTAGCTAGATAATCAGGAAAAAAAAACCCTGAAAACTCCTAGTCCTCCACTTTCTGGGGTGGTCTGTACATCCAGTAGGCTTATGGAGTGACCGAAGTCCAAGTCCACTCAAGAACCCACAGAACAGCACAGCCTGGACGGCATATATCTTCACCTTGGCACTGCGGCTGCTCACACGCATGCTGAGTCTCCCAGAGACAATGTGCTCTTCCCAGCAGGGATGGGCAGTGGGCAGAGTCACAACATGCTTTCACCATAATGCCCCAGCAGAGACATGCCTGGATGATGCTCTTGCAGTGACTGTTCTTTTCCCCACTGCTGCCACCAGATGTATACCATCTCCTCTCTCTTCTCTGTCCTCAGCTCTTCTCCATCACCGGTGATTATCAGCCAATAAAAAATCTTCCCAGCAGAGCAGGAAAAGTGCTAGACAATAACATCACACTTCACTGGCTGGCATCCCACCAGCGTGTGGGATTTCTTTCCAGGGAAGCTCTGTTTTCATTTGTTTCCCATTCCTAGTTCAGAAGAAAATGGAGTTTGTCATAGCTTACACTAGCCACCCAGCCATCTTAACAGTACACCAGCCCTGCTCCAAGAGCAGAAGTACAGATGCTCAGACAAAGCCAAGTTTGACAGCCTTACTTTTTATCCAGACACAAACTATTGTACCACGCTGCCCAACTGCACTGTCACCAGTGGAAAGTGCTACTCACTCTCGTATACTTTGTCTTTTTCATTCTCACAGTCTCTTTGCATTTGCAGAGAGCCTGGTCACTGTAAAGTCCTCTTCTTCTGACACAATCTTTCTACTGGCATTCCTATTAGCAAGGGAGTTTTTGCAGGCAATCAGCCTTGTTTTGGAGAGCAAGGACAGAAAAGAAGCAGAAAACACAGAGGATTTTTGGGAGCAAGTTTTGGACTAACCCCTTTTTTGGCTCCATATACAATTCTGAATGAGAGCAGAGCTCTTGCCCTGGAATGTCTCATGGATTGCCTCCCTCTAAATGATCTGTGTAACTGGGGATTTAGGGTGTCTGTTGGACAAGCAGAAAAGACCAAGCAGATCCTGATGGCCCTCTCGGTAAAACTTCCTGGCTTCCACAGAGAACCCTGTGGTGCTGCAGGTGGCAGGAGAGTGGGCTAGGTGCCTCAGCACAACTCCCTGACTGGTTGGGAGAGGAGGCCTGGGTCCCTCTGCTGTTGAACAAGGCCAGGGAGTGCCAAGCTGAGACAGTTTCTGTGCGCATTGTCCATCTTTTGCAAAGCTGAAGGCCTGCTCTATTTTCTTATTAAATGACCTCTTTCGGGCTACACAAAAAGTTGTTTTAAAAAAAGTGCTGTGCCCCCTGCATGGCCCTGGGGCATGCAGCCTGCAGGAAAGCTCTTCTGTGTGGTGTGGGGACATTTTCTTCACTTCAGCCGCTGTGGGAGGAAAGAACAAAGCTATTTTGAGAACTGAACAGCAACAGCAGTTTTGCCAAAACTAGTTCACAGCATTTGTCTCCTGACAAATGCTCAGGAGAGGGTTCTGCCATCCCACACAAAGCATGTGTAGACCCAAGGGAAGTGTTCAGACCTGCCTTCCTGGCACTAGGGGGGCTCTGGTTGGGCCCCCTGGCAATAAGAGAAGGATTCCTCAGGTCTCTGACTCCTGCCTCTTAAGGAGGTGGCCACACGCGCAAAGCAAGCACTCACATGACAGTGCAGACAGATCCTGGGGAGAACTCATGAAGAATGAATTCCCCAAGATGCCTGGTGCTTTCCATCAGCGATGGAGAGAGAATGGAACCAGCAGAAGAGGAGCAGAACCATTTCTGTGTGTGGCACATTCAGCCACAGACTGACCATGGTACAGATGAGTGTTTCCCTGTGCTATTAAGGCCTCTGTGAATCAGGATGATGGGGGTGCCTGATGGGAACAACAATGCTGTGAGTTTAGCTGGATGTTTAATGTAGCATAAAGATTGTGCCTGCATAGACAACGGACATGCACTATGGTATATACCTTTGTGCATAAAGCAATTTGAGATTTACTGAGAGCAAAACTTTGAGTTGCAAAACCATTTCATTTTCTTCATTAAATGAAAACAACAACAACAACGCCACAAACCAGCACTGCCTATCCAAATGAGTTTGGGCAGTGTGCTTAGTGTCAAATCGATTTCTGTATGATTCTGTTACTATCTGAAACAATGAATAACTTCAGCTCTTAAACTCTTTTGGTGGGTTAAGAGAAGATACAGTTACAGTTCTTTCTAAGCAGGTTAACAGCTACAGAGTTTTTGCAATATATTTGGGGTTTTTTGTTTGTTTGTTTTTCTTTCCAGACTAAAAGAAGCTAAATTAAGGCATTTCTACCTTGTGGTAATGAAGAATATAATTAAACCTTGTTTTTCTTTACAGTGCTGTAGTGATAAGTTAAAAAATAGGTATTTGAAACCAAGACAGTTATTTGGTAAACAGAAGATTAGGAAAAGTTGCCTGTTTGATTGGTAACAATTATTTCTTTATTGCTCAGTGTTGAACTAGATAAAATCCATTTACTGGTGTTTCTCCTTGGCTACCCATTTCTCCACCCTGACCATATGGTCAATCCATATTCTAGATTTGGATGGACAATCCAAATTGTCTATCATATCCTAGCTAATATTTATTTGTAAAATGTATTCATAGCACAAACAAACAAACTTTTCTGTCCAAATCTGTAGGAAAAAAAAAAATAGGGAAAAAATTCTTTAATTATATCTGCAGCAGGAAAAACAAGGTGTAATACTTGTTGCCTGTGCCATGTGAGTGAATTGATGCAAAATTAACTTACCAGGGAGTCTCTAGACCTCCCATATGTACACACTATCCACCACCCTATGACTAGATACAGCAAGGTGGTAGAGCTCCACCCTGAGCCCCTCCGCCCCCAGCACCTGATCAGCTGCAGCCTGCCCTGGAGGACTGATTGCCCGGAAGGCTGCTCCTGCAAAGAAGGGAGATAAGGAATGGCTGTGACAGGACCCAGATAGGAGAAACATTCAAGCAAATATACAGTTGAAGAAGATGCTAAAGCTCCTTTAGAAGCAAAAGGATTTAATGTTTTAAACCCCATTAGCTTCAATTAGAATTAAATATGTGATAAAAGGTAAGTGCATAATTTTGTGATTAAGAATTGTTTAATGACCCTTAAATCTACAGCTGTCTCATCAACATTATCTAGAGTGGAACTAGAAATCTGAGTTTCCTGTAATCTTAGATTAAACTACTTGAAAATTAAACTTTATTGTGATCATGGGATAATGATTCATACAAGAAAACTACATTTCCCTTTCTTCCTGTCAGTCAAAATTAAACCTAAATCTTCACCCCATAGATACAAAATACTCAAGGGCTTTTATTATAGCCAATTTTTATTACCTTATTTGTAGATTTTACTTTCCTGTTAAAACAAGATATGTTACCTAATAACTTTGTTTACCTGGATAAAGACTTCATAAAACCCTCTTAAAAATTGATGGTCTCATAAAATAGCAGTCAAACATGTCAAAATTGTATTTTTCACAGCTTAACTTAGCAAACCTATAAAATAAAATCCACGTAGCTTTAAAATATCAGCAGCATGTGCTCCCACCTCTCATCCCCACTATGCATTCCATACCCTTCAGTAGTCTTACCCACCAGGTAGCACCATGGATGCTGCTGTCCCACTGCATGGCACAGCAAGCTGAGGGTCACCCATGGGGCAGGTTGCCACAAAGACGGCACTCAGAGGTAGGCAGGAGCAAAGCCCTGCGCCCATGTCCCAAAAGCATGTGCAAAACACCCAGAATCACCATCTCAGTACTTAAGAACTGCAGCCTTTTTTCTTTTTCTTTTTCTTTTTTTTTTAATTGTCTGCTCATTCTCTAAGCTTCTTTCATCTTCTGAAATACAGATTAAGAAAAAAAATTGCAACATAAAGTTTAAATTTATTTTTTCAGAGATTTTCAATACAGAAAGAAAAATATTTACCATTTCTTCTCTTTCCCTTCATATTCTAGTTTTATCTCTTTCGATAATTCCACAGTCCAACAAGGAGAGGAGTAAAGAGATGCCCTATAGAGATCAATAGCATTTTTGGCCCTTTCTAGCCCCAAAACAGAAAAAAAAACTTCATTATTTTGAAAGAGAAAGAATGATTTTCCTCTAGAAACGCTTATCATGTTCTACAGATTTGTCTTCCATGGGGTTGTAGACAGAATTTCAGAATTTCCATGTTGTCATCCAGGAATAGCATCCTTCTTGTTGTTCTTACCTTAAACACCAGATGTCAGGTTTTCTGCCAGAACATCTTTAAACGGTTCAAAAACATTTTTGGCATTGGATAAACTCTGGTGCTATTGGACAGAGGAAAAACATAGAGGAAAAAAAAAAAAAAAAAAGAAAGAAAGAAAATAGTGATTGTACAACCTCTTTGGTATAATAAGGTTTTGACCATTAGCTCATACTCATACAAACTTTAATCTAATCAATATTAGTTTGTATTTATATTTCTAAATTCCTACCATGCTGGAGATGTCAGCATGGAAATTGGATCTGCCTCTTTATGTTCTGAGGCTGGCAATAGACTGGACACAGCATTATCATTTGACTGTGATAAATTTTATTAAAACCCTGGAGACATGCTGTGTCCCTTCTATGTCCTCTCAAAAGACAGTGCAAACAAGAGATACAGACCAAAAGATGTATCTAGAATTAAGGGCATGGAATCACTCATAAAATTTGCAGTTTAGATTAAAACTGAGCTCCTGTCTAGGAGCAGGGAATTTTTAAAATAGGCTATTTCCTATTGTAGCAAAGCAGAACTGATTCTGAGGCATCAAGTGAAATCTTGACCTGAATGTTCCTAGAGCTTGAAGCTAGTAATGCACAGTACTGTGCATCAAAACTAATGCACAACTGAGAACTGCTTTTGTTTTAAATTAAATGATCTCTAATCTGATCCAGCTCTAAACATATGCTACCTGGCAAGCTGGAGGACTTTGTTAGATCTTGTAGGAGCACGCTCCTTATCTGAAAAAGCAGAATAAAACTAACATACACTGTGCTTTCTTACACAGAAAAAAAATGGTTTTATAGATTTTACTATCACTAGAATTCAATATAGTAGCTTTTTTTTTTTTTTTTAATAAGTTTCTTTTTGGTTTTACATAGGCTCCTACCTTTGTTGCAGGTTTCCTTCTCAGTTAATGGATTTTGCTGATGGCTTTCTTTACATATGTGAAAGCCAACATGAAAGTAACCCCATCATTTAGATATTCACTTGGTAGTTGATGGAGAGTTCACAGACTGAGTTTTCATATATTGTTTATAATATGATCTAGAAATGATTATTCTCAGTATTATATATGTAATAAACTTCCATAAAAACAAAGACTAAATCTTTCTGTGTTTCTGGTTTCCTCTAGGCTGTACCAAAGCTATTTGAATGCTTTAGGATTTGAAATGATAACACTCTCCTGCCTGCAGTGAAGGCTTTCCCCCCACCCCAGAAAAGAACAGAATTAAAGGACTCACACTATGTTCTTACTTCAGTGCAGAGCTTAATGTTGACCAGTGGAGGAGCAAGAAAATATGAGTACTACAAGTAAAATTTTCAAAGAAAAAAATCCATAGCAGACAACAACGTAATCACTTAATAAATGGCAAAAGAGCAGGAAGTAGAATGTCCTGGAAATGTCCACTTTCAAAACTGGAGGAAGAAAATTAAGAAACAAAGAGATCTGTTCTGATAATGTCCCAGAAGTGGTGATTCAGGAAGTTAACCTGTTGAGGAGCGGAGGCAGGAGCTCTAAAAAAGAGTGACAGAGCAGGCAATCTCCTTGTTTTCCTCCTGAATCCTCTGCAACAGGATTTCCTTGTCACACCATGTGGAACCATGTAAATATGCCCCCTTTGGCTACGTGACAGGAATCATTTCCTCCAAAGTGCTTGCAGGGACGGAAAAAAAAAAAAAAAAAAAAAAGGTCAGGAACTTGGGGATTTGTATTAGCAGATAGCACTTAGTCAGGAAAGGGATAAAGATTACAGGGGAAATGGTGCTATTGGTCTGTAATCCTTTTCTGTCACACATACTTTTCATACAATCATAATATTATCATACTATGTATGTGGAAAAAATCTTATCTATTCTTCACATTCAATTTCTAATTGATGCTTAAATGTAAGGAATAAAGACTTCAAAATAAACCTACAGCGAGCTCATGAGCGGAAAGCTTTTTGTTTGCAAATGTGAAAGTAAGTATATTTCTGCCTAAGTTTTCAAATATTTCTGTGTCCATTTACATGTCAAAAAAAGAAATAAGGGAAAAGAGACAAGCTTAGTGGCATGACCTTAGTTGTGTTCCCTTTGTTTCATGTATTTAAATATTGGATACCAGCTTAGATTATTAGTTTAGTTTTAACATTACTGCAAATTGTATCACACAACCAAGGAGAATTAAGACTGTATGATTACAGCACCTTATCAGTCTCTGAACTGAAAGTTCACAGCATCCATTTTCAGCAGCCTAAGAAATCTGGAAGCAAGACAACAGCTGCACTGCAATCCTGTAAGTGCTGTAACCCCATTCACATGAATGCAGTTCTGCCAGTTTACAGGCTTAAGTTGTTCTGGTTTATTCCCAAATAGGAAAGGGAAAATTCTGCTCCCATAGGAAAGCATCCAACGTATCCACAGTCACATTAGGGACTGCATCAGTATAGCACTCAGGAAAAAAACAAGCAAAAAAACAAACAAAAAAAACAAGGAATCCTTAGCCTGAAAGAGGCATGTAGGTTTCCTTAGTTGTCTGCTTACAGAAAGCACCATAATTCTTCCTGATAACACCTTGTATTTGTGTCCTGAAGGAACCACAGATAAATGTTTTCACTACAAAATCAGAAGTACTTGGTAAATGCACTTCATTAGTATTGGCAGCATGTAGACTGCTTACAGCTGTTTCATGTACATACTGCTGAACCAGTGCTCTTCTCTCATCAGATCTTTCCAGATGTAAAAATTTTACCAACAGATAAAAATTTCAAAGAAAAATCTGATTGCAATGCATGGTTATGTTTATTTCCCAAAGTTGTTGCCTTTTCTTTATATTTATGGTTTGTTTTACTAGCAGATTGAATTACTTCAAGCAGCGGGTGAGGTCACACTAAGTCAAGCAATCATAAGTAATAGTAATACCTCCTGATCTAATTGATACTGTAATCATATATATATATATATATTTTAATAAAATATCTCTGTTAATGAAAAATTGAAATTTTGGACTGGGTGAGAATAAAGGTGAGAATTTTCTCCAAGTTTGTCTGAGGTTTAAAGTTATAGCAATACCTTTTATCCTGAGGTGCTCTGAGGCTGTGCAGAGCTTGTCCCACAGAGATCCACGTAGCAAGAATCTATCTTGACTGGCAATGCCTGTTGACTTCCCAGCAGATAGCCGAATGAGTAACTTCTTGAAAAAGCTGTTGTGACAGGTTGGCATTTTTGAGATGTTCTGATGCTGCTGATAAGCAATACCAGATCCACCAAAAAAACCAGCAGTGCTTTCACTGCAGCCTGGGCTTGCTGGCAGTCTCAAATTCCACCAAGAGCCTCAGAACTTCATTTTCTCTTCAGACCATATCTTGAAGTGTTACAATTTTCCCTATTTACACTTTGCTAGGACAAGAGGTTTACTGATGCCCTTTCACTACCCTAGGGACTGTTTTGACATCTCCTGCTCTTTTCTTTTTATAACTCTGTCCAGGACTTATTGTGCAAACCAAGCAACTAACCTTGTTGTTAGGGTGAGACATAATAACTTTGCACCTAAACTGACTATTAAAAAACCCAACTTCTCTATGGAGACGACAGGCTATTTCCCACCTACATTTATCAAGTTCCTGGCTGAAGTTCTCTGTTTTGTAAAAAGCTTTCCATTGCAGCCTGTAGATTGCCCTAGCTGCCCTGCACTCTTTAACATTATTACTTTTTGGCCCGTTCTAAAACATTCAATAAGAAGATTGGAGAATACTTTTAGGAACAGTTCTTTCAAGGTCACTGAGTACTACACGCAGAAATACACGTGGTGCTGTGTGCAGACTTATTGTTGGCACTCAGACAAGTGCATAGCTGTTTTCAGCTGTACACGGTAATTCCTAAGGCAAAATCCACATTTACTGACACCTTTTTTTTTTTACAACATATGCAATGAAATCTTTAAGAATTAGCCTTTAGCTTAACCACTGAACAGGGAGGGGGGGACACAAGAGGACAAAGAATTTTCCACAAAAACAAATGGTACAGAGAAAAAAAATAATGAAATTATCTTTCAAGGAATTTGCTTAACGGATTCCTCGTTGATTGCAGCCCTTCAAAGATGAGTGTGTTGCACTTCACAGACTGGAAACATACTGCAGCAAGTGAGTTGCTGATTTTGGTCAAGACAATGAGCTACCTGTTCTCACTATTAATGCTTCTCATTTCCTCCTACCTTCCACCATAGGCAAACTATCTATAGAATAATCAATGCAACATATAGAATGATCAATAACTCACTGCTTTAATTTGGCAGGACCGTAATTTGGTTACCTTTTTTCCATCCAAAAGTGAAGATTTTCTGAGTGTGCCACCATTACAGTGAAGATATACAATGCAGCCTGAAAAACACAGGGGATGCTCAGGCTTACCTTGCACATTAGTGACAAAGACTTAAAAGGAACCTCTGTTTTGACCAGTGATGGTATAAATAAGGCATTCTCTTATTCTGCAGAATGATTTACTGAGGGTAAACAGACATTTCTCCTCGTGGCAGTAATAAAAATCAGCCAACAGAAAGGACATACAGCATTTTCCCCTACTGGTAAGCTAGATTTTATTCTGGCTTTTCTTTTGTTGGCAGAATTGTTGCATATGTTCTACCAAATATTTGCTTTGGTACACTAGGAAAAATCTTTCTTGAAATCTGGACACGTAGCTATTATCTGAGTAAGGGAAAATGCCTGTATTCCTGTTTTCTTACACAAAGAGAGCATGTTGTTAGAGGTGAGTGACGTTCCTGCTGCTAGCTTGTGCATGTAGAACTCTCACAGCACACACTGCTCAGCAGCAATTACAGCCCCACAGAAACTCTCATGGACGTGCTTTTCCTCAGGAAATGAGCAGAGCCACAGTAGCATCCAAACATATGCAGTTTTACTTTTAAGTATCCAGTATGCTATTAATTAGCTAATTTCTTGCACCACACTTGATTCTGAAACTGCAGCT
Organism: Centrocercus urophasianus; assembly: GCF_019232065.1. Lineage (NCBI taxonomy): Eukaryota > Metazoa > Chordata > Aves > Galliformes > Phasianidae > Centrocercus > Centrocercus urophasianus. Next base: position 44,279,572 of record NW_024884142.1, read on the forward strand.
TTCTCTGTGCCATGCAACACCTACAGCCTGCATCCAAACCGAAGGAATGTCCTGGTTCAGGGGCACCTCAACTGCACGCACAACTGACAGTTGGGATAACTGAGACAGGCAAAGGGCAAAAGGGGAAAAGGCAGATGAGTATCTTGTCCACGGCTGCAGAGCTGGCCGCTCACTTGGCTGCAATTAAAGGGGAGGCCCCTGCTCCTGCTGCTGGACTCAGCAGGAAACACGGCCATACCCTTGCTCCAGCCCCTCCAGCTGTGTTGGTGTCACAGCACAGAAATGATGAGTCTTTATTGATAGCAGCAGGCTTTCATAGAGTCATAGAATAGTTAAGGTTGGAAAAGACAACTAAAATAATCTAGTCCAAATATGAACCTATTCCCACAGTGCCCACTAACCACATCCCTCAGTGTTACAAGTTTCTCGAACACCTCCAGGGACAGTGGAACACCTCCCTGGGCAGTCTGTGCCAATGCAACACCACTCCTTCCAAGACAAAATTCTTCCTAATATCCAACCTGAACCTCCCATGGCACAACTTGAGGCCATTACCTCTTGTCCTATCATTATTAAGCTCATCCTATCACTGAATTACAGGCAGGAGCTCAAGGATGCATTCATAACCATTTTGAAATTTGGTTTTAAGAAATAAAGATGCATACTCAAAAATAGCTGCTCTGAAAAGACCTATTTTAGCCCACTGCCTGAGAAAGTTAATTACTTAATTTGATTATTGTCTGAAATTATTTTAAATCATTACCATTGTATAAATAAGCAAACAAAAACCAAGTAGAATACGATAAAAGCATAATTTAATAATTCTGTAATACGGGCAGACAATTGTTTTAATGAATGTTCAACTGCTTTTTGAGCCTGAAGCTAAGAATGAAAAGATAGCAATTTGCACATCAGATATTTCTGAAAAAAAAAAAAAAAGCTGTAAAGTGTTTAACAAAACATTCTATTTGTGTGTTGTTCTACATGGTTACAATAGTTATGACATGTATTTGCCCTTCAACACAATTTACTCTACTGCTGTCAGGTAACTGTGGAGAGTTATTGCCTCAGAAATAACTTCAAAAGCTCCTTAATAAAATAATGCAGTAATAAAGGTTTCTTTCCTTGGGAGACTACAAAAACGCTGATGCAGCTTGGAATGCTCTCATGCCTGTATTGCTGCTGATGGTGGTAAATAACCTCAGCTTCCTCAAAAAGTCTGCACCACATGCAGGCTGTGCACCAAGGCAGTTCACTCCAGATTAATGTGCTGAAGGAGAGGTTGGGTGGGGCGATGGGCACCTGATCTACATGGTGGAGTTTGGTGGAGTTTAAGGTCCATTCCAACCTAAGCCATTCTGTGAGTATGAGATTCTATAAAATGACATGGTCGTTGCCTGCCATTTGAGTTTTAACAAAGAAAATTGGTGACTGTTGGATACATAGATTGTCACTTTGTGTAGACATAGCTCTGGCACTGAACGGGAATAAGCCCACCTTGTGAACCAATTCATTTTCATGCAGTTCCCAGCACAGTTTCTCAGTTTTAACTTCAAGGACTTAAAACTATATCCTGCTGTTCTACAATAAGTTTGTTGCCTACGTACCATGCTTTACCCAAATGGTTCTTTGCATTTTAAGAAGATGAAAGTGATTCCCAGGCTTGAAACCCAGATTATATTGGAGATGATAATGTGGTAAGGAAATAGAGGACGAATAAGAGATTTGGGTGAGGAGGAGAAGGCAGGAGGAGCTGCCAATGAGTCTCAGTGTGAAATTGGATTCAGCAAGATCAAGCACAGAAACCCAGTAACGAGCCTTCCACAAAGCTTTAGGCTACACGCAGAGCTCTGTGGTATTTTTAGGAAGAGAAGTGTGATGAGAAAGATATTAAAACTTAGTGCTGCAGACGGAGGGCCAGGAAGCAAGCAATGTCACTGGCTTAGAAGAAGGATTTCGGAGACGTATGTAGAATACGTCATTCCAAAATAAGAGCAGGGTAAAGGAGGATGGACAGAGGTTGTAGGTGCCCAGTAAAAGATGACCTGAGTCTCTGATAGAGGTCTCTCTGGAAAGAACTATCAGTTTCAGAAAAGCATCCCACTTCTTTAGCCCTGATGACCACAGACAGCAAGTATGAGGTAAGCAGAGATGAAGTCCAAAAGGTTTTATTTGTTTAGGCAGAGCTTCCTTTGCTTGAAGCTTCAACATATCAGTACGTTTGTCTTATCATTTTGGTGATGTGTCAATGGCTATATTCTCCTACTATGGGTACCAAATGAATGCATATTCCGAAAGGTATTTGTTGGAATTCCTGGATAAACTTTTGAGACACAGTGATATTTTGGAAGTTGTTTCCATAGTGCTAGACAAAAATAATGGTGCAGGCTGTTTTCAAACTACATTCTGCAACAATTAAACGAGGCACAGTCATTCTTCCTGATTTAATTAGGATGTTCCTAAGAAATTACTCTAAACCAGGGCTTTTTCTATCCTATACCTTCTGTAGAACATCCATGACTCTTTTACCTCAGAAGATGAACTGAAACCCAAGGAGATAACTCTGTATTTTCCTTCTGGCTGAGGAAACTGATCTCGTAAGGACTAAAGACAAAAACTGTCAGGGATACTTTCTTTCAAATACTGTAACTCAGGCACAAGGAGGACTTTTTGAGATGAGCTATGCAGCTGTCATCTTCATCGCCAGATAAGTTCATAGAATCATTAAGGTTGGAAAAGACCACTACAGTCATATAGTCCAAACATAAACCCACCTCCACCATGCCCACTAAGCCACATCACTCAGTGCCACATCCACAGTTCTTGAACACCTCCAGGCACAGTGACTCCACCACCTCCCTGTGGGCAGCCTGTGCCAGTGCCTCACTACTCTTTCTGAGAAGCACTTCTTCCTAATATCCAATTTGAACCTTCCACAGCACAACCTAAGACCATTATCTCTCATCCTATTGCTAGTAATTTGCTGGAATTCCTGGCCCTATTATAACCCATCCATGCTCAGAGCTGCAGGGGGAAGGCAAACTTAAGGTGTTCTCCACTCACAGGGAGGGCACATCAAAGTTTTGCCATTACAGGTGTGCTGTTGTCACAAGCTTTTGTCTCAGATGGTTACTGATACTTTTTTGGTTAAAAAAAAAGGTGAAACCAGAAAGCCACTTCACAACTTCTGGAAACAGGACCATGTTCACAGTGGAAATGGTACTGGCTGAATGCATTTTGGAGTATGTAAGATGATTTATTGTATGGGAGGTATGCGTATACAATAGTGAAAACTACAAATACTGGGAGGCAAGTAGTAAGAACCCAAATTGTTATTTATTTTTTCAAAATAAATACAAGCGTTCAGTTGAAGATAATTTCCATAGTATTCAGAATACTTTTGCCATTGTAGGTAACATGTGAAATAATTAAAAAAAAAAAAAAAAAAAAGAGCATGATAAAAGAGAATGTTACAAAAACAACAACAACAACAACAACAAAAACCCAACAAAGTTCCTACATCCAACAACCCAAGACTGTGCTGCCAGTTACTTACAGCTATACATGGGAACAAATATTCAGATTTCCTCAGAGCTTTCAAGCACAATCCAGAGGAATGAGTGTTAATTACTCATCCTAAAAAAAAATAATAATAATTGTCTTTAGTAGAAGTAATTTTCATGAAGACTCTAGAATTGCAGTCCTGGGAAATTGAGTCCTGCTTTAGTTTGCTCAGAAAGTAATGCCTCCTAATGGTTTCCATGGAAACTATAACACAGCTACAAAGAGCACAGCAATGCTATTTGATAGAGCAAACTCTCAGCTACGAAGTATGGTTTTGCAATACAGCCACCAGCATTAGTTCTGCATTTTTGTCACTGATGAACAGGAGTCTGCATACTGCGCTCATAAAAAAGTGCACCAGTGGAGGTGACCCACTGTCGCTACTAAAATGCACCACCACTCTGCGCTCACTGTTTGGCCTCCATCAATGTTCAGCAAGCATCAACAAATGTCAGTGGTACCACTGTTCCGCTATGAAGGAGTTCAATAACGTGCTTTTGCTTCATGTATACCTCTGTGTCAAACATGACAAAGCTCTTGCAACTCAACAGCATGGTGAGGAAAAGCCTTCTCTCCTCGGGCTGACTGACTTGGATCTGTTCTGTTTGCGCCGTTCTCTCTCACACCTCCCACACGACTTCAGTTGGGATCGGTACCGCACTCGCTGCCGCGCCCGATCACCGCACGCACAGTGTTTACGCCTCAACCAGGGGCGGGACAGGGCGGCGCGTCACAGGGGACGGTGGGGCGGGGCGGGAGGTGCGGCCGGGCGCTGCCCCGCGGCTCAGGGGCGGCTGCCCGCGGCATGGGTCTTGCGCTCCGGCCGAGAGCCCGCGGGTGGCGGTGAACGGAGCGGCCCCGCCGTGTCCGCGGCCCCGGAGAGAAGAGGCCGGGCGCCCGCGGGCGGGTTGTCGCTGGGGCTGCGAGCGGCGGGGCTCGGGACCCGGAAGCAGAAGCGGGACCGGGAGGCGGCTGGATGGGAAGAAGCGGCGGCGGCGGCGGGAGGCGATGGGGGAGCAGCAGAGCTCGCTGAGCGCCTCGCGGGCTGCCGCCGCCGGGCCGCCCAGCCCGGCCGGGGGCTCACGGGAGGACGGTCCGGAGGAGAGGCCGCCGCCACGGGAGGCGGCCGGGCCGGGAGAAGGTGGGGAGCCTCCGCCCTCCATCGGCTCCGAGAGACGAGGGGGCGGCGGGGACGCAGCGGGGGAGGACGAAGAGGAGGCGGCCGGGCCGGAGCCGCCGGGCGCGGGGGAATCGGCGGAGGAGGGGCTGGAGGGGGGCAGCGGTCGGCGCCGCCCGGCCCGACGGCACGTGTATTGCACCGTGTACTGCGTGGAGAACGACCGGCCGGGCCCCGGCTCCCCGCCCAGCTCCGGCAGCGCGCAGCCCCCGGCCCGGCGCGGGGTGGCTGCGGGCGGCGACCCGCTGTCAGCGGGCGGCAGCATCGAGGTGGTGGACTTGTACCTGCTGCCCGAACCCTTCTCCGGGCTGATCGGCGGCGACTTCGGGCCGCTGCTGGTGCTGAGCTGCCGAGTGTGCCTGGAAGAGAAACCCGTCAAGCCCCTGTCCTGCTGCAAGAAGGCGGTGTGCGAGGAGTGCCTCAAGCGGTACCTCAGCTCCCAGGTACGACCGGGCCCCGCGCCGCTCCCCTAGGGGATCGCTGATGCCGCGGTACCCCTGAGCCCCTCGGGGAGCTGCTGGTTCCGGGTCGGGGATTAGGCGGTCGTTCTCCAGCCCCTCTCCGCGGGCTGATGGCGGCCCTGCTGCTCGCCCGGTGACGTGCTGCCTGTGGTGTTTGCACTGTGCGGGGCGGCGGGGCTGCTGTGCAGAGGGCTCTGTGATTAGCCTTGAGGAATCGCAGTTGCAGCAGCAGCAACTCTGGGGAGAAAAGAGAACAGCTTTTGCGAACTTAGAGTGACCAACTTACAGCCTGCTGCTTCATCACTGCTTTGTCAGTCAGGCTGCAGTTTCGAAGGGAAATCGGGAGCCTGAAAGCTAACCAGCCTTGCTTAGTGATGCTGGTAGCCGATTTAGCATCACAAACCACTTCTGTATGGCTCCTACCAGTGACGTAGGTGTGTCCTAAGCCCTAAGAGCCAGGCAGATGCCGGGTATGTGAGAATATCAAAACCAAGCAAAACTCTTTGCTGACCACCCTTACATATGCATTCAGCAGAGGCATGGGAGACGTACTCGGCAGAGAAGTGCTGGTGGGATGTATTTTTGCACCTGCTGGCCCTAGAAGCTGTGTTACAGTGGTCTGTGCTCCACTGGGCTGTGTGCCTGGGAATGGCTTTGCAGCTCCCACAAGTGCTATAAATAGGTGTGGGGCTCCTCCAACCAGGCCATATCACGGCTTGGGACTGGCACGTGCTCCTATCTGGACACTTGCAAGTCCATGCAGCAGTTACTCGTGCTAGTAGTATTTGTTCTGGCTAATGGTACACTCACTGAGGTTTTTACAGAGCACTTTTATTGTGTTTAGATAACAGGGAAGGGCTTAATGTGGGAACTGATGGGATGAGTGGAATAGGGCTATGTTTTTATATGTTCCCCAACACTGAAATTTGGGAACACCTTATAAGATTTCTTGCACAGAACCCAGAATGTTTTGGTTTGGTATGTAACTAACTGATGAACTCAAAGTCTAGAAAGTTTTCAGAATTCATTGCTAGTATGTGTTTGAGCCATCTTCATGTTTGCCACCAAGGCCACGTGGGTCAGGATATTGTCTTACCTTGGAGATCACAAAGCAGTGTGATAGACATCAGGTGTTCTTCCTTAGCATCTGTAACCTGTGCTTCAAGACAATGGTTTGTGGTAGCTTTTCATTATTCAAACAGGTAGTAAAATGCGTTGGGGAATGACCAAGTAGGGAGCTCAGTCATCATCCTAAGAATGCTCTCTGATCATTGGAGGTATTCAAAGTTGGGTTGTGTGGGTGGGGCTTTGTGCAACCTGATCTAGCGAAAGATGTCCCTGCCACTGGCAGGGGTGCATTCAAATACTGAATTCAATTGGCTAATCCTCTTCTTCAGTGAATAGAAAGGTGTTTTTGTGGCATAATTTGTCTAAAATAGTTGAAATGGCCATAGATATTTTCTCCTATTTGTTTCCTTTGAGTAAGAAGGGATGTAGGATCCCACAATAAAATATATCAGAGTGAGATTCTGCCCCAGACACTTAATAGTACTAGTTAGTTGTGAGCTAAGGCAATAGAGAATCTTTTGCAGCAACTAGCAGTTGCTAGATTTGCATGATCTGTCAGCTAAAGCTATACCTAAGAACAGTTCTGCCTGATTTCAGCTTAGCAATTCAAGGATGATTGCATGGTTTGGTGTCTGCAAGAGCTACCTGGCTTGGGAGCTGGGTGAAAACCCCATAAAGCAAGTTTAGAATCATAGAATCACAAGGTTGGAAACAACCTGCAAGATCATCTAGTCCAACTGTCCTCCCATTACCATTGCTACCACAAGCTTCTAACCCATATCTCGTAGCACCTCATCCAGCTGCCTCTTGAACACTGCTGGGGAGAGCAACTCCACTACCTCCCTGAGCAGGCCATTCCAGTGCCTGGAATGTGAGGATGTTCTTTGCGATGAAGCCACTGGTATTGCTGAGCCCTCTATAAAGCTTAGTCCAGAAGCTATTAAAAGATCTATGTGGCAGATAGCCATATTGATGCTTGTATACGTAAAAGATGAAACAGGGATACAGATGCAGATAAAGGAATATTTGCAATACTGCTACTGATATTGAGAACAGAGATTCACAAAGCACTTCTGCAGACACAGGGACTCTTACCCATCCTGTTATGACCCAGCAGGATTTTAGTTGAGTGATGTATTTGTTCAGGAGAAAAAGGCAACAAAACATCCTCTAAAGCAGTCCAGTGTGTTCTTAGCATATCTGTCTTTTTGGGAAAAACAAGTGATGTTTCTTTGGGAAGAACAAGAAATAACATTTTTCTCCTTTGTGCTGTAGAAGGCTCATGTGACTCATCCTCAGTGGAGAGGAAAAGCCTTCTCCTTGCCTGCTCTGACAGAGGAATTTGGGGAAAGATGAGTGGAAGGACAGTATAGGATAAAGTCACCTTTTAGTCTTCTGAGTTTTAGCACTTCATGTAGTGATTTCCTTCATAAAAAGAAAACCTACCAAAAAGTTTGAAAGGAGTAAATGTTGGAAAGCTGACTCTTTGCAAAATCGTAACAGATTTTTGGTTTGAATACAGTCAGCTTTATGTAGGAATGCACCTGAAATTGGGAGGGGGAGCAGAGGGAGAAGGAAAAAAATGGATGTGCATTTAGATCTTGTTTCTGTGTCAGAGAAATAGCAAGCTGTACCCTGTGTTTGAGTGGAGACTGACCTCAGGTTTCTGGACAGGGAGTGGTTTTTATACGTTGAATATGTGGAACATATTGTCAGAAACGTAACACATGGAAGAAGATCATTAACATAAGTATTTGTTTTCCCCCTGAAGAAAACTGGAATCTGTATAATGATTTCATCATGATTTCTGAAATGGTGTCTAATGGAATAGCAAAAACCCTGCTAATGATCTCTGCTGTATATAACTGCATTAAAACTTCTGCCCTAGAGCACTATAGATTTTAAAAAAAGTCAAGCAAAGTGTTGGGTGTTGTTGAGATGAGTATCCATATGAAAATGTGGAATTATCTTGTTTTACTGGTGGGGGGAAATGGGAGCAATGTGCTTCAGAAGGTCCTTAGAGGTCAAATCCAGTCTCTTATCACTGGCACCTGGCTGCATAATCCCTATCAAAGATTTAACACCTGGTATAGAAGCTTAGAAGGTGAGCCTGGAGCTCCAGATCTGAAACCTGACTGTACTACAGTAAAAGACATTATTTTACCTCTGCCTCAATTCAGATGTTCTTTTTCTGGGCCTTACACTCTTGGCTTTTAAAGGTCTAAGACCTATTTATCTATCATTCACAAAAAAGGAAAGGGAAAAAAAGACTATTCTCTTGGACTCAGAGAAATTGAAGAAGGAGTAGGTACGTGCATTGAGCTGTTACAAAGAGGATCATAGCTGTTGTACCTTAGGACATGGAGTATGAGTGTGGGTCCTACAGCACCTGGTCAGGGTCTTAAGATGATCTGTCTCCAGGATGGGATGCATCCGCTTATAGCCCAGGAAGTATGGGAAGCACTGGATCCCACAAGTGTAATATTGCATTCACATTTTGTTCACTTTGCCCCTTCCTCTCCATTTAGCCTCATAACAGACTTGGTTTATTCCAGAAGCTGCATCCACACAGGTTTGCTGTAGATGAGTGATTCACTTCCTCATCTCTCTTTATTGCTTGTAAATCTGAGTCAGAGGGAATACTTGTGCCTGGTTTTGCTTTTTGTGTGTGTGTCTGGGTGGGAGGTGGTTCAGAAGTACCCTGTACAAATGAGCAAACAGCCATGGGAAGAAATTTTGCTGCAGAGGGAGAAACTTACAGTTTAACTGGGGATTTATATTTAACTTATCCTCTCTACCAGGCCAGGGTAAGGTTTATGTATTTCTCTCATCTCTCTGATTTGTAAACCTGTAAGTACTGTTCAGAATAACAATCTCACTCCTCACTTTTCAGTAAGTAAAGAGTATAAAAAATAACACTTCCTCTTTCCTAATATCTAAAAAGATATATATTGCTTAAAGTATTTATTAGGGAACATGCAATTGTATCCTTTCTTGTAAAGTAGCTGTACATGTTTCATAGAAACCTTTGTGATTTGGCTGCCTGCTTTTCTACCTCTGAACTGGAGAACTAGATAATCCAGTTTTGATCCTATGCTCATTAGTGATGCTTTATTTTGTAAATCTTGTAATTCTCTTGCAGTGGTAATTTCTTACATTAAAGGACTTTGAATTAATTTAAACAACCTACTGTATTCTCAGTCAGATACTGTGGTGCTTTAATTACAAGAATGCTAATCAGATTAGTGGATGTGGATAATCAGAAGGGGTTGTTGGGGCGGGGAGGAGTTGCAGCTGGCAATGCTTGGTGTCTGACTGGCTTTGGTGGGACAAGAGTCCTACTTAGCTATTCTGAGCCTGAAATGAGGAGATTATTGTCCCTCTATCTGGGATCTGTTACCAGTTTTCCTTTGTGACTTGAGACCTTGTGTTCAACCCTTTTCTTTTTTAGTGTGTGATCTTTTTGAAAGATGCAAGGGGAGGAGAAAGCAGCAGAATGTTACAATCAGGATTTTTGTGGAAAGAGTAAGATTATGAAGTCATGCCAGCAGTAAGGAAAAGTCAGGAAGAGGCTGTGTTGTCGAGAACTAGTAGTGGTTTGGAGAAAGAGGGACTTGATACCTGTGTACCTCTTCAGGTATCTGATTGTATCATGCAAATGATAGCCTTCAAAGCTGTAGTTCGGCTGCTGAAGGAAACCAGGCAGCAACATAGCCACCAGTTGCTGAATCATCTGGTTGTTAATGAGCTGCTTAGTGCCCTGATGCAAGACGGAGTTCAAAAGGGTCATCTAGTGAAGAAGATCTGTGCTCATGAGGGATATGAATCCCCCAAAATACTATAATGCTGGTTTTGAGTTACTGAGGTGGCTACACACTGGCTGCTGGAAAGAGAGGTAGGCTGAGAAATCACCTTCCAGCTGAAGTTACAATAGCAGGGAACTTCACAAAGGAGGAAGAGAGGTGAAATAGAAAAATAATATATTATATGCTAGATTATAGACTTCCTAAGCCAAACCATGCACTCCAGCCACTGCAAGGTATTTTATTCCTGAGGAGGAAGAGTGACAGATGTACCTGGTTCAACAGCTGTACGTAATACATAAACACAGGAATGCCTAAACTTCTTCACTCTGATTTTCAGGAAACAGCTTCTGAAAATCTGCCCCGGTGTTCCTGATGTGTGGTATGTAGTGACAGTGCTGCTGTGCAGGTAGGGGAGGTATTGCAGTCCAGGACTGTGTCCAGGTATCCTCAGGGTTATGAGCATTCATCTTCTGAGTTGACTTGGCACACAGCTGACTTTGAGTCCCCTTTGAATGCTTGCTGATGGATGCAGTTTGAGCCAAAACTTAAGTCTGAAACAAAGTCTTGCAAAATCAAGCATTGCTGGAATTGCATTTCAATTTTTTAAGAAAACAATTTCTGAGCAATGCTCTTCAATAATAATACTGCCTAGTTGCTCCAGTGCATATAGACCAAAGTATTGTCAACATAGCACCACTTTGTGTGGTGTGTCCATTCTCTGTGTAAAAGTAGCTTAAACCTTACCATATTGGGTAACTTTGAATTCCTGTTGTTTGTGTAAGTCTTTGCAAGATGTGAAGCTGGAATATATGGCCACTCTCATCCGTGCTGTTATGGATGGAAGGGGAAACAAATGGATGTTCTTCGTGCAGCTAAGAAGTTTTACAGTATAACTGATCTGTTGGATCAGAGATGTTGGAGGCAAGATGTCACCTTGAAGGAGCTCCTTGAAGGGTTCGCTAATGCAACAATGTCTCAATTCCAGGGATGAGGGTGAAGTGTTGTGAAACAGTTGATGTTGACAGCAGAATTGATTTTTGAAGAGTGAAGGCTTCATGTTGGCATAGAATTGCAGTGAGACGTGGAGGAGAGCTGGTGTCATTCTGAAGAAGCAGAGTTTCTGTGAAGCGGCAGCTCTGCTTTCCAGCTACCTCCTGTACCCAGTGTGTAGCACTCAACAGTAAATCTGGTGAAAGCTGGCTGGCATCGGGGCTACTGGTCCAGCTGTGCTGTGGGAACATCACATGCTCTAGGCCTTCCCTCCTGTTGCTCTGTCAAGTGCTCCCAGGAGCTGCCAGGCATTGGCATGGGCTCAAGCCAGGGATTTCAAAGTGAAGTAGATTGAAAACTGAGCTGTTGAGTTTTGATTGCCCAAACCGTGAGGATTGAAGGAGTTAAAGAGGGCTTGGGAACGCCCTGAGCTCTCTTCTGCCACGTTCTGTTCCTCCACTCATAACAACTACTCTCGCGACTGCTCTGGGGCCTTTCATGCCTCTTGTCCTCTTGTACAAATATCTTGCTTCCTGCTGCCTGAACCTGCCTGAACCAGGTTCAAGAAAAGTAGGTATCTTGAATGGCCAGGATGTAAGTACATACTCAAAATGGTTAAGAGTTGTATGGGTGGTAATTTCTTCAAAATAATTTAGACTGGTGAGAAGGGCGTTACTTACCCACACCATCATGCTGGCTTATCTGTTCTTTATATATACTTTAGCTGTTTGAACTTTCTCACTTTTTTTTTTTTTTTTTTTAGGTGGTTTTTTTTTTTTTTTTTTTTTTTTTAAAAATAACTCCTGTTTCTAGGTTTTCTATCTGCCAAGTTGCCAAGTAACAGTGATTTTTTTTTTTCTGATACAGAAAAAGTGAAAATTTGTGTAGCGACAAAGAGGCCATTTAACTTTTTTGAAGTCCATTCTTAAGTACTTTAAAAAATTTTTTGGTAAATCAGAGAAATTGTGTCAATAGAAATAACAGCATTCCTGCTGAAGAGGTAGCTCTTAAATGTATGCCTTTCTACTGTGGCATACATAAATTTATTGTGTAGTTAAATGCATCTTATGAAAGCATTTGCTTAACTGTAAAATAGGAAAAAATAAGATAAAAATAATAATAAAGAATTTACATATGAGAAGAATATTTTCTGGTTTGACAGTTCAGGAGGTCAGAAATCCAATAGTTTTAGAACCAGAGCCAGTTTTAGAACTTGGAAGGATTTAGAAATTGGAAGGATGTAAAGGCTGCTTTTATCTTAAAAATCTACTTCATTGCTTCAATTGAAGATTGTTGTTTATTTTCACTGACTTCTTGAGATGTCGAGCTTCACTGAGCTTCTTGGGATGTACAATTGCTCCTGTTTATTTACTTAATTGTGAGGAAGGCTGTGTATTTCCTAGATTACAATTTAATGAGAAGATCAAGAAGCTTCTAAAGCTATCACTTGTTCCTCACATTTGCGATGTAATACATTGGTAAAACAATGTGTGCCTTTTATTAGAAGTATCAGGTTGAAATAGTGAAAGTATCTTTCTATTGCTTTGGGCTTTTCTTCATTT
>NW_024884142.1:44292299-44357328 GCF_019232065.1 Centrocercus urophasianus
TTTTTTTTTTTTTTTTTTTTTTTTTTTTTTTTTCTGCCATTGATGTGAATGATTGGCAACAAATGTAGGTACATCTTCGGTTAGTTGGTTTGCCTCTCTGAACTCTTGGGAATGGTGTATCAGCTCAGGGGTGGGAAGGAAAGGGAAATTCTATCCAAATTGTTTCAGTTGCAGTGTGGCTCTGTGAGGTTGCTCACACAATATAAGGAAGGAAGAAGAGTGAGAAGAAGGTTGCCAGGATGGGAAGGGCTCAGTGGTGACACAAAAATAGTTTTCCCCCTGAAGGTAGACTTGCTTATGGTAAGCCTTTCATAAAACAGAAGAAAATCACAAAGACTGGTGACCTCCATGTGTAAGGTGGATCTTTAGCTTCCCAGTCTAAGACTTATAAACAGGAGAGGAGTGAACTCTTTACAAGGGTAGAAAATGGCAGGACAAGGGAAAATGGTTTTAAGTTGAAGGAGGGAAGACTTAGGCTATATCTCCCCAATATCTTACCTATCCTGTTAGCAGTGTTGCTCACTTTCTTAACCTGTTCCTGCATCATCAGTTCCACCAACAGAGATACCGATCTGAATTAAAGTTAGCCTTTAGGAACTATTATTAATTTCTGTCTAATTATGTTCCTAGTTGTCTCATGCATGTGTGTATTCCACAAGAAGATGGTAGTGAACAAAGTGTCCATGGCCAAGCAGGACAACTTAATGCTGGCAACTGACACAGTCTGTCAGAGCAAAGGATTGAAAGGCAGCATTAGAGAAGGGAAAAGAGATAGGTTGAGAAGACTGTACCTGGAAGTTTTCCTTGGAGCTTGATGAAATCAAAGCTGCAATTTGGTTGTATTGCAGCATCATTTACTCTTCTGAATGGCTTTTGTACAGTGCCCTAAGGTGTATGTGCACCCACAGCTGTTGGACAGGCATGGTGGTGTGGTGCGCTTCTCAGAGCCACCCACCCACAACACTGAGGTTTCCATCCTACCCGCTTCTCAGCTGCTAATTTGTTCCTTCACTGGAACCCCCCCACTTCTTTGATGTAGTGTTCCTGTAGTGTTGTTGAGTCATAAAGCTTTCTGATACTAGCTTCCCAGTTAACTTCTGGATTAAGTTTTTGTATTACAAAAGGTTTAGTGTTCATCAGTCCTGATAATGAAAGAGCAAGGAAAGGATTGTTTGAACCAACAAACTTTTCTATTAACTCAGTTCCTTCTTGAGCTTTCTATTCCTCAGAGAAGCAATGCTTAGAAGTCCTGTAGCAAACATCATCCTAAATGATATTATTTCCTCTGATTGCATTTTTCTTTTGCCTTCTCTTCCACTTCCTCATCTAGGCTGTTCTCAGGCTTTTCAGAAGTAGAATGAAATCGGGTACTATGATATCTTGGATGTCTCATTAGAGATCAGTAACAGCATTTTCATTTTTGAGGAGCTTGCCTCACTGTTGGAACGTTAGTAGGAGGGAGCAAATCTGGATTAGTGATGGCTGATGTTGCAAGAGACTAATACAGTGGAGTCACTGAAAAAGTGAATGTAATTTGAGGATGTGTAAAGAAAGGAAAGTAATGAGGTTACTATGTGTGGTGAGGATTTGTTGGAATCCCAGGCACCAGTGCTTGTGAAAAATGGCAGGAACCAAAAACAATTTGGAAGATGTAAGTGTAGTTGTGGTTCTATTTCATTCCGATTAATGAGAACTGAGAAGAGGAATGACTGTTTTCTCTAAATGCAAGAGAGGGCAAACTGGAAGATTTCTATAGTTCTTTGGCACAACACAAGCTATGAAAATTGCAATGATTTAAATCAGGCTAAAAGTCAGTGTCTGCCTGTGTATCTCAGGATCTGGGAGCAACCCTGTGGGGCTCAGGAAGAAGAGTGCGATACGAGCAGTTCTCAAAGCCACCACCTGCAGTCTTATCAGAAGGGACTTTCTGGGTGTCACCATTAGACACTGAAGTTTGTCCCCAGTGAGTGGAGAAGTCCGCACAAATTCCGCAAGCACGCTCTGTTGAGGCAAAGCTTGAGTTAAATGAGGAAATGCATGAAGAGAGACTGTCCGATGTTACTCTTCATTCACTGAATTCAGTATGGCGTGTTCCAACACCCAGGGTGTACTTGCAAATAATGCTTTGTATTCTGTTTATCTTTGGTCTGTTAGAAATTTAAAGTCGCATGTTTCACACTGTTTTTATGAAAATTGGCTTTTAAATATACTTCAGAACTGTATCTTCAAGACTAGTTGTAGCTCAACTGATCTGGCTGGATCAGAACAGTTTTCATGTCGGTTTCCCTGTCTCTCCTGTCTAGGGAGAGATTATATTGCTGTTACCTGACTTGAACTTTGACGGTAGAGGATGCCTTTGAGGAACGAACTCGCCAAGGGAATTCATGCAAGTTGTTGTATAAGGAAACTTGTGAGAGAATGAACAATTAGCAAAGACCAGCAATTGTTTGTTTTAGTTTCCAGAGATTACTGTGTAAACAGTGAACAGAACAGATGGTTAAGGTACCAAAAAACTGTGCAACGTTGAAAAGGACTCTCTTTAGAGGATGTTTGGGTGTGGGATTTTTTAGTTTTATTGTGAAGCTACAGTTACAAGCTAGGAAATATGCTGTTAATTACTAGAAGGTGGTAGCTGGCTGTTGTTGAAGACTCACAGAAAGACAAGAAAGCTCAACTGCATGCTTCTCTTGGCAGTCTGCAGCTTTGTCATCCTGAATTTAACTCCTAATTTCTCACTGGAAATTTCTTTCCTCCCAGTTATTAACACCAATATTTGACAAGACTTGTAGAAAGAAGTTGGTATCTTTAAAGTTCTTCTATTGGCTCTCAGGGGTATTTGGGTAGGTCAGAGTGGCTGCATGGTGATTTTTTGGGGGGATACTGGAGAAATCCTTCCTGGCTCTTTGCCTGTCACAGCGTGCACAGAAAGGATTTTGCTGCTGAGAAGACTGAGTTACAGTGAACATCAGCTGTCTGTATTCATCCCAAAATATACTTATACACTGCCTTAATGGGGGCTTTGAAGCTGTTGTGCTCTCTCTGTGCTGCTGCGTGCAGAAGTTAAACCCACAGAGAACATGAATGAATCTTCCACAGAAGTAGAGACAAGTAGCCACATGTGTGTTGTATGTCTTTAGTGTCTTTAAAGACTTTATAGAATTAAAATGTATTTTTATTCAAGTCAGGTTAAATTTGTTTTATACTGAACTGGTCTCCTGCAGGGGCTTAGTTTCATGTAGCCTCTCTGGTTTCACCAGTGAGCTCTGCATGGGAAGATAAGTTTCATGGAAGTGTCACTTGATTTAATTTTTGAATCAGTGTAATGATAATTGATATTGGGACTAATCACAACAAATCTATTTCTAGATATGAGCAAACTATTTGCAAACATGACACTTCATATGGTGATGTCAACAGGTAGTACAGCATTAAAATATTTCTGAAAAAATGTAAGCTTGCAATTTGGTAATGAACTACTTCATATATGTAAGGCATAGTGGAAAAACTGTTGAAATCCATACCTGGAATATATCAAATAATGGTCTATCTTGTGTAATGATCTGTTGAGATGCTTGAAAAACAAAGGTACTACCCAAGAAAAAGCAGATGAAGTAATTGAGTAATACATATTCTGAGTGAGTTATAAAACCTTTATTTATGGCAGGAAGTTGAGATTCTTCAAAAGATACACACTTATCTATTAAGTGCTGTCCAGATCCTGGAGAGTGACCTCTGTCCTTAATGTTTCCAGCTTTTGCTCTCTTTCTTCTTCCTCTTCCTGGATGAGTTTCCTTTCAGCTTTCAGTAGCATTTAAGAATGGCGTTTCCTTTCCATAGTGATTCTTTTACTGTTGTACTTGCAATCATACTCTGAAAAGGTAAATTACACAATACTAACCTGGCTCTATGACAAATAATTCATGAATGCCACTGAAGTGAGAGCTCTGTGTAAGATGCATAGGCATCTGTTGTGTGGGGAAGAGTTGTTGTTCGGCCATGCTAACTCAGTCATGTGGTTGGAATGTTTGTTTTTCTTCCTGCCAATGTGCAATTGAGCGGGAACAAAAGACCTTCTTGTAGAAGAATCTCTGTAGGCAGTTGTGATGTCCCCTTGCCTTCAGCTGCCTTGCAGCAGGTACATATGGTCCAGCAGTGGGCTTCTCCAGGAATTTGCCATGCTCTGTATTGGGGGTGTTGTTTTGTATTGTTACACAGAGATTGACCCTTCCTGAGGCATCGCTTACAGCTAGCTGGGTGAGGAAGCTCTCTGCTGTTCATCATAGAGCTCTGGTGAGGGGGCTGAATTGAGTTGATCTAAGTGAAAGTACAGCCTTTTATTTTGTGAGGGACATTAAATGCAGGGGTCATGAGCAGCGTGGTTACTTGTAAAGTGAAGAACTCGTGATTTTTCTTGTGGACTTGGTGTCTCTTATTCACCTGACTGATTTCAGCATGCTGATTTTGATGATCAAGCTCAGTAGCCTGCTCAGGTATTTTTTGTGTTCAAGTGGAGCAGTTGTGAAACTTTGAAGGATAAAATCATAAAAGCCTGTAACAGGAAGATATCCAATGGTTGTACTGATCATTGGGAGGGGTTTTTCAAGACCCACTCCCCTCTCTAATGCAGTGGAAGAGTTGATTTTGTTCTTCCTTTTCCTACTTCTCCCTTAAGCTCTAGAAATGAGAAGAATGTGGATTAACATCAAGATTAAGATGTTGTTTTTCTGCTTCTCCTCGTTTTTTTTTTTTTGTTTTTTTGTTTTTTTTTTTTGCCTGTTCTTTTTCTCCCTGAGTGTAGTTTGGTTGGGGGGTGACACAGCTTAAGAAAAGGAGTTTCTCTAAAATTCTTATGCTGAGTGATAGCCTTCCGTGTGGTGGCACTGGAGGAGATACTCAGTTACACAATTAATATGTTTCAGTTAAATAAGTATATTATATGTGTTGGATGTAATAAAAACTGTTTTCATTTGGTGAAGGTGATCAAGGGCTCATTCAGGAAGTGACTAATGCTGCTGGGCAAATAAGGCTGCACTAATGAGACCAGAAACAAAATGGGCTTTATTTTCAAAGTAAATATATAAAAATAGATGGCATCCGTCACTCTAGTTTAGAAAACACTTCACACAGGGAAATGTAAATCTGATTTAGCATATTATTGCTTTGGCCACTTTTTTGTGTTTTAGAGGTGATATTTGATTTTAGGATTGAGAGAGGTTATCTCCATATATCGTGCATTGGTTACACAACAAGAAGTTAATTGTGCTAATACTGTATGTTGCAAATCCAAGCAAACAGGAAATTGCTCATAGCTTCTTTCAGGAGGAGAAATATGGAGTTAGTGTAGGTGATCAATCTTAATTAATTAAGCCTTCCATCGATAACACTGGAAAAATCTGGGAATCACACAGACTCGTAATTCCAGTTTAAACTACTGTAGAAGTTGGTTTTGCTTCAGTTCTTGGTGGAGAAGACATTTTTGTTGTGTCTTCAGCTGTCTAACAACGAACTTGTGAAATTAATTTTTTCCCATGAACTTACAGTTTTAGAGAAGACGAGTAGCCAGTCTAAATTTGGTTGGACCTCTAATTATTTTGAGGTCATGCTGAGTTCTGCAATAATACAAGTATCTCAGATGGTGATTAAACCTTTGTAATGAAGTTAAATTGCAGATTATTCACTGAAAAAGGAAATGCATATGGTTTAGACATCTTTCTTCCCTTTCATGTTTCTTTCAAGGCTCCTTGTTTGGCCTCTTGCTATAAGTTTCCTTTTGAACTATCTGCATGCTGCAGATAATTGTGATGCTCCTGGAATAGAGATAAAGTTGGCACAGTCCTTTTTAACAGCAATTAAATAACAGTCATAATCTCTTCTAGTCTTGCTTTCCTCCTTCCCTCCACTTTTTTCCTTCCACTATTCTGTTTAGATCCCCTGAACAGTTTATGCTACTTATCTAGATACTTTGCAATAATGCACTTGTTTGCTGTTCAATGGATTTTGCTTTTCATGTGTGCTTTATGTGTTTCTGTTGTGCACTGTACGTATGTGGTTTGTCTAGTCGCATGTAGCGTGTGAATCTGTCACTCTTCATCATAACACTGGCATTGCTAAGGAGGTCAAGTCCCTTGTGAATTGGAAACAATCCACTCGATTCTGTGGGGAAAATTTTCAACAAGGAGTTGGTTTGAGTATCTTGGAGAGTGAATTTTGTAGGGACAACAAAATAAGTGGGCATCTACCAGTATATTTAGAAAAGAAAAAAAAAAAAAGAAATTTAGGCTACTTCACTCAAAATCTGTGGTGCTTCCATAATTGAGTGAGGAACTCAATGCTGAAAGTGTTCTGTTTTCATTTTGGAAATGCTGTTTGGAGGTAATCAAATGCTGTAGAATGAAAAACTGCAATTAAACATGCATAATCCATTAGTAGCTCTGATAACGTTCAGCTGTCTCAGTCTTGGTAGGATGCATTTTTTTGTCCATCCCAACTCTTGAAGCCATGGTGAAGGTTTCCATGGAAGGTCCCAGGGCAGGATGTTATTGCTCTGCTGTTACTTCCTTGCCTTCTGTAGGAGCAGTTCAGCTGAGATGCAGCAGGAGCTCCAGGCTGTGAGTGGCAGAGAAACAAAGAGAATGAGATAGGATGCCATGTTTCTGGGTACATGGGGCATGTGGTGGCAATCCAGTGAGGTCTCTAATGTGGAGAATGAAAAGAAATCTCCTTCTAGCAGCTAATGAGCATAAAATAACTGTGGTGTACTGCTGTTGGTTATCTGTAAACTCAAGCTTCAGGTTCCTCCCACCACCACCACATTTGTGACATCAGCTTTCAGCTTGTTGACAAAGCATGTAGAAGCTGATGCTCTCCCATACACCTGGTTTTAAGGAGGAGATTGCCGTAGCTTTAATGAGCCTAGGAGCCACAGGATGGAAGAGAAAAACATGGTAATTAAGGTAGGAGTACTACAGGTTTTGGTGTTGATTTCTGATGCTTTTTTTTTCTCCTGCCAACTCTAGAGCTTTCCAAGGCAATCTTAAGTCAAGCCAACTAATACAGACATCTTGCAGGTGACCACTTAGTGCAGAGCCACGGTATTTGAGCTCTGCTTTTGCATTCAGCTACAGTGAGCCATGCTTTGAAATAAATAAAGGTGATGTTAGGAAAAGTACGTTTGTGTTTACAAGATACTCATATACTGTAATGAGACAACTCTTTTAGGGATTTGGTTTGTAGAAATAGCTGAGGATGCATGTTAAAAATGTTTTTATGATCTGTTACTTTCTTTAAGTGATGTCATTCTTCCTGTGGGCTGAAAAACTTTTTAACCTGTTCATTGTTGCTGCTCATATGACAGTTTTACAAAAGGCATCCTGGGCTATGCTAGGAAGAGCACTGCCAACAGGCCAAGGGAAACTTGGAGCTCCTGGAGCAAGTCCAGCAAGGGGCTGCTAAAATGAATTAGGGACTGGAGTATCTCCACTGTAAGTAAAGTCTGAAGGAACCTGTTAAGCCCAAAGAAGAGGAGGTTCATGGGGGATCTGATCAATGTGTGTAAGTATACGAAGGGAGAGTGGCAAGAGGGTAGGGCCAGACTCTTATCAGTGGTGCTCAGTAATAGGGTGAGAGGCAAAGGGTATTAACTGAAACAAAGGAAGTCCTGAGTGAATATGAGAGGAAACTTCCTTACTGTGAAGGTGGTTGAGTGTTGGCACAGGTTTCCCAGACAGGTTGTGGATTCTCTTCTCCTGGAGATACTCAGAAGCTGCCTGGACACAGTCTGGTGTGCTTTGCAACCCTACTTGTGCAAGGAGGTTGTACCACAATCTCCACAGGTCCCTCCTAACCTCAGCCATTATGTCATTCTGTGAAATGGAACTGTAGTTCACACTTAATTTTAAGCCTGCACATTTACACTTCAGAGATTTAGCACCTAAAACATTCAACAAATACAGAAAGGAGCACTGATACCAGATGTTTTACTCCTCTCCTAACTTTACTAATGCTTGTTTTCCTGATGCATGTAATTAGGTTGGACTTCCTCATATATTATAATTGTTGTGCAAAATTTATACAACTGTTTTGCATGTGAAGGCATGAGATGTAGCTGATCCATGGAGGGAGTTGTTGATCAGTTGAAAGCCAGAAGCTCTTTTTTCATTCCACATTACTTATGTTCTTTCCTTAGGCTTTTGTAATTATTATTATGTTTACCTTAAAATATTTACACTTAACGTTTGTTTCACTGAAGGTTGAAAGTAGACTCCAGAGACTTCATTACTAAAAATAACTGTGTAGTTAGGGTAACCTATGCACCAAAGTACAACAAAGGATTCATTTTGCCTTTAACAAATTATGTTTCTTTAAATCTAAATGATTCCATGAAGTGTTCTTAAACTTTTCATTGTTAATGCGCTACCATCATCTGACAGCTAGTGGATTGTAGATTTAAGCATAAGCATCCTTTTGACTTTCTCCTATTTATCATTTCTACCTAAGCTCTTAACTTTTACATTTTAACATGAATTTCCAGAGATTTTTAGTTCCTTTTGTGAATTTCTTACTATGCAGGTAAATTATTTTCTTTTGTCCTAGTGATGTTTGACTGCAAAATCCAGTTTTTTTGTGTACTCATATAGCTGTTTCAACTATGTGAACTTTGATTTATGTAGAGAATGCATAGAGTATGGGAGGGAGGAAACTTGAGGAGTTGGTTTTATACAGTTAACTACTGGATTTCAGGTGTGCTGTTGCAATGTCAGTATCGTGGGCTATTTAATGCTGCAGTTGTAGCAGTCGTAGTGTTCTGGTAAGCCTATGGGTTTGTGAGAAACTGAGTTGGATGGGCACACAGCGAGCCATCAGCTGATCAAACTGAGCAGAGGAGAGAGCCAGGAACAAGTTCTGGAGTATTGCTTCTGCCATCCCATTTCCCATCTGGGAGTGGTGGGGTGGAAGAGTCCCCTGAAGAGCACTTTTTTCACAGTCCATGAAAGTGCTAAGGCACATTTTGACAGGAGCCAGAAATGTGTTAACCATTATGGGTTAGTTCCTGTATGGAGTTGAGCTGTTTTTCAGTCCTACTAGTTCTCACAGAAATTTAGTTCTTTTTAATGGCTTATTCAGAAAGCTTCCATTGCATGGCCAGGGTGGGAGGGACTATCTAATGTTGAAACACATGGACAGAAATTCCAAAATCAATGAAATTATTATGAAGTTGACACAGTCATATTTGTTCTGCAACTATGTTTTGATTCTTCTAGAGAAATATGGGTACAACTTGAAACTTAGCTAACAGCGGGGTGACACAGATTTCCCGAACTGCAGACTGCATTTTGGTGAAGAACACATAAAAAGAAAAAAGCACATCACCTATCAGTGTATTGCCAAAACCACCAAGTACAAGCATTGCTACTTTTCTGGTGCATGGAAAATCAATTTTGCTTGCTGAGAAAAAGCAATTGCAATTCTGTGGCTGCTCCTGTTGTCCTTTGCAGGCTAAAAGGAGACATCAGAGGTGCAGAGTTTTCCTTGTGTGAAGATAAGGGGGAACAGGAACAGTTGTGAAGGGAGCAAATCTCTATTTGACTTATTAAAGTGAGAGAACTTAAAATGAATTGAGAAGCCTTTGAGGAGTAGGCTCTTTTTTGCAGGGGGATACTGTCAAGGAAAAAAATTAAGAAAAGATGTAGCATGGGAAAGACTGAACTGGATGGCTCTTCTTTCTTTTCCTTGACTTTTCTCCTTTTTCCCCCCACGACAGTCTAGAACGGCGGTGACTGCTTTTTCCTTTCTGAAGTAGACCACTGCAGCTAATCAAGTCTCTACACTTGTATTTGTGGCAAAAAATCTTGACCTTGAGCCATAGGGAGCAATTGCACTTGGAAAACACCGTGGGGAAGTATTTGGTATGGAAGAATTGTTGTTTTCCTAAGGAAAAATTCTTTCAGTTTTTGATACATAGAATGAGACATGTTTTGAGAGGCCATATTTGGATAGGTAGGTTAGTGGTTTAACACCAGGATGTGTACTTCGATACTTTTGCATCTAATACTTTTTTTGCATCTGCTTCAGATACTTTTATCTCCTTGATAAGAAATATCTTAATTTTTCTTTTTTTTTTTTTTTTTGTAATGAAAGTTGAATCTTTTCTTTTGCTCTTATACAAAGTGGAGTTGGAGAGACGCATGTCCTTGTATACATTGTGTGCATTCTATGATTGTTTTGTAAGAACTAACTTCTCCTATGCTTTATTTCCTACCTGCTAGCCTCTCTCCTGCTATGGACTTAATAATTAATGAAAGTTTCCAGAACTAGTACTGTAGAATTCAGTTACTACTGAGTTTGTGCTTTCAGAAATGGAGATGGATATAGCTGATTTGATATCTGCTTCACCTCATTTCACCTGCCTACCTTCCTGTCTGTAAGCTCCAGCTCTCACTGGTGGTAGTTTGAAAACTGATGCCTTCTGGTAGGAACAAAGCTGTTTCTTTAAATATTCAGTGTGATGTAAAGTGGCAACCCAGTTTCTGGAGCCTGGCAAAGATTTAATGCTGGCATTAGTGATCTTATCTATCAACCTGCTCATCACTTTAGTAACTCTCATAATTAATAATTCTTGTTCCGGATTTATTATTTTTAATTATTTATTTCTTGATTGTTTGGACAAGTTTTAAGTAATTTTATTTGTAAGTGGATGAGTGATTTCTACAGAAATTACAAATAGTGGCTTTCCTACTATTGTAGGCCTTTTTGTCCCCCAAAGACCTTTTCAAAATTGGAGTATCTAGAGTTGGTATCATTCTTTTTGAAACAAAACAATGAAATATATTTGAAGATTCTTTGAAATAGGTGCTAGTGTGGTGTCCTGTTCATATTATACCTTGTTTCATACAATAATATCTATTGTTTTATTCTTATAGTCAACCATTTCAGTGTTCTCTAGTGTATGTGATAGAATTCCTCCCTACTACCTGTTAAGAAAATGATGGGAATATGTATTAACTTATGAAACAGTTTAGTTGTTTCAAGTAATGCTTTTCTTCTCTCTAAAAAGTCTAGTTAACTTATAACCATTCCTTTTAGCTATACAGTTGGCATTTCTTTAACACTGGGAGACTGAGTGGAGAGTAGATGTTCAGGCAGTTCAGAAGTGTGAGGGCCACCTCTAAAGTGCTGTGAATATCCCCTCAGACCTGAGGTTTAGTAGTGGGTTTCAACATGTGCAGTTGAGTTGTTTGAGTGCTTGTAAACAATGGGTAAATGGACATTAGCATTCATAAACAGTAATTTTGGGAGGTATGTGTAGAAAACACTGAATCATAAAATTCATGGAAAAAGAATTTGTCGCAACCCTCCCCCCTCTTTATTGTCGCTGTCATTAACTGTTTATTGAGCAGAGCTGCTGAACGTATTTCAGGCTTATTAAAAGTGATAGCAAAATTAGCACAGATACTTTATCTGTGATCTTAAGGTGTAGACATGACGGGTAGGCTGACTAATGGAAGAAATTCTTTACTGTGAGAGTGGTGAGATTCTGGAACAGGTTGCCCAGTGAGGTTGTGGAATGGGGAAGCATTCAAGGTCGGGCTGGATGGGGCGTTGAGCAACCTGGTGTAGAGGGAGGTGTCCCTGTCTATAGCACAGTTTTGGAATTAGATGATCTTAAAGATCCCTTCCAACCCTAACCATTCTACGATTCAATGATAACAGCGGCTTCTGCAAGAGCCCCTCTCCTTAGGCTGTGCATTTCCAACTTGTCTCTTGAGTTGTGAACAAGTGATTGTATGTCACAGGGAGAATTAATTCAGCAGCCAGATCAGTTGGAAAACTAATTTTAAAACACTTCAGCCTTCTCCTGTGCTAGCCAGCTGAAGATTCTCTCCATGCAGCCTCATGATCACTCTCTAGAATGCAGATGGAAAACTGTACAGGCTCCTTCAGTAATTCTTAGCCATTAGACAAGATGCTCAGCTGACTGGTCCGATGACAGGGCTGAAGAGGTCTGAGACCTGAGGATGAGGGTGCTGGACCAGCTAATAGGTGAGAGGTCTGTGTCTGCACTCTAGATCTTTCAGATTAATGTATGTATGTGTAAGTCACAGTCTAGACTTCCAGTGATTTAGGGTAAGCCTGGTATATAGCATCTAGAAAGAGGAGACTTATATGGGTTGAAGTCGTCTTTTGTATTTTGTTCCAGTCAAATTTCCCTAAACAACATAAAAGGGTAGTTGCAGGGTCTTGAATTCAGTGATTACAGCAATTTTTCCCACCTTTTCCTTCACTCACAGCCAGTGCCCGTGTATGTGGTTGTGATTCTCGAAGGAGCAAAAGCATTGGAAAACATAGCACGATCATGTTCTTCTTGCTGCTTGCATGTATTTCCACAGCTTTATTTAATCATGGCAGTATTGTTTCCAGAATCAAATCTCTTCCTTCAAAGTGGTCAACTTTGAAGCTTTAGCCCAGAATCTAACTTGGCTATCATGTGAAACTGTCGTGATAGTAA
This sequence comes from Centrocercus urophasianus, assembly GCF_019232065.1. NCBI lineage: Eukaryota > Metazoa > Chordata > Aves > Galliformes > Phasianidae > Centrocercus > Centrocercus urophasianus. Next base: position 44,304,805 of record NW_024884142.1, read on the forward strand.
CAATTCCAACATTATAGCTAGGATTTGATTACAAGAATGTTTTGGCTACTAAATGCAGCATCTGCAAATCACTGTGTGCTAGACCAGTGCAACTGTGTGCTGGATTTGGTTGTTTCTGGTGCAGAATGGTTCTTTCTACTTGCATAAGAAGGGTTTTATTTCTGTGCTCTAGCTTTCTGCTGGAGTATCTTAGATCATTGCTTCTGCCTAAAGATTTGCTTTCACTTCTGCTTCTCAAAGTGTGGACTGGAGCACAGTTTAAGCTTTTTGTCTTTATCTGTTCTGTGGAGAAAGTCAGTTTGTTTGCAGATCTTGATCTTGCACACTTGCTCCCTGTTGTGGCTTTGTCATTGCATTAAATTAGTATTAAAATTTGACATGCGCTTGGAATGTATTATGATAAATAACTTCATAAAGTCACATCAAATTGGAGTTTTGGCTCACTATCTAGGTCTTATCTGAATGTTGATATGTGGCTTGAAAGACTGTTCTGTGCTAGCCTTTCCCAGGAAGTGTTTATCCTTGAAAATGCATCTACGTGCACACGAGTCTATATCCCAGGTTTATTACTGCAACTACGTAAGGGTTACCAATTCATTTTCCTTTGTAGGAGCCTTTGCAGAATAGTGTCTTTTCACCCAAAGGTAGCTCTGTTTATTGTGGGTGGATACTGGTATGATGACACTGGTAGGTCTGCTTAACAGGGAGGCAGAGCAAAATAACCATATATAATTCAAATCATAGCTATTTTGCAACAACTTCACTGCATAAACAAATTCCTTTAAGTTGCGTGGTTTGTTAGGGAAGCCAAGTGATGGCTTAGGAATTTTACCTTGAATCTAAGGAAACAGATGTTTCTGACAATGATGTGTCAGATGAAAGTACTTTTAAGAATTTTGTCTACTTTAACTTGCACCTAAGCAACTTGGCTGTTTGTGTATGAGGTCTGTCAAGAGAAGGTTGGTAGAATTTGTTTTCAAGTCTGATGGTCAGAGAGTCAAGACATTGCCTGTAAACGTGCACAAGAAACGTGCGTACAACCTCACACCTAGCAAAGATACTGAAGTAGTTGTACTGCCTTCCTTAAGAAAGCTACAACCTACATTTAAGGATTACAATAACATGTTTATCCTTTTCTATGGACTGTGGGCTGTGATCTGGTCAGCCAGAATAATTGAGAGATTTATGTTAAAATTTCTTATGATCTTTCTGTTACCACCTGTCTGTCTATGGTGACACTGTTTTCTTCTATAACCGTCTCCTGGGATGAAGTACTGAATAGGAAAGTGGGATCCCAAGAGCTTTTTGTAGCTTCTGTGTCTGGTTTGAACCCTGCCTAGTAAATTGTTGAAGAATGAGCTATTCATCTCCTCTTTTTCAGTATATATAGTTGTAGAACATACTATCACTGTAGTTGATGGATTTTTTTCTTTGTTCTGCATAAAAACCTGAAATAGTGCTTCTCAATCATTTTTGAGACCATTTTCACTCTTAAAGGTGCTAGTTTTGTCTGTCTCCAAGAAAGCACAGGAAAGGATTCTGAGGAAGAAGTTGTTAATTTACACATTGCAGTTACTCATGTATGCCTTTGCTGATTTCTTGACTACAGGTTCATAAGGAAACATTTTGTTGCTTGCTTTGGTTTTAATGCTGATTATTGTTAATAGCTGACCAGTATTAATCCTTTGGAACTGATCTCAACCTGGTTAATCCAGTCTGAACTTGTTGGAGACCAGAGCTTGACTACTCAAAGTTTGTTTTTTTTTTTTTCTGCAAGTGAGATGAGGAAACAAGTGTGTTCCTTTTCAACTCTTGTTCCTATCAAAGGCTGGCATAGATAAAATGGCCTGCTCAAGTAACTCTGCATGCTGCTTTAATCTTAATTGGAAAGGAAGAATTGAATGTTAGATGGGGGGGAGGGGGAACATACTAAGATAAGTTGTAGTAAACGATTGCGCCATGACCTTGTTGCTTTTTGGACCTTTTTCCGGGCGCAAGTGGAATGTGTCATGTCATGGCAGTAGCAGAGTGCTTGTCACTGTGGCTGTGCTTGGGTCCCCCATGCTCAAGCTGCTCACTCAGCACCACCCTGGGCTTTTTGCTGCCTGATCATGCCTCGCTGGTCACACATGCACAGGACTGGTAACAAAATCAAATGCAGATGAGTTCATATACAGGCTTTATACTGGGTGTAGGAAAGCAAACTGTTCTCACCTAAATTTAAGCCTCCTGACTAAAGAGTTAGCCAATCAACTTATTTGCTTTACAAATATCAGCTGTCAGAGTTGGTTTGTTTTTGTTGTGTGCTCTGTGGTGTTTGGCTGCTGAATTTCCTGATGCTGGAAGCCTGACAAATGTTAGCTGCATTAAGGTCTCGCTGCTTCTCTGCTCCCATTTCCTAAATCTTCTGAGCCTCTGAACAGCACCGGCCAAGGCATTTGAATGCATCATGGTATGTGGATGGTCTTGGGCCCCTGTTTCCTTCCTGCAGTCCTTTCCCACACCTGCTCCTATGGGATTTTGGTCCCATCGGCAGGTGATAGCAACTTGGGCTTGAGTATGTTTTACTCTTTTCTATCTCCATGAGGATGGGTACCTGGCTCAGTCTGCCATCTTCAAAACTCTTATGAGTCTTTGTCTGTTCTACCAAAAGAAAATATGTCTTGTGAGCACAATAATTTTCCTATTCCTTAATACTTAGAATTGCTAATATGCAAACTTGAACAAAACTAGAGAGCTGTTGTGTGCTTCCTTGTTCTCTCTAATAAGTGTTGAGAGACCTGTGGGTTTGGGTCAGGTTACTCCAAAGCCTACAGTTCCTACATCACTTTCTGCTGGGCTGCTCTCCTTCCACCTCAGCCAGGCCTTCCCCCTCGTTCTGCCTCCACATGCTTGCCAGAACCAGAGGTGGAGACTGCTTCATCTTGTGACCTCCAGTTCTCTGAGGAGGTGGGAGCTTCCTCCCATATCTGCTGGGGAAACTCTGCCTTGCCCCTTGTCAGAAATTGACCCAGTGGGAGGCAGTGGCCCAGGTTAAACAGTTCTAGTTTTGTGTGGATGCAAGGCTTGCTGTGGCCTCTGACGTGGGTGTTAGCTCAACTCGAACACCAAAAACAGAACTGATAATATACAGCCTCTATGCTTTCTGATTATGTGCAGTATGTTCATTGAGTGATAAAGGGTAGAAACATGACCAAATGCTATGTATTTGTCTTAAAGCATTGCTAAGATAAAATATTTTCCTATTTAAATGATTTGGTTCTGGAGAAGTGTAGCATGAGGTGAAAAGGTAGAGTGGGGAGCTGATGGAGGCTAACCACAGTTAATGTTGGTGGGCTGCTGAGCTGCTATGGCTCTGCTGGCTGGGGTTGCTGTAGGCTGCTGGAGGTGTGGGCTTGTGTGACTGGGCTCTGTACTGCAATCTCAGGGGGAATGGTTGTGCTCAGAATCCCAGGCTAGAAAACCAGTTGAGCTTTTAGCAGGCTTGCTTTCAGAGTAGAAAGGTCCAACCTTTGATGTAATGGTTGGATAGCAGTTACATTTGTTGTCATTCTTGCTCAGCTTCTTACTTTTGCATGTCTTTCTAGTGAACGATGATATGTTGAAATGTTCCTCCAAAGCCCTGAGATTTTGCTTCTTTTTTCACACTGACTGTGATTGTTAATGCAAATCATGTAACAGTGCAGCTGAAAGAGCTAGTGTGTCCTGATGCCTGAAATGCTTGTGTTCAGATGACTTTCTCATTATAAATGTCACATGGAGCAGAAGCCATGTTAGTGTCCTGACTTCCACCAGGTGTGTGCTATCAGTGTGAAAGGAAGACAGAGTCTGTTTTCAGAGACAGGAAGGAGGACATTGAGATGTACAGTTTCCAAGTTAGTCTATGTGAGCATGTGACACATCTATTTTTTTTTTTTTTTTTAAGAGTAGGTTTTGGATTGAATGTACAAATAATAGATGACCACTTAGAAAAATTAACCCGGACAACTGTCACTGTATATTAATACTAATAAGATTTTGGTGCTGGAAATAGTTAGGTTTAAGCTTCTTGCACTCTGTTATGGAGAAGAGGGATTTTTTTCTTTCCACCAGGCAACTTAAAAATGTTGCCAATGTTTGCAACTATCTTTGCATCTTGCCAGTTGCCTGCCTTGTTCTCCACTGTGAAGATAGATTGGTCATTATAGTTGTTTTTGGTTGTCATGCAAAGCATAAGCATTAAAACTGAGGACTAACAATTACAAATTCAGCACCAGCATGAGGGAGACTCTCATCATTTTGAACTCCTAGAACTTTTTGAGAACAGCAGTATACCTGTCACTGGTGAGTCTTCTTCCTCCTGAGTAGTAGAGGGATGGCTGCAGACTAGAGCGGTGGCAAGTGGCAGAGAGGGTGCTGTGGTGGCTTACTCAAGAGTTCAAAAAGTAAGTCTGCCACATAGAGAAGTAAATAGAAGGGAGGTACAAATGAAACTTGTGGTGGGAATATGATTGGTGAAGTAATGAACCGCAGAGCAAGAACTTTAAAAATGTGCAGTGCATATGAGAAACCTAGTCTGATGATACGATCTGTTTACAAGGGCGGATACCTGTTTATGAGGAAGGATAGCGATAGGACAAAGGGGAATGGTCTTAAGCTGAGACAGGAGGTTTAGGTTAGATATAAGGAGGAAGTTTTTCACACGGAGGAGGTGACTCACTGGTACAGGTTGCCCAAAGAAGTTGTGGATGCCCCATCCCTGGAGGTATTCAGGGCCAGACTGGATGTGGCTCTGGGCAGCCTGGTCTGGTGGTTGGTGACCCTGCACATAGCAGGGGGTTGAAACTAGATGATTATTGTGTGATTCTATGATTCTGTGACTTCAGGAGCCTATCACTTCTAGCTGTTCCTTCTCACTTGTTTTGAATCACTGAGGATTTGTGTACTTTGGCAGTAAGCACAGACAGACGGAAATCTGTTTCATAGGATTACTTCTTTTTTTTTTCGTAAAAACAGTTTGCAGAGTGCCAGGACAGTACTGGCATAGCATGGAGACAGGAGATATAGACTGCTAAAGTTAGTACTTGCATCATAAAAATGATTGTGGAACCACAACCTTAAAGACAAGTGCAAAGTGTTTACTAAAAGTTTACACAGCCCTTTTTTATTTCTATTTGGTTTACTTGTTGAATCATGTCTATTTCAATTTCATTTGGTTAGCGCCAATCACTGTGGAGCCCTGAGCCATGGTGAGCTCTTGAAGAATTTTCCACAAAAACCTGTATGATTTGTCTTTAAGAAATAATTCAAGATGTCGCTCTCTGCTTACCAGAAGTGAAGAAAGTAATTCTTCAGTAATTTGAAACTTACCAGCAAAAATGAATGTGCAGTGTATTCAGTAAACAGAAGCAATAGAATTTTGCCTGAAAATAAAAAGAACTTTCTTCTGTTTGTTAATCAGTAGAATATGAAAGTTCTACAGATGAGACTGTCCCTTTGCTTGCATCTCTGCAGTTCCAAGGTTTTTTTTTTAAATACATGAAGTCCACATTAGGTTATAGGGGAAGGTAGTAGTGGTAGAAATTTAATCATTCTACAGTGATGCAGACTAAGCATGTTATTGTTCGCTTTTGGCTTAATAGTTGACAGCTTATTGGTTTGTTTAGCTAATGTATCTCTGAATTAAGAGTCAAGTTTAATTCAGATGATGCTGGTTTGTATCTGTCTGTTTTAAAGCAGAATGGCCCCCTTTTTTTTTTTTTTTTTTTTTTTTTAATTCAGAAATACAGCCCACCCCCCAAATTTACCCACACAGGTTGCCTTCCCGCTAGGTATGGTCAGGCTAAGTGAGAGGTACAAATTGGCGCTTCTTGTGTAGTTTGGTCTTCACTTTCTGAGCAGCTAGCAAAGATTTTGTTTTTTGTGAAAAATTATTTCCCTTGCTCAGGTTTCTGACTCAAATGACCATAGCATCCTTTCCTATTACTCATAGCACTGTGGTCTTTTTTGAGCATTATGTGGACTGGTGGAGAGTCTCTGCCTTCAATCTTTCGTGATAAAATGTCAAGAATTATGGAAAATGGGAAGGCGCACTGCTGTTTTGATAGTTTAAGCATTACCTGTATATAGGATGGAAGTCATGACAGCCTGTTTCCATATGAAGGATTGTAAGTAGTAGCAGCCCTTCCAGAGATGCTTTGCGTTAGTGAAGCACAGCAGGGTGTGAGAACTGAATGCAGTTTGACATTTACCACTGCACTGCCATTCAGCTACCTTTAGACACATCAGTATTTCCTCATGCAGTGAAAATATACCGTGCTGTTGTGTAAATTGAGTGCTCTTAAATTTTTGATACACGGTGGTATTTTAAAATTTAAATAGTTCTTAAAACTCAGTCTTTTGATACTGTGTTCAGCTGTTCAGGGATAAGGCTCTTCGAAATTTCCTTTGGAAAAAAACAAGGGAAAAATTTAACAGCTTTTATCCAGGTTAATTTTTTTCTTCTTATCCTGTTCTATAGTACCTTAGGGGTCTGCAGCAGCAGGTAGCCAACAAGCTACTTCTAAAGCTGTACTTGCATCAGTTGCTGATCCTAGTGCACAAACAAAGATAGACTGTTTTGGTAAGACAAGGCTCCATTGAAGTTACTGCTAATGAGCAAAACAGCTCTGTTCACTCAGTCCCATTCAAAACGTAGGAAAAGAATCAATCTTTGCCAAATTTGAAAGGCTGAAACTATTACAGAAGATAAAAATGATTTACTTGAAGTGGGTGTAAAACATATTTTCAAAATAAACACTGAAACCACACTTGACTTTTACCACACATTTAATCATATTCTGCGTGGGCATGAAAAATAGGAAGTGTTCAGTGTTGTATTCCTTGGTTTTATAAATGCAGGTTTGTTCTAAATAGCATGATATATATATATAATATATATATATATATATATTTAAGCACTAGCTTAAATGTCAAATGCAGTGAGCCTTCTCAGCGTGAAGTGTTTCTCCTCTGCAGCTTACTCCTAGCAAAAGGGCTTACCCGCTTTTGTATTTTCCTAATTCTTTAAAGAAACAAAAAACTCAAGTAGCCGTAGATGGGAGTAATTTGCCTATTTGACTTTAAATTACTGTGTGCCTATACTTCTTTAAATAGAATGTTTTATTAATCCTTGTAGTAATGCCACAGTGTTTTTTGCGTTCCTGTAAAGTTTTTTCTCCTAGGTTAGCATATTTGAGTTCTTGAGGATGACTTTTGTTTCTGCTTGTTTAGCACAGATGATAAATTTCAGCTGAAAGAACAAGTGTTCTCAAATAAAATACTGATATGCATTTGGTCTTAGAAGTTGTGGGTGTTCTGTGATGCAGAGAGCTGTTGGAACTGTATATACTCTCAGGAGGAATAGGCAGCAGCAGAGCAAGAATATATTTTTCTTTCTTTTTTTTTTTTTTTTTTTTTCTTAAATGAAAGTCTGTGTATGCCTCCTGGAGGCACCTGTGAAGGGCCGGGATTGCTAGAACATGAGCTGCCAGTATTGAAAGACTCGAGCATCTGCAAAACTTTTTGGGCATCAAGATTTCTAGTAATGTGACTAGATTGCTAAGAGACCCCTATTTCTTGTCAAAAATACTTTGATAAGAAGCAGAGAGCATAAGTAAATATATTTAGGATCACATGATAGAGCCATACATTCAGTATTTCAGATGATAGCACCCTAAAATAGAGATGTGCTGTCATGATGTTGTGATCTTATTGTGTTGTGGCTGTAGCTAATTTTGAATGTGTGTCAAATTGAGGTAGTCTGACTTTCTGAGAAGTAATTTAAAAATTAAGGAAGAAATTTGAGCGATGCCATGCATCTGAGTTCAGTTTTCACATGCTGCTTCAGATGCCTTTTTGTCTTCCAGATATAAAACTGGTCATTGCCTCAAGAACCTCATGGGTTCTTGTCTTTTTTTTGTTATTTCTTTGTTTAAAAGTGTCTTCAACCATATACTCCTCTCTCTTCACTCTGATACATGTAAAAGCCAGAATGTTTGAGCCTCTTTGTTTGCATGTAGTGGTAGCCTTGCCTGGATTTGAAATTTGGAGCATTTGCCTCCTGAGAACACGTGTACCTCCTCTGTCCCATAGGAAGGTCTCCCTCCATCCTGACCTGTGCAGCACATTTGCTGTGTTCTGGTTTCTAGATGGACTGCTGCTGTCTTGTAGTTACCTGCTTCCTTTCTTCACTCTGATTTGGATCCACTGCGTTATTGGGAGACGAAAGGTAGTGCAGTGTGGATTTCTTTCTAAAGTCAATATGAACTATAGGTTTTATAACATTTTGTGTGCTTTTTTTCAGTCCTCTAAATGGCTAAATTATTACACAGAATCACAGAATCACCCGGGTTGGAAGGGACCTCAAGGATCATGTAGTTCCAACCCCCCTGCCTAGCAGGGCCACCAAACACACACATTCAGATCAGGTTGCCCAGGACCCCGTCCAACCTGGCCTTAAACCTGGCCTTATTGTTCAGTTAGAGCCCGTGGCTCTGTAACTGGGGCAGCAGTGACAGCATTGTTGCTTTATTCCATTTTTTTTTCTTAGATTAAAAACTGCATTAGTAGTCTCTGGTGTAAGATGTCTTTCATTGTCACCATGGAGTAGGGAAATCTGCATCAGAATTTGAGAGGTTACTGTCATATGTAAGAGATTCCAATACCGGAGCCTATTCAAGAATAAACAGTATAAATTAACTGGACTGACATGCCTTGAAACAATTTCTAGAAAGAGACTGATTCCGTCCGCAGTCCCCAACCTCCTTCCTCCCTGCACAGAGAAGTTAGGTGAGGAAGGAGTTGAGCTGGTGGTCAGTTCCATGTCTGCAGTCAACACTCGTTTTCTCAACATCACTTGTGGCAGATGTGAACATGCTCATGCTGGGGCCTTGCAGGCTCCTCAGACCCAGCAGTGTTTATTAACTTAGGCTCTGTGTCAAGCAAATGTAGCTACACTGCTGAGGATGTGTTGTTTTGTCATGGAGTCAGTCTCCAAGTTAGAGAAGTCTGCCAGGCACTAAGGGTGCAGGCCTGGGTCCAGCCCTAAGATCCAGGACCTGTGTTACAGGTAACTGGCCATATGGATCAGCTTGAGACCATCAGACCTTGTTGCATCAGCAGCAGTTTCATCCCTGACATTGAATTTGCTTGTGTGTGCATTTCTGTTTTGGTCATCTTCTCAGGCATTTTTAGTGTTGGATTTTTTTTTAACTTTATGGCACTTCAAGTACTGGGAAAATTTATTAGCTTGGCCAGCCTCGGGCTCAACTGACGTGTTCTGTGCGTGCAGTATGGCATGTACTGAGCTGCTAGCAGCAAGGCAGAGCAACAGGGATAGCATTGAGTCAGTTGATGATCTTAAATTGGCTTTAATTTCTCTGTGTTGTGATTCCCAGCACGTTTTGAAGTGAAGCAATATATGTATGTTTCTACTGCCTATTTTCACACTGTCTTTGTGAGCCATAGCAGTGAAGAGTTGGCCATCGCAGCTAAAGCTTAGAGTATGGCTTGGGTACTGCTAATTTAAGTTCATGTTTTGTTTTCATGGAGTACATCGCCATGGTACATACACTGAGACTATATATTTTAAAACTACAGTTGTTATAAGGGTAATTGGATTTTCTGTTTGGATTTGGAAAGTACCCTCTGGAAAAATGGCTATGTATAATTTTAAGATGTTATGCTTGATAGTCTGTGGACTGTTAGAGTACTCTGCAAGACAATTCAATTTAATTTAGAATTTGCAAGAGTCCGCTTCCATAATAGTTGCAGAGTAGTACCTTTTCCAAGCAAAAGGTCATGCAGCTCTTCTGTTTTTTCATATGCAGGTGCAGCTGGGACAAGCAGATATAAAATGCCCGATCACAGAGTGCAGCGAACACCTGGATGAAACAACTGTCCTCTATAACCTGCCCCACGAGGACATTATCAAGTATAAATATTTCCTGGAACTCAGCCGCATCGACTCCAGCACGAAGCCATGCCCTCAGTGCAAGCACTTTACAACCTTCCGGAGGAGAGGCCACATTCCTACCCCTGCCAAATTGGAGAACAAATACAAAGTGAGCACGCTTGCCAGAGCTGTGGATTAGATGGCACAGCAAAAGTAGGACAGCATTAGTACATGGTTGCTTTAACTAGTTAATTCACTTCTAGCCATTTGAACAGGTGAACTTTAGTCCTGATAGGTTGGTAGGTGGCATAATTTTGGCCTGACATGTTTTAGTTTTAACAGTATTCTCTTTCTTCTCTCATGTGCAAACAGTAATCATGATCAGAAGAGACTGGGAAAGGGGAATTGCACTGTAACTGATTATTCTAGCCGCACAGCTCTGGCAAAAATAGGTTATTTCCTGAAAATGAGCAAATGAATTCGAGGCACTTACTGTGTTAGGTGATAGCTTCCTGTTGCTTGTTCTTTCCTAAGAACTAGAGATGTTGTCTGTCCTGCCTCTTGGTTATGATTTCTTTAATCCCTTACTAGAGGTTAAAGATTACTGTGGTTTCATGACTCTTAGTACATAAAATTGGAGGATGATCAAAAAACATTTTTTCACAGAGTTTCTTCAAGTAGAAGGTTCGCTTATACTGATTTAAATCAGGTACTAAAAAGCAAGATTTTCAGTTAGAAGAAGCTTTAAGCCCTGATGGTCCATCTTGTTTCCAAAAGATGAAAGTTCTGTCTGCAGCATCGTGCTTCACATTAGCTTTACATTCAATTATTAGATTTGTTGTGGTTAATGTCATGATTGAGCTGGCCTTCCCTGACCAAACCAGTTTTCCTCAGTAGGAGTTTAGATGGTTGTTTAGATAGGCCTAATTACGACATAAGATTGAGCCCAATGTAGGGATTAAAAAGTAGAAGGTTGTGTATCCAGTGCAGTTGAAACTTCAGCAAAGCTAACTCTTGAATTCTGAGCTTCCTTCCTGTTTCTTTGCAGTGTTTGAGTTATATATAAGTCGCCACAAAGTCTAGTGTTGGCCTTAAGATTTTCAGGTGCTTGGCATTTTAAGCAAAGGTGGAGGAATTCCAAACTGCAGGTTAAATTCTTTCTGCCTGAAGCCATTCTTCTTCAACCATCCATTTAACATCTCCTCAGGTACAGACAGGATGTGTGGTCCAAGGTAGACCAGCTGTTGTAATGCTTTTGCATCAGCTTCTCCTAAGGTTGTGCAGCTGTTGTAGGTAGTATGTGCATGCCAACTCAATTTGTTCATTATCTTCAGAGTACAAAAGAGTACTTTGCTTACAAATGCTGTGAGTTCAAATGCTGTGGTTAAAATCTTCTCACCACTTCCCCAGAAATCCTAATCAGAGAAAGAATCTGAAGCTGCCTGATGCTTTATGTAGTACAAGCCTGAAGCAGTTCCCTGGTACTGTGGTAAAATGTTGTGTAGTCCTGCTCTGCAGAGCTAGAGTCTCTTCCTAAGAACAGGCTGTCAAAATATGTGCTTTGAGCTGGCTGTACCCACATGTAAGGAATGTCTAGTTGATACAGGACAGAAATACACTTGGGAAAGTACTAACAAACAGTATGGACACTCATGGTCCAGAGATTTAGACTGATCCTTGAACCTGTGTTGTGTTCTGTTGTAGGTAAAGTTTTAGCAAACTGATAGAAGCTCAGTACACAGAAGAGTTGCTACAAGGATGAGATGTTTTAAAAAAAAAAAAAAAAAAGTGTACCTGTCCTTGTGTACATGTGTAGCTGTGGACCATTATCTCAGTTTTCTTATATTCTAATGTGATTTTTTTTTCATACATTCTTTTCTGTCTTGGATTATGGGCTCTTTGGTGGTGAAGATTCTTTTTTTCCACATGTAGTATAGAAGAGATCTGACCAGAGACTGGGAGCAGTATGAGCAATAGAAGCACTAATTGCTTCAGAGGAATTCTGGACTGAAACCCCAGAACTGGAAGTGCTGCCTTTTCAGAAGAACAGTCATGCATGGGGAAAGCCCATGCAGAAAGGTACTGTCAGGAGCACAGAAAGGCTCTTCCCAGTACCCTTGCTGTACATATGTACTTTATGCAGGGACAGGAAGACACTAAAATCTGAGAGTATGTTTGAGAAGATATTTTTAAATGCCATTAATGGCTTTACTAACAATAGATACCCCATTTTAAATTATAAATAAAGCTAACATCTAAATTTAAAGAAGGATAAAAGTTATCAGCTTGAATATTTTTCCTTGGTATATGTTTTGTTAGCTAAACTGATGTAAGCATAGCAGTTCAGAGTTGGCTACTCTTCATTTTAGAAACCAAAGTCTTGATGTAAGCCTTGAAAATTAACCTGTGCACGCATGTTGGCAGAGGAAGAGAGGTAGAAAAGGAAAACTGGCTATTGAAACATTCTTTGTCCTATTAGTGTCACTTGAAAGAGCACCATACAGCAGATTAATTATCTAGTATACTGCATCATGTATTCATGTCACAAGAGGGATCCTAGCTTTAAGTAAGGAAACATCCCTGCCCTTTTGTCTTATGAATCAAATTGGGAATGTAAGACTCAATCAAAGAAAAGATTAATAAACCTCTGGTGAAAGTTGATGTGCCCAAGGTCTGAAGAAAACGTGCAAAAAAATTCAAGAGAATAGTAGTTCAACTCTTATGCATGGAACAGGCAGGTTTCAGTAGGGAATGTTGGCTTTTACTGTGAGCTTATTTTTCTTCTCCCATAAGCCTTAGGTTTCACCTTTTTAGAGCTGGCTTTTTGACCTGTTACAAAGAAGTTGTTCTTGATTGTTGGGCTTTCTGCCTTAGTCTGTGATGTTCATGACAAAACTTTCTTGGTCGCTGCTGTGAAGAGATGCTCATCACGTAAAGTATGTTTGACTTCAGAAATGTGAAGCTTTTTTTCAACGTGGTTCTTAAGTAAACTATCTTTTGTTGGAACTGTTGAGAAGTTTCTGAAACTCTATTGCTCTAGAACTGTCAGGAATCTGTAATTGTGAAAGTATTGTGGTGGAATAGATCTGTGTAGCTGATACTAGTGAGTTCTTCAACTTTTTCTGATCAAATTTGAACCTAGAGTTACAGATACTTTCATGGCTAGGTATCACTGCAGTCAGCATTAAGCCTAAACTGCTCATAAAGTGGTAATTTTGCTGTGCACTTCCTCTATGTTCTTAGCTGTTTGTTCCTGCCAACTTGCTTTTGTTCATACTGATGTTTCAGTGCTACACTGGGAGCTGGATCAAAGATCAGCTCCAACGGGATACAAGATTTGTTTTGTTGTTGCTTATTTTCAGCTGGTATAAGAAAGAAGATGGGTTGATGACGAGGAGGAAGCAACTGTTTTGGCAGTAGCCAATATCTGTTTTGGAATGAATTAACTGTGTAGCTGTAGATAGATATTGTAATTCAACTAATCAGTTAACTGTACAATTATTTCACTCTAATATGTAGCTAGCATTCCACTAAGCTGCAGAGAATCCTATTAATCTTTCTGAAGCTTCAAGTTCTCAGAACATTTTTAATGTGAACTTAGTTTTGCTAACGTCATGTTATGGTGGGCAGTGCTTTATATTGCTGTTACCTACCAATTTTGAAAGGTCTTTTCCTGGCAGGTGAGGAAATGAAAGTTTAAATTATTTTACTGGCTAAGAAAATGGAAATTGTCAGCCTCAAAGATCAGTGTGTGAGAAAGTTGAGAACCAAGAGGATTAGTCTGAGAACTTGTGTAATCTTTTCTATTTCAAGGGAGATTGACCTTCAGCTGTTGTAAGTTTGTGTGTATCCTCTCAATTCTGATCAACTGAAATGGAAGTCACAAAATAATTGGAAAAGTTTATATTTGGAAAAACATATTTTTTTCAGAAATAGCATCTGTTTTGTTGGACTATACTGTATTTTGCTACTTTGAATTATCTGAATTTCTGAGTCCTTGTTATGATTTATGTACTAATACTAAACGTAAAGCAAATCATCTGATGGTATTCTCAGAAAAGCAGAGGAAGCATGGAGTAAGAATCTAAAAGACTGACGTAGTTGTCCTGTTGTGTTCCTATTTCTTCTTGAGCAAATTCCATGCTGGTTCACTGAATCCAAGTTAGAAAACCTTTAGGGTTTTTTTTTGTCTACTACTTCCAAGAAAATAAGGTTAATTTAAAATAGCATACTTTTGTTTGCATAGTGTATGTTCAGATGGTAATGACCAAGAGAAGTCAAGTGGCTCATTCAGAATCTTAAATCCATTTACTAATTCAGATTTGTGGAAGATGAAAAAGGAAACTAGTCACTCCAAAGCTTGTCATGAAGTAGATTCCTTTAGTTCAATTAATCAGGGCCACTGATTAATATATTCTGAAATCCTGTGATTGCAGCCTCAATGTTTATTTCAGTGTTTTCTAAATGATGTGTTTGGAAAGATCTGATGTCAGTGTGTTACATTTCTTGTAGTTACATGTGTGCTGTAACAGAGCTTATGAAAAATGTTTGTTAAAAGTTCAAAAAAACAAAAGAGCAAAAAAATTTGTTTCAAATTGTTACCAGGTTTTTAAGCAAGCAGCTTCCCAGATCTGTTGGCATGAGGGGTTTGTTTGAGATGGATTCATTCAGATTCCATCTGAAATGACTGAATATTGTACCTGAAAAGAGCTTCCAGGTTGTAGAACACTTAATTGTGACTACACAAGGCCATTCTTTGCCCGAGGCGTGATAAACACTGAGTAACGCAGTGTGGCGTTTGCTATATCATGGCTTCCTAGCAGTGGATCACTGTGATGTATGTTATTGGAAGACATGATGCTCGAAGGAAACGTTGGGGTTATTGGTCAGGGTAGTAGGCTAGTAACCAGAGGTGACTGTTGTGCATGTTGGATTCTGGAAACGTAAATTAGTGCTCTGCATGAATTTGGTTAGTAGCAATAAATATTTAATTTTTTAGGTTCTTCAGAATGGAGATTTTCCTCTTTCCTCTTAAGCTGTTTTTATGAAGAATTAAGCAAAGATAGCAGGATAGTATATATTTTTTTACATAGTCTTAGCCAGTAGACCAATGAATCTGAGGAAAGGTACTGGTTGTATTTTGTATGTTGGTTGTTATATACTTTGTCCTGGCTATAGGCTGTTACCATATTCTCATACAGAAAGTAATAGTGTTTGTAATATACTTGTTATATATGTTTGTAATATGCTTGTTATAACTTCAGCATGTTGTTTCAATACAAACAAGTTTTGTATGTTACCTACCTGTGTTTCTGGTACCTTATTTCATTGACAAAAAGCATGTAAGTGCAGTTTTCTTTTGTCAAGTATTTTAGTGTTTACTGTGGAAAAAATGCCACCCTGTCTTGCTATAACAAGCACAAAGTCATACTTGCACAGGATACAGGACATCAGAATTAACTTCTTCTATTTTTAAATTATATTGTCTTTGTCTGCTAGATATGAAGGAAAGAACGATGTGTTCTAGCACTTAAATACTCTTTCGTTTAAGAGGAATAATGACCAGTAAATGGTGACCAACTGAAATGTTAAAACATCTTGTAAAAAGAAGAAAATCTGTCTACATCTCAAGGTTGTCTTCCTGGTTCACACTTCAGCCATGCATACAGACGAATTCTCTATGTATTCGTATACATACAGACGAATGCAGTATACAGACGAATACTGACGAATTCTGGAGGGGGAAATGCCATCTTAGATACAGTGAGAAAATTGTTGAATCTTTTGAGCATGAACTCACATTCTTGCACTTGCTGATCTGTAGATTTGGATTGACATAAAGAAGTAAGCAGAAGTGGTGCACAAAGCTGAGCAGCACATCATACAGATGATGATACTTTATCATATCAGATAAAGATAAAATACTTGGTTAAACAGTGCTACCCAGAAATATTTCACATCACACAAACGAGGCTGCGCTCTCAGAAGCTGCTGCAATGCAGAAACATTTGTTTTCTGCAAGTAAAACTAAAGGCAACCGCTAAACAGTGGGTCAGTAGAGACATAAAAGTACTGGCTAGAGCCATTGTATCAATTTGCATTTAAGTTTTTGCCTTTAATTTTTCACCTTTAAAAAAAAAAAAAGCCTATGCAGAAGAGGCTTAGGAAGAAGCATTAAGGGCTGCAGACAGCTTCATTTCCATCACTCATCATGAGATTAGATCAGCTTTGTATTAGCTTGCTGGTAGTAATGGATGTAATAACTGCATGTATGAACAATAATTCTGGCTGTGCTGCAGCGAACTACTTGAGGCAGATCAGAGTGCCAGCTTTGGCCCGAGAACAGAGCTGAGGTGGCAGGCAGCTGGTGTGTCTGAGCAGAGAACCTGGCAAGGTTGTGTCATGCCAGGACTTTCAGAATGTGTTCTGTGGGCTTTACCTGGGCCATACCCCGAGGGAGACCTTCCTTCCCTTATGTGTCTGTGGTGATTTGGAGGCAGGAGACAGCTGTGGCTGAGAAGCTGGTTTTGGTTAATTCCTCAGACCAGTCTGTGCATTGGCATAGAGTAGGGGCTGTGTTAGGCATGGACTGTGGATGGGCTGGTGGAAATGAGTGGTTGCATGAGGGTTGTGCCTTCCCCAGCTTTCCCCCACGTATTCATAGCCCCGCTCAAATCACGTGCTACCAAACACATCTGTAGTGGAGATGTTCCTGAAGCCTGGATGTGCACTGAATGTGGCTTCTGCTTGTTGCTGTCTTCAGTCACTGTCCAGGTGTGTGGCCAGACTTAATGTGTGAGCACCTGCAGAGTGCCTGTGTTGCTTAATGCTTTTACAAATACAGCTCCAGCAGCTTTTTACAAGTAATAGCCAAGCTCTAGAAGAAGGTGTGATGACTGTGTATTTGTTGTAATGATTCAAAACTAGGTGAGCAGGAAGAATAGATCCTCTATCAATGTAAAGAGCTTGGCTTACCTTTTCTGCCAATATTGTGGTTGTTAACAAGTGTGCTGTTTGGCACATGTTTGATCAGAGGTGTCTGGCATCAAAGTGGTGGTAGGGGCACTTGACTGGAAAGGAGAAGGGCCCTCACACTTGGCACCTTTTTCCCAGCCTGTTTCTAATAGAAGCTTCATAACCTATTCTGGGTTCTCCAGGTTCCTGCTAGCAGAGGATTGTGTTCTCTCTGGTAGAAGTCTAGGGGAGTGTAGGTTGTAGGAAGAATGAGATCCATCACAGTGAAAGTTAGCTGCTGATTTTTACCTGATGACAAGTGTGTTTGAGGCAACTGAATTATCTTGGAAAGCAAGCTACTCATTTGTCCTTTGCTTGACTGGAGCCTTTCCTGGGTTTTAATAATTCTTTTTTTCTCTTTAAAAATAATTTTTAAAAAGAAATCAGTGTTGTGTTGCGTAACTTGTTGAATTTGTTTTTTAAATGGACATTGCAGAAAATGTTAGACCCTTATTGCTGGGCAGTTACTCTTTGACTAAGAGCAGCATTTTTAAAACTCGCTTTCCAGTTGGGTCAGTGCATAGCTTGTAAATGTGTGTTTTCTCATTTGTATAGATCCAGTGTCCATCTTGCCAATTTGTCTGGTGTTTCAAGTGCCACTCTCCCTGGCATGAAGGTGTTAACTGCAAAGAGTACAAAAAGGGAGACAAGCTGTTGCGTCACTGGGCCAATGAGATTGAGCACGGGCAGAGGAATGCTCAGAAGTGTCCAAAATGCAAGGTAAGTTGCATTCTAGGGGTGCACAGATGTTAGCTTAAAACTGCTTAAATATTTATGCATTCTAAATATTTGTAGCTTCTATCCTAGGTTTGAAGCAAAATGCACACTTGCTGTGTAGATTCTTACCTTTGACCCATACAGAAAAATGGGTATTTTACCTACTAGTCCTTGAACTGGTTTCACAGGCTCTTAACATCTAAAAGAAACATTGTTATTTTTTTTTTTTAATCAACTTGTAATGAGTGTGTTAGTCTGAATTATTCATATAACAAAGCTTTAAATAAATATAAAATTTTAGCAAAGTATGATGCTGTTCATCAGGTTTTCCAGAGACCTTGGAAGAATTGTTTTGAATTTGATGTTGGCGTAAAGCAGGAAGTACTTAAAGACAAGTAGGAGGCACTTTGAGTTTTGGCAAATCCAGAAGATCTTTAGGCCTGTGAAAGGACTGACATTTAGCCCTTTCTCATAAATACTTTCAACAGAATGAAGTGCAGTCTCACGTTCTAAAAATGTCATTTTCTGTCCTTCCAGGATAGATGCCTAATCACTTGAATGAATTTGAACAACCCCCAGTGCCCTTGCCCCAGTTGCCCTCGACAAAGGTGTTTGTTATGGCTGTTCACTTTCTTTTTTCCTCAGCAGTTGTCTGCAGCTGCTGACAGTAAGAACTAAAAATCTGGAGATACTTAGTTGCACTTGGAACCTTGCTGTGTCTATAAGGGTATACTTCTCAATTTGCTAAGCTTCTTAATTTGATAATGGGAAAATAAACACATGTGGTGCCATAGTTTGAAAGACTTCAAAGCACAAAGAAAAATTAGTAAAGCTGTGAAATCCGTGGTCATTTGTTCACCCTTTCTCTTACATACACATGACATTGAGTTTTAGCAACCTATTTGCTCAGATATGATAGGTTTCAGCCAGTTCTAAAAATGTTCAGTTTCTGGGAAGTCTTATAGTAACTTTTTTTTTTTTTTTTTTTTTCAAACAAACTTCCTTCTGGAGTGGGCAGAAGTATCTTATTTTGGTTTTAATTCTTTGACCCGTGTCCAGATTGATTTTCTTGATGATGCATGTGTTGTTTCTATTGAAATAAGTCGTATGAAATAAAGGAGAAAATAATTGGTTACGAATTTGCAACAGTCAAAATTTTCAGAAAAGTAAAATAAATTGAGTGTTGAGTATTTGGTCTTTACTGTGAGACTAAAGCTAATGGAATCTAAAGACAGAAACTTTAGTAAGGTGGGTATTCTTTACTGAGCAGACTTCTAAAGCTATTGGTAACCTAGAAGATTTAATTCTGATCAATGTCATAAATTGCGACAGTATTTCATGTATATCTTCTGGATACACACTTCAGTGTATGTAAATATATAGACAAAACTTCTTTTTGCTAGCTATATCATGATTTTTATTTCTCCATGATTATCATGTCTGGGCATGCAGTTGAGAAAACAGGAGTACTCTATGGGTGGAGGGACTGTATATAGGTAAATCCTTAGGCAAGTATTCACATGTTTTTCAGTGTTTTTTTGGTAAGTGCTTTGAACATGTTTGATCCTTCATAACAGTGGCTGGTAGTACTCACGTTAAATGAGCTTAAGCCTGATTACTTTTCACAGTAGGTGGATGCAGCTTCAGCACACCTGATAGAAACAGCTTGTATTTTACTGGCTCTCTTCAAGATATTCTTACAAAATAAAGCATTACATACAAAATACTTAAACGTTTTACGTGTGAGTAAAGTATGCAAATAGTAGAAAGGGCTCCTTTTTTCTGTATCTTAAATTGATTTTTGACACGTTGCGTGTGTTTTTTTTTTTTTTTTTTTTTTAGAGATTTTTCTAAACTTGTTATATGCTGCTTGGAGATAGCATAGATCACTTCTCAATTTCAGTTGAGGTTAATAACTTAAATAGACTATGGTTCAATGAATGTGGTTAATGTTTTTCATATAAAGCCTGAAAAGTAGGAGAAAGTCAAATTGACTTTTTAAAAAAGCACCATGTGTAATTTCAAAAATTAACTGGTATAGCTGAGTAGATTTTCTTCCAGTTTACTTTAAGTAATTGCTTAAAAGTGAGAGCTTTGAAGTCCAAGCGGATTATAAAGCTCATCAGCAATGGTGTTTTCTCAGGTACTTGTGAAAAACAAGGAACCTGTCATGCAGGTAAATGAATGATAGGAACAAATAAAATCATGTTGGGCTTCTTCAGAATAGAGGGGGATGATTGTATAGTCAGCCTACTGGCATCCCTTCTATTGGATGAAATCTACTTTCCACCAGGGTGTGACTTTTTATAGTACAGTCAGTTTTTGTGAATGCCTTTCCTGTTTTATTCATAAAAGAAGTATTTGAAAGTGCAGAAATCTTGAGATTGCCTTCATTGGCACAGTCATGTTGGCACACCTGTCTGGAGTGACTTCTGACTACATCTGCCCTGCAGTCTTTTGCTGAAAGAAGTGCCAGTAGAAAATGTCAGCTTGTTACCTATGTAGAGTACCAGTTTCAGTAGCAGTTGAGGTGGAAGAAATTTCTCAGATTCTGGGTGAAGCTTGATCAGTACCACTGTTGACCCTCTGAGGAATGTCAGATACCCCAGAAGCTGCAAACTTCTCTTGAGGTTAGAGGCTTCAGTTGCACCTGAGCTTTCATCACCTGTGGTGCTTGCAGGGCCATTAAGTGGTGATGTCTATACCTGTACCTCTCTGCAAAATAAATATGGGTTGATATGGATAAGAAATTAAGGAGGAATCATCACGAGTTTCAGCAAGAAGGATATAAGGAGTGAAGACTGTTCCCGGGGAGGGTCTGGAACAAGTAATAGTCTTTGAGCAGCATACCCGTACCAGGTGAGACAAGGCTTGAACCAATCTGGTCTGCCTTTGAAGTGCTGAGCTAGGGATTAAAATACATAACCTCTGGTTACTTCCAACCACAGTTATTGTGAAATTTTATTTAATTTTATTTGTTGCATTATGGAGCCTGTGTGTGGGGTGGTGCTATTTATCCATTTTGTGAGATAGGAAAAACTTGTTTACCACCACCCCATTAGCAATGATTTTAGTTGGCAAGATTAAGAAGAGATGCAGTCTAGGGGAAGATGTCTTATTCTATCACATTATGTGCTGCAACAGTGATTACACAGTTACTTCTAAGTTTCTCGGAACTATTAACTGAAATTGAATCCTTTAAATGTGTGCTAAGTAAGTAAATGCAGAAGAGTATATGGAGGTAAAGAAATAGTAAATAAGGTACTTCATGCAGAAAATGATTGGAAAAGTAGAAGCAGAGCCTAGGCAAATCGCCTTAATGCTATGTTGTGGGCATTGTAAAAGTTTATCATATTTTTTCATAGTTTTTTTGGACTCTTTCTTTTAAACACTTAAAGACAAAACAAGTGAACAAGAAAAGACAACATCCCGTGCTTTCCAAGTCCCTCTTTCTACAGCAGAGCCTTTGTGGTGCTTATTACAAAATGCTAAATCAATTTGTGGTAGTAATGAGAAACAGTGGGGCCACAGGTGCCGTGAGAGGGGAAACCCATCTATGGAGGGGTCATACAGAGTTCATAACTATATTTACTGTGCTGCTTTCTTTTCTAATAAAATTTGATGCTAATTTGTCTACTTGAGTAATAAAAACAAATTTTCATCTTAAGTTAAGGCAAGGATCTTCTGAGATCCTTGGTTGTTTAAATGAAGAGGAAGAATGACGTAGGAAGTCATTTCTTACGTAAAAGCCTGGAAACAGCTGTAACTCATGTTTGATCTGAAGCATGCCTTAAAAAAACATAGTTGTCTTAGCACATCTGCTGTATGTGGGCTGCATTGGAGCATTGCTTGCTTTCCTCCACTTCTGGGGTTAAAAATAATCTTTTTTTTTTTTCCTTCTGTTCCTAAAGATCCACATCCAGAGAACAGAAGGGTGTGACCACATGACCTGTTCCCAGTGTAACACTAATTTCTGTTACCGCTGTGGGGAGAGATACCGCCAGCTCCGTTTCTTTGGAGATCACACATCAAACCTCAGTATCTTTGGATGCAAATACCGCTACCTCCCCGAGAGACCACACTTGAGGAGATTAGTGCGAGGCTCTGTCTGTGGTGAGTGGATAAATGCACTTTGTAGAGAGTGGCATAAAGAGGTGACTGAGGCAGGTGGGGTATCAGTATCTTAAAGGTATGTGTGTATGGATAGGTTTAAAGTGGAGGATGGGCAGCTTCTTTTTTAGCTATGTAAAAAATAATTTACGAAGTATATTAGAATACGTTTGGAGTCACTTTCATGAGCATGGATTAGTATGGATTATGTGTGATTAACTAGTGTGTCCTATGTTGGTAGCTTGCGTTTCCTAACCTTTTTTCATAGTATTTAAGCAAACTGTAAATCTACACAAGCAAACTGACAAGAAAGTGTCTCAACATAGGGTAGCCTTAAAGAATAACTTTGATTCTATTGAAAATTCAGTTTGCTTCTGATTACATTGTAGTGACTTCAGATACCTAAATAGACCTTCTGACACGTTGCAGCTGTGAAACTGCCACGCTGTAGTTTCACATGAAGATCTTTCAATGAAACAACTTGGTTCAGTTTTACCTTTAAAATTTCATGTTTCTATTTTCTCATATTGTTGTACAGCTACCTCTGTCAGTCTGTATTTCTGTCTGCCGACGTGCAAATCAAGAAGCATTTGCTCAAGCATGCTGTGAAAGCAGTGCCAGGTCATGTAGCAGCAGAAACAGATCCATTGGATAAGTTGACTGTAGTCGAACAAAGGCAATAGCACAAAGTTTGACTGATGCAGTGGAGTCTGGCATCTCAGTTATATGTCTAGATTGGAGTGTGCCTGTACGACGCTTGGGATGATTGTTCCCAAAAATGGATTCATGTACTGAACTGAGCGGTACCTGAGCTGTCAAGTAGGAACAGAGGAAAGAAGGAAGCATCTGAAATCCTAAATTTTCCACTAAACTTTTCAGGTCTTTTCTGAAGGGGTTGGACTCGATGATCTCTGGAGGTCCATTCCAACCCCTATAATTCTGTGATTCTGTGATTCAAGTTTTGTTCCTTGCTACCAGCTGATGACTAGCTTATTAGTTTGGTCATCAGTAGCTCTTCTAATAGAAAGTAGATCACAATGATTTCAGTAACAGAAAGATATGAGACAATCAATATGTATTTGTAGGGTCTTATGTCATTCTAAAACCATATAGGAGAAACGAGTAAGAGCAGGAATCTTTTTAGGTGAACCTCTGAGTGAAAGGTTTGTCTGAATAAAGCATCCTTTGGATTTGAACCTGACTTTGTTTTGATAACCAAAGCACTCAAGCTTATTCTCCTTATGTGTATATATAGGAGGACACTTAGCTGTTGGCTTTGGGTCTGAAAAAAAGATTGAACTTAAAATGCAACTATGTAATTTAATTTATCTCAAGGGAATATTGTGATTATTATTTTTTTTTTAAAGGTAGTCTTGATTTGGTTTGAACTAGTGCACTTGTCTGAACTTACATAAGCACAAGAAAAATAAATTCTTAGCTTATTTGTTATCTTATGTATGCATTAACTTGAGTAATTGTAGTTAGTTTGTGTCATGTAAAGCTACCTGTAACATGATAGGAAATAGTTCTATTAGGTGTTGAAAGCTGGAGACCTATTAATGAAAATGGGACATCACAGTGGGTGAATTAAGGCACAGGAATTGGAAGAAAACTGAAATTCAGCTCAGATGAGAAAATGCTTTCAGTTTACAAGTTAGCTTATGTCAAATATAGAGGTAAAGGCAAGAGTCTGAATGTATGGAAGCAGATCTGTGGTAAAAACTCCTGACCAAAATATGTTCCAGTGAAAATACTAGGTGACTTCCATTTTAGAGTAGCGCAAGGGTTGACACTAGACTCATAGGCCTGGTAAGAAGAATTTGCTGATCTGCAAAGTTGTAGAGAAAAACTAAGAAACCTGCAGTGTATTTATAAAGTAATCCAGACCCCATTCGTTTGACTTCTGAAACTTGTAAGGTTTTTGAACAAACTTTGTAAGAGAGAATTCAAGATGCAGAAATAAATAGGAAAATGGATAAAAATTCAAAACGATTGGATATTTTCACTGTTGCATTTTCTAGAGTGAAATTCCAGCACATGAGAAGTACTATTAAAGATTAAAGACAATGCTGGCACTATAGCATGTAGGCATAAACTGTTCGTGAATAAATGTAGGCTTGAAATTCAAGGGCTATTTTTAAGTAGTTCACAATGTTTCTAAAAAACTTTCAGTAAAAGCAACCACATTATAAGCTGCTTTGCTGTGGTAGCAAGGGACTGAGTTCAGGGACATCGCGTTCTTTGCTATCCACGTGTAGAATTATGGGTAATATTATCCCGAGATTAAACTTGTTTTGATGCAGATAAAAACATAAACAAGTATTTTGTTTATGTTAAAATTACATGAAAATTATATTACCAAACATTACATGATGTCTTAATTTTTCCAATGCCTTATACATAAAACAAGCAGTTGACATTTTTTTTAATGAATGTGCATAATGCTAATTTTGAAATTATGTTCTCCTCTTTCTTGTTGTATGTTTTTTGTTTTAGGAAATAGTAATACTTGTCATTTCTCTTTCAAAAAGAAACAACTACTACTGGTTTAAAAGAGAATTAGTTTATATGCAAACGGTAACATGGAGGTAGTAATGAAATGCAGAAGCACATGTAATAGTTAAAATTCAGTGGTAAAAATGTGTATGTTCATAATTATAAAAGTATGCATAGAGAAGGCATAAGATATTTTGCTTTCATTTCCCTTTTTTAAGTATGCTTGTGGTTTGCCTTAACTAGTAAGCCAAAAAAGATTACTGAAGCTCAAATCCTCAGTCCAGATTTCTCCAGGGGTTTGTTTCCTGTGCTGTCATTGAGTTATTTCCTACAGCAATGTTCATCACTTTAATAGAGCTGAACCTGCCAGGAAATGTATTTGTTGGCTGTGACTTTTAGCTTTGCTTGTTAACACCAAAATCCACAATGATTCAAAGAATTCTACATTGATATTCATGACCTTAAATCCTTCTGTCATCTCTATCTGGACTTGTAGCTCTAAATGTAAATACATTCAGTCTTTGTCATTAGGTGTTACGGTGCAAGACTGAGCTCTGACTGTTACAAGAGTCAGCAGAAAGAGGAGGCTGTAGCAGAGAAGCAGGCCATTAAAACAGGTCTTTTAATTTTAGTAGCATGTAGAATATTAAA
Source organism: Centrocercus urophasianus (assembly GCF_019232065.1). NCBI lineage: Eukaryota > Metazoa > Chordata > Aves > Galliformes > Phasianidae > Centrocercus > Centrocercus urophasianus. Next base: position 44,329,706 of record NW_024884142.1, read on the forward strand.
AAAAAAAAAATGATTGATTTAGTGTAGTGAGATGTCACTACTAGCTACTTAGCTACTTGGCTAAGTAGTGGAAATTAAGAGAACACTGTCTTCGCTGCCAGTAGGAGACGTAATGTGTTGCTAGATGCTTTTTCTGATGCATTTTGTTCTCTTTCTATGGAGAAGAAATACTTATTTAAGTAAACGTGGTGATTTTGTAGTCTGAACAGATAAGCTTCTTTGGCTTGTTTCTACTAAATCTGGGTAGGTGTAGCCCATAGAAACAGAAGAACATTTCTTAGCAGATTGGCATGCTGTCATTTTCTGTTAAGCAGTAAATGTTTGTCACAGACTGTTCTGTAATGAAAATAAGGGGAAAACCTTTATGGCAGCATAAATTTCAACATTTTTCATTGACACGGTAAAAGGAAGGCATGACATTCAGAGGGACCTCAACAGGCTTGAAAAATGGACTCGGGTGAACCTGATGAGGTTCAACATGGTAAAGTGCAGAGTTTTGCACTTGGACTGGAGGAATCCCAGGCATCCATACAGACTGGAAGGTCCTTGAGAGCAGCCCTGTATAGAGGGACTTGAGGGTCTTGATAGACCCTCTTCTCTGCTCTTGTGAGAGCCCATCTAGAATACTGCATCCAAGTGTGGAGCCCCTAGTACAAAAAAGACAGGGAGGTAGTGGAGAGGATCAAGAGGACGGCTGCAAAGATGATCAGGGGACTGGAGTACCTTCCCTACAAAGACAGGCTGAGGGAGCTGGGCTTGTTTAGTCCAGAGAAAAGAAGGCTGTGGGGTGACCTCATTGTAGCCTTTCAATACTTAAAGGGAACCTACGAACAGGAGGGGAATCACTCTTTGGAAGGGTTGACAACTGCAGGACAAGGGAAAATGGTTTGAAGTTGAGGGAGGGGAGACTTAGGTTGGATGTCAGGGGGAAGTTCTTTACAGAGAGTGTGGTGAGGTGCTGGAACAGGCTGCCCAGAGAAGTTGTGGATCCCCCATCCCTGGAGGTGTTGGAGGCCAGATTAGATGGGGCCCTGGGCAGCCTGGTCTAGCAGTAAATGAAGAGGTTGATGGCCTTGCAAGTGGCAAGGGGGTTGGAGATTCATGATCCTTGAGGTCCTTTCCCTTCCTGGCCATTCTGTGATTCTGTGAAAACAAATGGTTTTGTAAAGGTGAAACCAGAAGAAAATATACTGGGAGCAGAAATGATTGCTTTTTCTTGATGTCACTTCTCTCCCCACCTTAGCCAGATATGACAAATTAGAGAGGTGGCAATGACCAAGCTGCATGAAGTTGAACAAAATCAAATATATTCTGTACCTGAGAAGGGGCAACCCTGGCTATACATACAAACTGGGGAATGAAGCACTGGAGATCTTTAGAGGAACTTTGTCCTGTAGCCAGTACTAAAAGATGAAGTTGCTAGGACTGCGAGGATGGAAAGCTGATCTGCAGATTTAATCCTCATGCTGATTAGATTCCTTTTGGTTCAGTTGTTGGAAGCAGAATGTTTGATTGCAACTTGAGTTAGTGATGAATTGATTTGTGTTGATTTGATTATTGACCACAGGAAGGAAAAACAACATTTAGCTGTCTTACATTTAAGGTGCCATTTAAGTGCCATTGAATTGGGTGAATCATGTTCAGAATCAATTGCTACATGCTTACTACATGGATGCACAAAAAGACAAGATGTAATTAAACAAGAAATTCTGTGCGTGGTGAGTAGTGTCTCAAACAGGATTTTGAAAGCAGCACATTTTTATATCTGATTGACACGTACTGCTGTCCCAACATGGAGTGCAAGATGCACTTTGTGCATAGTTTTGAGCACTGTGGAAGGAAGCATGCATTTTGAGGATCCAGTCTTCATTATCAACTTCACAGTTGCTTTGACTTGTACAAAGTCGCCTATGCACGTTTGACTGGACTTCTTAAAGAGATGCAAACTTGTATTAGCATTTAAACTACGTAGATGTGACTCTTCAGATTTGTAAGTAGACACTTGTAATGTCTACTTAATTATATATACACAAATAGACTATGTTTCCATATCCTAAGTGACTGAATTTGTTTTCTAAAGCTAGTATATGAATTTCTTAGAATGACGAAGAATTCTTTAATGAGATTTGTAAATATTAACTCCCCTCAAAAACAAACAAACAAACAACAACAACAAAAAAAACAAACACAAAAACCCACAGCCAAACCAAAGTTATGCAAAAAAATGCTTAGGGAAATAATTTTTCCCTTTTTTGTAGAAGAATCAGATTCTGTATATCAAAACTAATGAAACTTCTCCAAAACATTGCAAATATGGTTACTACTTTACTACAAATAACTAAATCTTCACGTTGTGAAGTCTGTGGAGAAATTGTCTGCTATTATTTTGGTTAGAATTTAAAAAAAAAAATTTTTAGCCTTTTACTGGCAACAATGTATGCAATTATCCTTAAAAACTAACTTTGGGCATTACCAGAAATGACTATCATAACCTAGACAGGCAGTCAAAGGTTTTATTCTACTCTTGGACAAGGTTTACATTTGCTAGTGATCTTGGAGCTAGCAGGAATAGGACAACAAATTAGTGTGTCATGACTCTCTCTCTGAGCCTCATAGTCCTACACATGGTAATGAATGGTATATGTCAAACTGTATTTGAATAGAAAGCAATTTAGACATAGAAAACAGTATTTTATGTATTTGTTTTATGCCATCTTAATAGAAGATTATTTGAGTAAAAGATAGGTATCTGCTGCTTTGCAGTGATTGGTGATGTTTATACTCCTAGCCTTTAGTGATTTGTGTGTCTTGCTTGCCTTATGTTAACTTGTTCTTTTATCTTTACCTTTGTAAAAAATAGAATTAAGGACTTAAATGCAATAGATATCTAAGTAGAAAAGGAATTTTGTTTCATTTTTGAAGTTTAACCTTTAGGAAGAACGCATTGATAAATAAAGGGAGATAGAGCTAGTGAACTGGTTGTCCCATGATGATGAAAGGTCTCTATCCTGTAAGATCTTGTAACTAATAAACTACACAGTACTCAGTTTCATATTCACAGGCAGAAGGGCAAAGACAAACATTCATGCTTTATTGCTGCTTTAAGTTAGTTTGTCAAATGTAAATACGCAAGTTCTTAAACTGAATTAGCTTTGAAAACATTCTTTATGTGGCAAAGAAGTCACTCTGTTTTAAAAAAAACAAACAGCTTAACCATTCTGCAGATTCTGTTGGTGTGTACTTTATCACCAATTCAGTAGATTAAGTTTAGTAGTTTCGTACCAAACATGCCACAATCTTTTAACATTCAAATTACATGACTTAGCACATAGAAAGCTTATAATCAAAACAGAATTCTGTAAGCTTTACCAGAGCTTTAACAATTTTGAAGTAATCTTTAAGATTGTTTTTGTCATTTTTTTCTTTGAGGTTTTTACATCACTCTACATTCCTTCCTGTACTTGAATAACTTATTTAAGGCAATGACAACTTCTGTGTTTACAGAATGCAGTGCAGTGGAATCTCGGGAAGGTCTGCCATTAGGGTGCCTAGCAACTAGAGTAATACCAACAGTACTTGCCAACTTTTTCTTCTAGGAATTAATGTTTCCTACTCACAACACTCCTGTGAAATTTAAAAGCTATCAAAAGAAAAGCATGAAAGGGACTGATTCATTTAACCACTGCAAATGCTTCCAAAATATCTCATTTTTCCTTTCTGCTGCCCAAATTAGTGGCTAAGGTTATGGAGAGATTTACATCATTGTTGAATGAAGTAATCCATTTATTGAAATCTGATACAAGTGGCTTGAGAGAGGGAAGGGCAGAGAAGAGAGAGATAATGAACTCACTTTTCCTCTCGTTCGAGAAGTAATCTTTCAAACATATGCTTAATGTAGAGAATTGCTTGATTTCAAATCCGTGTTGAAACAGCTGGTGCATTAGTAAGCATGCCTACCCTGCTGTGTTTTCACACTTCTGAGGTGACTGACTTCTTTGAAATAGCTATCCAGCCAACTCAGTGAGAGATTCTGCTGTTCAGTTTAAAGTATTAAACACAAGAAAAATAATTTGGATTCAAAGTTCAGCTTTGGCTTATGTGTTTCAGAGGGTATCCTGCCTTGCTTCCCTGCAGTTCTACAGATTATAAACTCAAGTTATGTAAACATGCTTCTTTTGTACAGCTTTTTAAAGTCTGAAAAAACATCTGTAGAAACCAGCTGATCTCATCACCTTGAGCCAATCTAAGCTCTTAAAGATGTTGGTTTGCTTGGCTTCTTTCTGGGGTTGTTGTACTGTAGGATGTTGGAGGTGCCAGAGGATAGTAGCTTGATATACATCATGTTCCTGTCACAATGCCTAAGGGATTCCAGAATAGAAATAAATGCAAGTTAACTGTTAATGTACAAAATGAGCTGTGCTCAGTCGTAGTGGGTGGAGAGAGCAGAGAAAAATATAGATAACTCCTGTCTGAATTTGTACAGTGACTTTACAAATAGGGATTGTAGCAAGTATAAAAAATAATCTGACCTTGTGAGAGGTCAGATATACAAATATTTGTGGATTACTCAAAAGGGAAAAATAGAATGCTTAATTTGAATTGTTCATGAATTATCTGTTTCAGCTGGAAAGCTACTCATCACACCCCTAATACTGATTCTGGGACTGGCACTGGGAGCCGTAGCTGTTGTAGTAGGTAAGAATAATATAAATGGTTGGGTCTGATTTTTGCAGTGACTTTCTGTATGACTTTAGCATCTCGGTAGGTTTGTTTCTAAGAGACAGTCTCAGATCAGACAGACATTTCTTAGATACGTTTCTATTATGAAGCACATGCAATTTTTTAAATGGCTTGTCTTTAGAATCTTTTTCTTCCTTGCATTTCATGCCTATTGGCTTTATTTCATATTTTGCAATTATTTGGTTAAGGCTTTTTCGAAACTAAGTCTTTAATATAGTTAAAATACCGAAAGGGCTTGAGCAGTCTAACTTGTGCCCTCCCTTTCGCCACCTCAGTGGATCACAGTTATAATATCTTGGCCACATGCATGGCAAAATTTTGGAGGCGCCAGCTATAGTCCCAGTATCCCTCCATCTTGATGATGAAACAACAGTAAGAAGGAAAAAAAAAAAAAGCAGTGAATTAGGCTGAGTCAATCTCAGTCTGATTTAATGCACGGACTGCCAAACTGAATTCCATCACAAAAAGATGAACCATAAACTAATGTGATATAGTTTCAAAGCTCTGTTAATGTGGTTGTATTTATTGCGAGTACAGTTACTCTAGCAACTGTACTCTTTGCCCTGTTTTAGTAATTTCTGCTTTAGAAATAAGCCATAAAAATAAAAATATTATTTTGCCAATACTTCTAAAGCCCGTAAAGTGTACTTTGCTCTAGTGATCTGAGATAATAAGTGCTGGGGAGAAAAGTAAAAATGCCTTAAAAATTATATTACTGCAAAACTGTTCTAATGCAGTAGCAGTAATACCCCGTCTGCTGTTAAAGTCCCATCCTGGGCATAGCCAGATAAGAGACAATCAGGAAAAGCAGCTTGAGTAGTCCAAAAGTATTATTTATAAGAAAGATTTGGTTTTGAGGTGATTGCAACAATATTTACGGCCAACACAACTGTTAAAGTAATCTCAATATCGTACTTAACCATTTTACACCAGTTACAAGGTGGTTCAGCAAAACAAGGACATTGCAAAAGTAGCCTTTTGCAATTTGTTATTACTGTAGTGGTGTTTGGGAAGTAAATCTGCACATTTTCAGTCTGCTGGTGGTAAGAGAAAGGAGGAGGTACTTTTTTTTGAGAGAGAGAGAGAGAGAGAGAGAAAGAGAGAGTACATCTAACAGACAATTTTCTTACATGAATAAATCTGCGTTTTGGGATTTTTATAAATTTGTTCAATCATTTACAGCTTCTTTTTCTCAAAAGGCTTCTTAAAAACAAATAGATCGTTGTCTGGGCAAGGATAAACATTTGGTGTTGCTTCTCAATAGATAAGGACATTTGAAAAACAAAAATTATATATTATAAATATTTTTATTTTTGTATATAATATATGTAAATATGTAAAAATGTAAAGCTTTTGTTGCATGTTATAATGGCTCAATTAAAGATTAAGAGAATTTTTAGAATTGGTAGTCTGCTGAAGAAGATATGAACCCTGAATTAAGTATGTTAAGTAGATATTTCTTAGCTTTTAGATTTGCATGTTACATGTTTATGGAAGCAAGATTGTATTTAGGTCTGAGAATTTCCAAAGTACTGTTAAAAGTTTTTCGTTTGTATCTTATACAAAATAAAGCTTGGCTCAGGAATTAGTTTGTCAGAGATGGGAGAGGGGTTAGCAGGAATTTTGTTGTAATTTAAGCAAGAGAAAGTGTAACTTAACTGATTGCCAAAGAGACTGTTGCAGGCTAGGTTTTATCTGCTTGTCCAAATTCCTCCTCTAAACTTTCTTGAGATATACAGAGCTGTGTCTTAATACTCTCCACATATAAAGAAAGAACACGTTGCATTTTTTTTTTTATGCCTTTTTCTTATTTTCTTATTTTGACAGGTTTATTTGTGTTTCCTATCTATTGCCTTTGTAAAAAGCAGAGGAAGAGGTCACGGACAGGTATGCCCTGGTAAGGATGGGCCATACTCACTGAACTGAGCTGGTCCTGCAAAGGACTATACACGATTTGTGCAACAGAGCAATACAGTGCTGGTAACGGCATCACAGCCATCGCCCTGGAAGAAGAGTGGGGGATCTCCTGCATCTTCTCTCAGCTGAAACACTACTGCAGACCAGAAAGCCTCTTTGCTCTGGTGCACTCTGAACAGGATGGGTCCCCTGACTGCTGCTTTTAAAATATTTTTTCTATTATTACCTTGAAGGGGTTTTTTTGAAAGATTTAAGTCTAAGTTCCTGAACTAGACAATCAAAGTCTGTATTTTAGCCACAACTCTACTACCGATTTGGCCTGTGAAGAAATCATGTAACTGCTAACATGTTCCGTTTAACTTCAGTGTTCGCCTTTAAGGGGGAAATGCTTAGAAGTGTTTGGACTCTTACTGTGTACTGAGCATACTACTTTTGGTATTAAATACTACTTCTGTAAATAACTTCCATCACACAGCATTCTGTTCAGCATACCAAAATCCCATCACATGCCAGAATATGACAGCTGGTTATCTTCTGAGTTGTCCTACTAGAGAGCAAGAGTTCAGATTGCGTTTGTGCAGCATGGATTGCCACAGCCAAATAACAGTGCCTCAGAAATATTCTTACTATTGTTGAAACTTCATGATACTTACAAATATGCTGGTTGGTTTTCCTTTTGTATTTAATTTTTGGAAGTCCATTAATATTGATTAGAAATTGGCATTTGCCAGATGAGTAGAGCATTTTGAACCTTTCTCAGTACAAGAGAAGATTTCAAGGGTTTAGATAACAAGAAGTAACTTGAGACAAAACAGGCCATTGATATCCACTGAAATGTGACACAGAACATAGAAGGAAATGAATTTGAAGAGAAGCTGGAGACCTGTTCTTCTGTTCTGAACTAGCATATAGTACATAGTCTACACACTAGGGTGTGTGCAAGATTGACTTAATGAAATCCTATAACCTAAATAGCATGTACATTTGCTTTGTAAGTAGCCTACGTAAGTCTTAGAGCATCCACTGGCGTTTCATGAAGAAGATGTATGAATTCTGGGTAAAGGAAGTGATCGTTAATTATTAGGAGACCATTTCATTCTTATTCTCTACTTCCAGTGTCACTGTTCCTGGTGTGTAACAGATCTGAAGAGAATAACAATCCATGGCCTTTATTCCTGAGCTTCAGAGTACCTCTGTTCGTCACTGGACTTCTTTCTCATCACATCACTACAAGGGCAATGTAATTTGGAGTTGAGATTCAGTTTTTCATTTTTAATTATAATCCAAATGTATCGTACAAATACAACTTAAAAGAAAATAATGAAGTTGTGTTAACAGTGATATACCAAAGTAAGAAAATTAGAAAAATACCTACTTACATTAAAAAGAGCTGTGATCTTGAAGATTAGATTTGTAGTGTGAAGGTACTTTTTGAATGTTTGAAGACACATATGTGTATATATAGGTGCATATTTATGTGGGAGAGGGGAAAGGGAGATAATCAGTGCCCTAAGTCTACAGACTTCAAAATTAACACTCAGAAATAGTGTATCTTTTGAGAGGGTTTACTTTGTACCTCCTTCTCCGAAAGTTATTACACCTGAATCGAGTTGTAACTTTTAAGTAAACAGTCCACTTCCCTGCCAACATAATACTCAGTTGTTATAAGATACTCACTCTGACTTCAAAGCCTCAGTGGAAGAACTGATGAATTCTGTTTATTTGCAAACACAAATATCAGTTGACCATAGTTGGCTAGTATGTGTCTTTTCAGACAGCTTCTGGTTTTGTTTCCTTGTTATTTTTTTTTTCCTCTTGTTGAAACCGTGAACACAAGCATACTGTAACAGTCAGCAGTACTTAATTTTTTGTTTGAATTTAAGGGCGTGTTAACCCTGTTGTCCTGTCAGTTGAAATAGTACCTTTGTAAGATGTGTTAATTAAGCTGGGAAGCAATGACATTTAGAAGTAAAGTTCAAATACTATTCTCAATGCAAATGCACCTGCTAATTAGATTTCTTCTTCTGTAACACATCACTTTTCTAGTTCTGTTTTATCTGCAGGTAGGAAGCTGCCTTAAAATCAAGTCTTGGTTTTGAGTGTTTTCTGAGGCCATACATATCAGTTGTCTTTGGCTTACTCAGGGATTCTTATTCCTTTGTTTAAATGTCAAATAATGAAAATATTTTTGTATTATTTAGAAAATTTCAGACCTCAGAGAGTGAGAGATGCATTTATATATATAAATAGATTTCATTTTGCAATACAGTCTGTAATACCATGTCAAACTATTCCACTTGAGAATGTTTTAGTACTTGAGATTATCTGTAACTATACAGTGTGTTAATTTCCTTTCTTTTCCTGTTTCCTTATAAACTATGTGAGATACTCTTGCAGTTGTCTTAGCTGTATTTTCTCTTCTGTTCACTATTTTCAGTTTCTGAGTTCAGTAAGATCTGAAATTAAAATGCTAGAATAATGAGCATAAAGGAAAGAAATAGATCTGCATTTATTTTACTTTCAAGAAGAATGTTATGAGTGGAGGGAAAAGCATACGTCTCAACTCCTACATTATAATTTCATTCAGACCATTTGGATTTTATCAGAACAGATTAAATGAAAGTGGTTCTTCATTTTTTTTTTTTTACATGCAGCAAAACTAGGCATATTTGACCATATTTTAAGATGAGAGAGTCCAATCTCCATTTCTCTGTAGAGAAAAAGGTAGGAATGACAATATTTGCTTTTCTCTGTAGATAAGGAAAAAAAATGCAGGAGCCAGGCAGAGTAAGAATACTGAAGTCTTTCTATCCATATAAAAATATGGCCATTTGAATAATATGTAACAAACAATTTTTCATTAACATTATATAGTACAGCCAGTTGAAATGTAAAATCTAACCCAGTGACTTCATCCATTGAAATGTAAATTTTACACAACTATTCTCATTATAGGAAATGTTACATTACATCAAAGTCATGTCATTTATTTTACAGTCATTAATTTTTTTAAGGAAATTGGGTGAACTGTGTAAGAAACGTAAAAGATGTTCTTCTTTCAGGACCTAATGATATTTTGGCTTTTTTAACTGTGCTCTTAAGTCTGAAACCATCAGACTCTTCTATTACATCTTCATTAGCAGGAAATATCATCAGACAGTCTGATTAACCTGCTAAGGTGGATGTTGCTATATGCCGAGTATCCACATTGCATTCACCATATTCAGGATTATTTATTCTTCTAAGAATTGCTTGCTCATCAGTATCTGTATTCAGATTAAGTGCTTAAATCTGTTCTAAGTGAGCTGAATTTCTAAGCTGTCTGGAAATTTTTATGTTAATGTATTGAGGCTCTTTTGCACTTGATCAGAGCTGCATGCCCTGCAGAGGCTCCAGGCTAAGCAGAGCTTTGCTGGCTTCTGCTTGGGCAGGTCTCTGGGTTGTGCCAGTTGCAAGAGACTGCTTGCAATTCAGGCTGAAGCTGCTTTTTCACTTTGACCTGTCGTCTCTCCCTGAATTTGAATAACCTGGATGGAGGTGCACAGCTTCAGCAGTGCTGGCCTTTGCTGCAGCATGGGGCCTTTGTGGACTTCTTTGCTATCTTTTTAGGACCTGTCAGTAATTATACCCACTACAGCTAAAATGTCTGTCTTGATCTTGGTCTTCAGATGAGACTGAAGTAACAAGAGTTGTTCTAGTATTGTGTCACTCTACACTTCCATGTATTTCATGTCTTCAAGTTAGCTCCTGTTTCCAGATCAGCTATTTTCAGGTTAATATGGCATAGTTTGAGCTGCTAGAACCCTTCACAGTTTCCAGTTATGCCTTCAAACTGGCCACTCCAGGTATGTGCTCTATATGCTGAGTTAAGTCTGTATAGCCAAATAAATGCCTTTTTTGGTTTGTTTTTTTTTTTTTTTTTTGTGTGCAGATCTATTGAGTTCTGGTTTTGGTTTTTCATTCTTTTTTTTTTTTCTTCCTCCTTTTGCTCCATGCTGCTTTTCTGCTTTTGAGATTTTATTAACTGGGTCAAGTTTCAGGGCTCTTAACCATGTCTGTGGCAAGGTCTTTTTTTTGCCTGCTGTGGACTTTGTGAGTGTAGTTGTGTATTGAAAGAGCTCGCTCAGGATACGTAACTGGAAAATAATTGTATGGTTGTTTTTTGTAAATATATTTGACATTGAGAGTAGGAAACTGGGTTGGATAGAAGTGAGTGTCAGAAGTGCAGTTTGGAGTAGCCCTGTGCTCTGAAAGACCCATCGATTTTAGTTCTGCACAAAAAAAAAAAAAATTGTTTTCAATTTTTACCACCTTCATAAGCAGTCTACTCGTAATCTTTCAGATGTCATTAAAATACAGTGCACTTTGATCTTTTGTCTTTGGGGCAGTGCAAATGTATATGAAAGGGAGTATTTTTTTTTTTGTTGTTGTTGTTACTACTGCTTACTTCATAACTCTTCCTGGTATGATAACTTTTTTTATTATTTACATATATTTATTGGTTTTGACCAATGTAAAGTTGTACTTATTAAAAATATTAATTAGCCTGTGTGACATTCAGTGGTATGTAGAAAGAACAATAATTCTGTGAGAGATTACAAATTCTCCAGTGATAGAATGGTTTCTCTTGCCTTTTAGATCTGAGAAACCATTTCATGATCAGTAGCCAAACAATTTGCCATGCAGACAATGAGCTTTTTTTTTTTTTTTTTTTTTTAATTAGTTGTGGTAGTTTTGTTCCTGAGCAGACATTGCATCAGTCATAATTCTTGGTATGATAATTACGGTATAGTGCCAAGTTGTACAGGAGAACCATGGATTACTGTTATTTTATAATCTATATTCACCTCTGTTTGTTTTGCTAGTGAAAGGAATTATACAGAAGGAAACTAGAGAGAGAATCTCTTCATATCTTCTAATTTTGTAGCGGGTCTGCTCCTGAAATCAGCCTTAGCCCTTTTAAATCAGGGAATTTGTACGCATTTTATGCCAGCACAGTATTGGGCCAAAATTCTTTGGTATTCCAAAATACTAAGAAGTATGTTAACAGCCATAATTGACAACCATTATGCAGCTACTTGAAAATTTGATTTATTTCTGAAATGCAAAAGGAATCATAAAGGAAGATTGTCCAAATAGCATTCTTACTAAAGCAATTAGTCAGGGAATGAATGTAAGTTTTTAATACGAGAGGGATCTTAATGATTTGACTTACCAGTAGCGTTAAAAACAACGTCCACAGAAAGTGTTAAATAACCTATTTTAAAATTCCAACAAATGTAAGCATGGTATAAGAATTGGAGTTATAGCTGTTTAATGTTTTTCAGGCTTAACGCATAAACTTAAGAAGGCACATGTATTTAAAAAGTAACACTGCTGGTATATTTGCTAGCTTTTTGTACTACTACTGCATGAAAGAAACAACTGAGCCTTGATTCAGCTGCAAAACTAGCAGTGTGGTCACTGCTGAAGCTGGCACATTGCTACAGTTATTTGTGTTTTATTTTTAATTAAAAAAGCAAGCTACCAAATGTGGATTGTTTCAGTTACTTGAGAGTGTAACTTCCTTGCTGTTTCTTCCATACTCTGTGCCTATGGGTTTAGGATCTGTACTTGTTCTCCAGTAAGGAACAGAGTGCTTATTCCTTTAGTGCAACTAATCACTGATGCTCTTAGCCTGATGTTGAAATGACATAGAGAAATTAATGAAACCAGTGCATGCTTGATTTCAGTGCTTCAATTTCATGCTTGATTTTGGTGATGACTTATATCAGGCTTTAATTAGTTATTTTGTTTAATTAGTTATTCCCTAGTTAAAAAAAAAAAACAAGAAAAAGCACATAAATTTCTAAGAGTAATTCAAATTGTTCATTTCTCAATACCTTTAATTTAAAAACAGGTGTTATAGCAATTAATCTAAGAATGCATATCTGTGTGGAAGAAGTTGTGTTTGGAGCTTAGTTGACTCATCAAAACATGAAAGGTAGATCTCAACTGTGTTGTATGGATTGAAGTCCAGAGAGGAGAAAGCTATGTAAAAACTGTTAGGTTTTAGTATAAAGTGGATTTTGCACATACTTGCTTGAACTTGTTGCATGCTTGCCCCATTCAGTGTTTTATCTTGCTGAAAACTTGACAAACATAAAACAGTATTGTTGCAATTTTATTCTTCTGTTACTGAACATGATATTACTAATACAGTGCCACGTTTACCTCATTTTTAGAATGAAAATCTACTCACAGAATCCAAACAAGCTTTTCATGTATTTTAAATCTGTTTTGTAAAAACACTGATACAGTCAAGAAATATTTTTCTTTCATGTCTTAAGATGAGGTATTAGGCAACATGTCTTCAACATGAGGGTGGTCAAACCCTGGAACAGGCTTCTTTGAGAGGTGGCTGATGATCTATGCCTGTTCAAGGGATTTGGACAATGCCCTCAACAACATGATGTATGTTTTGGTTAGCTCTGAAGCAATCAGGAATTGGGATTCTGAAGGTTCCTTCCAACTGAACTTTTCTATTCTTATGCAGGTTGTGGATAAGGAGATCAGTTTTTACTCATGTACTACCTTTTGCATAAAAATGCAATATGAAGAGTTCTTTGGTATCAATTTACATTATGCTGTTTCATGTCCTGAAATTACAAGAACAGGTGTAGATTTTTCCATATCACTGTTTACCAATCTTATAATAAAATGTTTACCATATTTCCAATAATTATACACTTGATTTCTAACTCCTTTTCCTTTCAGATTTTATAATCTGAAACTGATTTCTGGAAATAGTTGAAGACAAAATTGCATCTTAGGAAATGATCCCATTAGATTTTGCTGAGCTATATTGAGAAAAGATTATTGTATTTATTCAAATGCAAACTACCAAAGTCTCTTCTTCATGGCTTTTAATTTTGCATTTTTTTTCCAATTGGGCAGCATTTTGTTACAGAACGAACCATCTGAGTCTAAATAACTCTTTAGGATATATGTTGGAAATTATTTAAGTTGAAAATTATCTTGCCTGTGGTTGAGATGAGAATTAGTGCTGGTTGCTGAGAAAATATCTTCTTTGCTTCTGAGGAGGCTGTCAAAGCTGAACTTCATCTTAGTTTTTCAATGAGTTGATGAGAAGTTTTCTCCTTTTCCCATTTCTTTCTCTATTTTAGTGTCAAGAATTCCCCTTAAGTTTAATGTGAGTAATGGGATGCAAGGTTAGAAAAGTGGCAGGTCATCCTTTTTAGTTTAGCTGTTTCTGGCAGATGAAGAATGCTAGACAAAATTCAGTTTCATTAATAAAGAAACCTCTAATTCCACATTTGAGCTGCATAAAATCTATGTGCATTAGCAGTTAGAACTTTCTGCATGACTAACAGTAAGCCTATAAAAGCTGGAGGCAGGCAATATCACTTGAATTCCGGTATTGTGTGTTTTATATAATGAGAAATTTTAAATGTGTAAGTGCCTTATTGCTTGAAACAAATGAAAAGTGTTCTCCACTTTCCCCCAGTAGAGCAATATCTGTTACGTATTTCTGTTAGGAAATCTGTCTACACACAGATTGTTAAGCTGGACTAAATACTGGCTTGCTCAGAAGGTCAAAGAACATTGCTAGTGAGCAAGTTATTGTTTCAAGAGTGACGTTAACTTGACATGCTTATTGTAATTCTACTGATCTTCATCTCATTTCAGTTTTTTCTAACTCTCTATTCATCTTCAGACTTTACAGAAATGCATCTTATGTGTGTTGTCAGAATGAGTTTGGTCTTCCAGCGTAATCAGCTAGGCATCTTCAACTACTAAAAGAACATACTTCTCTTCAGAAATAAGAATTCAACTGAATTTTTAGGTCAGGCTACAGTTGTAGTATGTACACCTTCAGTCTTCAAGGCTTGTGAAGATGGAAGTACTGAGGAGCATGGGGCACAGGGGTGCACTGTGGGTGTTTTGGGATTCAGAGCAGTTTAACAGTATTTCAGTGATATCCAATTTGAGCTAACGTATCCCGTTAATACAAACTGGTATTCATCTGGGGTAGGAACCTTGATGGTTTTGTCCATCTGAGTGGATGGTGCATCCTAGTGAAGTAACTCTGGGATCTCTGTTTTGGCCTTTACTTCAAGGGGAGATATATGATCTGCAAAAATACCATTCATTTCTCCATCTTTGAAAACCTTTCCAATGGATACTGTGGAGTTTTTCTAGGATTACTGTCCCAGGGAATGGGGCAGCTTTTAGCTTCTGTGAGCTAGATTTTTCTAATGGACTTTTCATTGCTAGCATTGCTCCCTCTTCTTTTGTCCGTATATTTGGAATCAGGTGCCAAGAAAAGCTTTATTAAAAAATTTCAATTATATGAACTCTTAGGGGAAAAAATTGGAGCTACAAAATGGTAATTATCAGAAGGAAATTGAGAGTTGACAACTGGTGGGTGTTAGATGACAAATGTTTAGGAAATCTGTTTATTGTAGATTCATAATAAAAACATTTTCACTGTTTTCAATTTCCTTCACTAAGAATTTGTGAAGGAAAAAAGGAAAAAGATGAAGATGAGAATATTATCTTCTTGGACGTTTTTGCTTGAAGTTCATTAGTTTTTCTGAACTGCTTAAGAGGCCTTTTCTCCTGCTGGAGTTCTTAATTAGTAATATGGCTGTCACTTGGAGTATCACTTCTTCATAACACATCATACATGAGTGCTTAATCAGGATTCAGCTTTCAAATCTGAAGTTTTTGGTGGTAGGGAATTTGATACAGTCATATTGAATTAATTATCATGAAATACTACTAGATTCTATTTCAGTATTACCTCCAACTTTTAGGCATGAACTATGTCATTCTGTAACCCACTGAATATGAGGCACCATGTCAAAATTCTTCATCACTCCCAAGAGCTGCTGTTTATTTCAAAAAATTACCTCTTTGGGTATCATTCTGCTCTCTTAAAACCAGCAGGCACGCAACCAAAATGCTGTTAAGTTCTTCTGATACATGTCTTTTGCTTTTAGCTGATAACTATGCTTGTTGCATAGGATAGCATCAATGGGTCTTCATGATGTAACTTGACAGAGATGTTTGGTAGTCCTGGGCAATATTTTACAAATAATTCCAGTTGTTGTGTTAAATTTATACCAATAATTCCTGTTGCATATTATACCTTTGTGGCTGCTTCAGTTTGTGTCAATGTGAGGATTATGTTTTGCTACCCTTTTCAGAGTGCCTTTTAGTTTAGGAGGTCTAGAAACAGCTCACTGAAATCCTCTGTTGAATTTACCATAGTAATGTATGATTTTAAACTTGTCCTGATGAATGTATAACTGAAATCCTGTTCTTTAAAAAGCTATAGATGACACAGGCTGTATATGCACATGTGCGTGCATGGATACAAGGGAAGTTGTTCTGCCAATGTTCGTCCTGCTGGACAGGACCTTTTGAAAGTAAGTGAATTTTTTAACAGTTTGTTTTCAATATGTTACCTCACTAGGATTCAGTAGTGGGTATGTCTCTGTACTGCTTCACTTTGCTAAATACAATCACACTTGTGGTAGGCAGTTCAATTTAAAAAGCTATGCGTCGATTCTGGTGTCCGTATTGAGTGAAGTTCCTAAGTCTGGACTTACGGTTCTTCATTTCCTTTCAAAGCATTCCTTTCACTTACACTGATATCCCAATCCCTTGTTATTAACAAACTGAAGAAGTGCTCCCCCATGGTGAAACAGAAGAATGTAAAGTAGCATTTGAATGCACTCCAACCTAAAACTAAGGTTTGGAAGCCGTGGGGGGATTGTGCATTTAATGAATTGTGAGAAGATGTATTGTAGAGTTCATTCACTTGCACACAAGGGGTTTTACAATGTCATCTAGTAATGTCTACCTAATAAAGTTTTGAAAAAGAGAAAAGCTGTCTGTTTCACTTTTTTTTTCTTCGAACATTTCTTTTCATAAATGTTAGTCGGTCAGCTGACAAATAAATGTGTAAACTTATAATTGTTAGTAATAGCTTCTTAAAAATCACATAGAATTACAAACTTCAGAGTATTTGTGTTCATAAACACAAAGATTAATGTGATACTAATACAGTGTTTTAAAACTTAGTAAGAATTATTTCTTGGATATTTTTAAATGCAAAATATGGCCAGCCATGTGGTTCTATCTCTGAGCTACTGTTTCCATTTTTTAAAGTATCTTAATATGCAACACAATTTTACTTTATTAATAAAGATGCTGAAATGCTAGGAGGAAAAGAAGAAAAAGAAACACTGTGTGCCAATTATCCCATTCCCCTGTAGAATGCTAAAGCTCCATATTCCAGTGAGGTTTTTAGAGAAGGCAGACTTTATTGTAGCTGGCTGTAAACTTGAAACTTGTGAGCTGTTAATTGAGCCAGGTGCCTTTCTCAGAAAAAGGAACTGATTTTAGTTTCCATGCTAATTAACTAACTATGTGGATGTGAAGTTTTGTCTGACTTGCTGGGGATTTTGTAATGCTGAGTTTAAAATAGGTTTGGTGTGTTTATGTACAAGCAGCCAAGACAGAAGACAAGGTGGTGCAATCATCTACGTTTCATTTTTGTAGAAAATAAAGCAGGAAAATAAAGTTCACTGCCATGAAATAGACAGATGGAACTCCATGCTAGATGTCTCTGGCCAATGGCAAGTCTTTTTGCCTTCTCTCCATTTCCGGGGGGGCCGCGCCCCCCCCCTCCAAAAAAGTCAAGACTTGCAACCAAATATCAAGGCCATCATACCAGGGTTTCCTTATCTGTAGAAAGTTTAGCATGCAATCTGCAGCAATTAAAGGATGCTCAGGAGTCCAAAGAAATATACTTACAGCTGAAACTGCAGTTAAAAGCTAGTTTCTCCTTTGCAGAAATAGATGCATTTTCCTTAGAAAATGGATGGATTTATGTCAGCTTGCAAGAAATGAAATTTGAATTTTAATTATTAAATTAACATTCCAAAAAACTTTGAATCAATCTATTTTAATTTGTTGTGTGTTTGCTTAGGAGTTTGGCTCAGCGGCACAGCCAAGCACTGGTGTAGTGAAATGTGGGATACATGAAATACTGTTTAGTGAGAATAGAACTATAAACAAAAATGAGCAGTCCTGTGGGTAATGTTGTCATGCTTCGGAAAAGCGAGCGCCTTCTCCAGCCTATCAAGTTTACTTGTCAGGAGCAGCAAGCATGCATGTAAATAATCATTTTTACGTAGCCTGTTTGGATTTGCAGAACTACTTGTTGGAGTTCTTTAGGTGAAATGGAGTAGATGTAGGCTAAGGAAGAGAATCTAACATGGAGAATGTAGCTGTTATGGTCAGAAGATGAGCAGAGTAGGTGTAAGTAGCTCTTGCAGTGAAGGGAGCATGCCAGTTAAATCTTGCACAGACAGTTTGGAGAGCTTTGCACTTGAGCTTATTTCTAAGCAATCTGGAGAAAGAGGTAAATAAAATGCTGACGGCTGAGAGAGTAAACATGAAAGCAACAATGATCAAATGAATGCTTTTTGATGATGAACAGCAAAGTAGAAGGCGGCTCTTCACCAATGAAATGACACAGCTGGAACAGTTGGGTTTGGTTCTAATAGGTCTCTATTTGAGTACAGCAAAAATGACAGTATTTCTTTATCAGATGAACTAGGGAGCATCAAATGAGGCTAACAGGAGCTGTAACAGAAGAGGTAATATGCAAACAGTAAAAGATTGGTGGAATCTCCTGCTAAAGGATATTGTAAATCCTGATGTGGCAAGGCAGAACAAGTTACAAGAGATGTTTGTGGTGGGCCACTAAACAAAAGAATACCCATTCTTGGGTCATGGAACTTTGGTTGCATTATCTCACTTCCTTTCCCAGACATCTGGTTTCTCTTCCTGTCAGAGGTAGGATATTTAATTCCTTAGAACCTTGGTCTGGCCTTTTATCATCTTTCTGTCATTGAAGGTCACTAGACAGGGCAAATGTCAAAGTAGATTCCAGTACTGATATGCTGGGGATGGGCTCCCTCATCCTGCTTCCTGAGGAAAACGCTATCCTGCTTTTCAGGCAGAGGTGCTTCTAGATAAAACACGGATTGACAAAGCTCTGAAGTGGTGGAAACCTGTCCACTTTGTAGCATGCTATTTTCTCACCAGCACCTCATTTTGTTTCCTCATACAAGCAAAGTTCTTGCCTCAGCCTAATTTTACCTCGCTTGCCCCCTTATCATTTCTTTGCATCCACTCATAGTCACTTCAGCCTCTCCCCAGCTGTTCTTTCCTCTTCCTTGACCATTTACCTGTTGTAATACTAAATGATCTGAAGATGAGCAATGTTTTCTTTATCCAGTAAGGTGATGTAACACCTCCAACTCTGTGTTCTGTATGGTCCAGGCTCCTCCTCCTCCTCTCCGGAAGCCTTTGTCTCTTAATGAGATGGTTACCATTTTAAGTGCCTACTGCACGCTTATGTCTGTCTTCTGTCTCTTCTGTGTTTGGCTGGGTAGATTTGGGCACAGTGAGAACAGCAAGGTCCTGGCCCTGGGTTTTACCTGCACCTGCAGCTCAGCTGGCATACTGAGAAACTGTCTTGAAGGCTCTTCTCCTGAGTTTCTGTATAACCAAGGTCATCACTCAGTTCACCCTTTCCCTGCCACCCCTGGCTTGGAAGCCTGGATACAGATTTTCATTTTGCTTGTATCTTGTCAAACAGCAGTAACAGAAGCCTCAAGTATTCAGTGCCTAGCACCAAAATAACCTCACAGAGCAGAAAATACTTCAGGCTGTGACCTGCAGGAAAACCAGTGCACGTGTAGCAATAGCACACTGTGAGGTGGCTGCCATGCCACAGCGAGAAGCCTCTCATTGCTCAGAGCTTCCCTCAAGGCTTCTGGGTTTTAACATTTTATGTTCTCAAACAACACATTCTATAATTTTCAGTTTTGCCATATGCTTATTATTTACTAAAATATGTTTAAAATCATATTTCATTGTAACTTCATGGCTTTTATGAAGTGACAGACAAGTCAAAGCTCATAATAAACTGGCTATTGGCAAACCTCTGCCAAATCAAACATTAATTGTGCAGTACAGCTTTCTAACAAAGCCTTCAATGTTTTGGACCTTCAATGAGTGCTGTTGCCTTCTTCTCAGACTGCTTTACAGCAAGAACTTTATGTCACCACTCAAATTACTGTGCTATTTAAAAAAAAAAACACAGATTACTTTAATGGCAGACAACACATGGCCTCCATTTAACTATCGTTTATTAAACTGTCCTCGTTTTATGTTTTCTTTGTATTATCTTTCTTATAGCAGTAAGAGGAGATGAGACAGAGAAGACTGGCTTTCCTTCACCCGTAAGTAAGCATTCAGGCATGAAACGTGATGTTCATAAGATCACATCTTCCCCAGGGGCCCCTCGTCAGCCCATGGCATGGCTTTGCCTGAGCAGAGGATAAGTGAGGAGCAGCTGCCTCTGCCAAATCCGTTAATCCAGCTGACAGCCTGACAGATGAGGAATGCCCCAAAAAGGCAGCTTGAATGCGAGCTTAAATGTGAGCAGGAACTGCTGTGGTGGTGGCTGCCTGTCCTTAGCTGCCGTACTTCCTATCTACCTGAGGAGTAAGTCTGGCACATCCCAGAACACTGGTCTCTGCATACCTGCATGGGCTGGCTGCTACCCATTGTAGATCTGGCCAGGTAGCCAGGAACACCACACCTTCTTTCACATTCGTATTTCCTCAGTACATGGATTTTGTAAGAGTATATTTACGTTATACGGTTGGTGGCTCGTATGCATAATCAAGGTAGTAAAAGATTGTGAAATCCATGTAGCAAATTAGAAGTTACTTAACAAACTTTAATCATCACTGTGCATACTATAAGAGCTACAGATCTTCACCCATGGATCATTTCTGAAACTGAACAAGTGATAAAAGACTGAAGACTCTGTCTGGATTGTATCTGTTGTCGTAAACTTAAACACTAGAAGTAATATTACCAATATGTGTTTTTTCAACTTTCTGAAACTACCATTGAAACAGCTTCCTCTCTGAAATTTTCTGATGTGGGAAAAAAAGACCTCAAGATGTTCAGTTAAGGCATTGCTCTAATCAATAGAATCAGCCATGGTGAATTGCTGGGATGTAAGAAACAGGGCGCAAAGCCATCAACCAACATAGCTAATGCAAAGCAGTTGTGCTGTGGTAGCTATGCCAGTTAAGTGCTCCTTGTGGGCATTCTTTTCTGGAGTAAAGTTACTTTATTTTGGAAAAATTTGCTGATTTCTGAATGCTGATACAGAAGTAAATGCATTCCCACATATTCCATTCTAGCCAATAAAATTACTGGGTGAAGACAGCCTTGCCTCTTGTTTCCCCCTAGCAGACAAATATCCTCAAAATATTGGTTCATCAGGAGCCGCGCTGTCCATCTAAGCCTGTCTCCTTACTTAAATAGGGGTAAGCATCAGTAACAGATCACTTTCCAAAGGCCCAATATAGTTAAATATAACTATACATGGAAAAAACTTTCTTATTCAGTTTGGTTATATTGGCAAAAACGTGAAGCCGTAGGAGACAAAGCACTTCATTTTGCTGAACCTGTCACGTTCATGCCTGCTTATTTTATCAACAGCCCACCTTGCCAGAAAAGGGAAAGGATCAAGTGGGTTAAGAGATGTGACGTTAGATTTATTGTGTGTTACTGGTTTACATCATGTTTAAGTAATATTGTGTGACATGCTCTTCTGTTACCAGGCACTTAATGAATTTGCGCAGGAGTTAACGAAAGTTAAAAATGAACTAGTAGAAGAACAGCACATCAAACATATTTGCTATTATAAATCATATTAAGGAATTTTTATGAGACATTTTGTATGTAATAAAAAGAAAGAAATGCAGCCATTTCACTGAATAAGGATATTAAACTTCTTGCCCAAGAACAAAATACTAAATTGAAGTAGACATAATCACCGGAGTACTGCTCATAAATGCATTGAAATTGGATGATGTCACTGTGTGACCTCGGTGGGTCTGATGGATGTGTGGTATCTTTGAAAAGATGCCACGTACTTGGAAGTACATTGGTTTACCTTTTTCAAGAATGCAGCCCAGACTCATATTTTAAAGGGGCAGGAATTGTTTGAAAAGTGTTGCATAAAGGCATATATCTTTACAATGTTTTGCAGAGAAGGGGACTATAATTATGTTTTCAAAATAGATTTTAGCCAGATGCATACCCTGCATTTTTTTGTGCATGAGTTCAAAGGCATTTGAAGTTCTAATTATCTACACTTTTTTATGTGCAACTGAAGAGGAAAAATACAGTCACCTACATTTCTGTTGACCCTGCAGAGAATACCACTGGTGGCAATATACCCCTGTCACTCAAGGTCCTTGGTATGTTGCTGTCTCAGCATATAGGCTCCAGTTCTCTGCAGATTTGACGTAGCCTATCAAACATAACATTTTGCTTTGTCTCTGGCCTCTGGACATGTTACTAAGCCAGAGAACCACAGCATGAGTACTGCATCCTGAGAAAACTCAGTTTGATGTGGTGAATGGTGTTTTCCCTCAGAAGCTGCTGTATGCGCAGGTCATGATGAGCTACAATTAGATGTATGTAGGTGTTTAAATTTTAATGGGACCCACTGCTAGTTATCCTAAAGAGACAGAAGAGTTCTTAGTTGGGAGATATGCAGCACTGGCTGGGAATAAAGCATAGGAAGTGAGACTAGCTGAAAATGGCCCAGTGTTCCTCAAATATGATAATGAAAATTAGTCATAACTCACTTTCTCTAGGAACATTGATTTTTGGATGCACTAAGATTGCCTAATATGATGTTTTCAGAAAACTGATACAAGTCACAAATATCATTTATTTATGCATCAACCCCTATCAGTACAAGCAATTAAAACTACTTTAATTGAAATGTTACTGCAGTTAGCACAGGAATGGGGACCAATGTCATGCATTCAAAATTCAAAGTTTTAGCATACTGAAACATACTGCTTTCAGCAAGAAGTTAGTAATAATTTTATGCTGCCTGTGTGGAATACTATCAGACACTAAGTATGGAAGTTTGTATCTGAATGCATTTATTTGGATGGATTTTTATTTTATTTGTTAAAATTTATCAGTTTGACCTGAAAGATAAAAAATCAGATGATGGACTGTTTCCACAGCAATGTTTAGGTGACGAGATTAAATGAAATTTTTATCATAAAATACCATAAATATTTTCTTCCAAGCATTACAAAATCAAGCTTCACTTGGAACTAAGGCAAAAGGAAAGTGGTATAAATACTGTGTGGAAAGAGAATGCCCTAATAACCTTATTGACAATAATTATTTCTTTTGCAATAGAAGAAATGCATTTTTTGTGATTTCCATTTCTCTTTCCTTCAGTCTATGCAATTCGAAAAAACTCTAGGGGCAGAGCATTTAGATTTTCATAAAATGATCTCTTCACTGACCATAAATACCTTCTTCCTGGCTGCTGTGGGCAACGTTTGCTTCCAATCCTTGCTCAGGTCATTTTTCTCATAGATTTTCTACTTCTTTCTGCATCTCTCAATAGGAAGTTCTCCAGTATTTTAGACTAAATTGTGGACACTGGGAGAGAATGAGAAAAA
The DNA here is from genome assembly GCF_019232065.1 of Centrocercus urophasianus. NCBI lineage: Eukaryota > Metazoa > Chordata > Aves > Galliformes > Phasianidae > Centrocercus > Centrocercus urophasianus. The sequence goes on from NW_024884142.1 coordinate 44,352,970, forward strand.
TAAAGAGGGAACAGTCATACTAAGTCCAATTTTTGACCCTCCAGAGGTTATAGTTTTCTGCCAAGCAATAGCTTACCTGCCTACAGCAGCATACCTGAATTGCCACCTTCTGTACTTGACAGCTTGTAGAAACACTCGTGCTGGATCAAGCAGTCTGATAACACATGACTAGGGTAGTATAAGAACTTGTTAAACACTCTCCCAAAAAGTCTTCTGAAGAGAAGTGGTATTTTTCAATCTAATTGTTTCAACAGTCATTTCCTATGTGAGTTTTCCCAGTCATTTTTGAATAGACGCAAATTTTCATTAATCACGATGTCTTGTGGCAAGCACACCTCATACACATTATTTGAATCAGTAGTTTGTATATATATATATATATTTCTTATATGCAGATTATCTTTTCCTCTGGATTTTATCTATGTGCTTTATTACATGTTGCAGTATTCATTATAATATTTAAACGTGTTACTAAGTATTTATTATATGTGTACGTATGTAATTTGAACCCTGTCAATCATTGAACTATTTGTTTAGTCCTGTCCGTGTGATTACATGAGGTTCATTAGTACTGACGTTCATCCTTACATGTAAGCAGCAGCACTTGCAGCAAGGCTGCATCGTACGATACGTACAATCACAGTGAAGCATGTGTGCCAAAAGATCCCTCCCACCACAGGAGACATAAGACTGGAGTAGCTCTATTTATTAATTGAGAACAGAGGATTTTCTGGTGTCAGTGCCCATTGGAAGTGCTGGCCTGAGCCAAGGATCCCACCTGAGCTGAGCAGGGTGCGAGCTGAAAAATAAAAGTGGATAGGAGAGCAGTGATGGCAGAGGTCTTGTGCAAAACAGACAGAAATGTCCTTTCAAGCAAAATGTAAAGCAGTAAAGCCTCAGAACAAAATTTTTCATTACTAAATGCTGTGTTCAGTGCAGCAGATTAGAAACTGGGGCTAACTGAAAAGTTGGAAGCAAGATCAGTTTTCCAGGAAAAACCTACCTTGAAAAATGCTTGGAATGCATGCTAGAGTTTGGGAGGCAGTGGTATGATTTTGCACTTTGATTCTAATTGTGCTCTGGCAGGCTTCAATCTTTGAGCTCCTGGGTTGGGGAGGTGGTTGGGAACAAACACATTTCAATATGATTTGCTTAGACTTCTGTGAAACACCTTGGCAGACAAGGTACAGTATGCACAATGGCAATGAGATAGTTATGCCTATGTATGTTTTGCAAACACTTCTGAAGTTGTGCAAGTTACTGTCATTTATTAGTATGGTTTCTGATACCACTGTCCCACACTGAATTGAAGTAAAGCAAAGTAAAGATGATGGCAGACCTGTGTCTGAGACATTTGTCCGTTAGCAGAGATGTTAGAAAGTGCAGTTACATAGCTTTCCCAAATTGCAGCAAGTCATAAGGTGTATTTCATAGGTCTGGTAGAAAATCTCCTCTCATGCACAGAATGGTGCACACTCATCAGTGTGGCTCAGTGACAGGCTGCAGACACTTTCACTTCTCCAGATATGGCATTGCCATGAATCCTGTATGTCATCCTGCCTGAGTCCAGGCTGAAAGGTCACAAAATATGCATACTGGAAGGTATCTACAGACATCCTTCTGCTTATGACCCAGTAACTGGGCTGAGAAGACGACCTGCATAGGGTGCTTACTGCAACCCTCATACCTGCTCTTAGGGAATCTGCCTTCTTCTACTGGTGAGTCAAGATGCTCAGGTAAGTTCATTTTTATTTAGCCTTAAATATAAGTGAGAGTATTGCAAAGGGTGAGGACATTATGCTGATTTTGGAAAGGAGATAAGTATGGGCTAGACATGCTGGCAAGGATGTGTATGTGCAAAAGGAGCCCATCAGAGAGCTGTGCATACCAGGCTGTCATTATCTACTGAATGTAAATACCAGGTGGGTGGGGATTTGAGAGGGGGAGGCAAGATGAATCATTGGCACACATGCCCGCTTACAACAGTTCTCAGTGCCAAAGCTATAGTAGCTGAGTGGTAACGCCAAATCTTCAGATATCCATGATATCAAATGATAGATGTACGTTTCCCATTAAAATGAAATATGATTCAAGCTTCAACTTGAACTGTGTTTCAAAAGGTGAGTCGTTTTTGAAGCGTTAATAGCTTTGGTTAAATGTGTAAAACATTTAGCACCATCAAGTGGTTAAATGATGTACTGCTTGTTCGTTACAGTCTCAAGAGTAGCAACCAGATAACTGCTTGGTTGCATATTACGGAGGTTCCTAAAGAATCCTTGAATACACTTCAGTGAGGTTATTCAAAATGTTCCTGAGCTTTTCTCTAGAAAACCACCCGATTTAAATGCCTGTGCTTCCAGCAAATCTAACTTGGATCAATCATTGTTTCAGCTGGAATATATTCATTATCAGCATTCAGTATCAGTATTTTTCAGTTTAAAGTACAGAAGTGGAGTTTATCTGCACATGAAATATCAGCATAGAAATATTTGTTTTAAGATAAAAGTTCATATAGAATTTTTTGGTGTCCTGCTCTTTGTGTTGCCTTAGATTTGAAGGTCTACATCATGGGAAAAGAGCTAATAACCTGCACTGTCACTGGTCTCTCTTGACTATTCCCCGTTGGCCATAGAATATTCTTGGATGGAGATAGCTACTGGTATTCCACCTCTAACAACCAACTGAACTGTGTTCAGTTTTAAACCCTCACATTGAGGCCCAGCAGTGTGTCCAGAGAAGTGCAGTGAAGCTGGTGAGGGGTCTGGGGCACAAGTCTCATGGGGAGCAGCTGAGGGAACTGGGATTGTTCAGCCTGGAGAAGAGGAGGCTCAGGGGAGACCTCATCACTCTCTACGACTATCTGAAAGGAGGTTGTGTGTTTGTGGGGTGACGTTGTTCTCTCAGGTAGCAGCAAAAGGACTAAAGTGAATTGCCTCAAGTAGAACCAGGGGAGATTCAGGTTGGGTATTAGGAAAAATTTTCTCTCTGAAAGAGTGGTGATACATTGGAACAGGCTGCTCAGGGAGGTGGTGGAGTCACTGTCACTGCAGGCGTTCAAGAAGCATGTAGATGTGGCACTGAGGGATATTGTTAGTGGGCATGATGGGGATGGATTGACTGTAGGACTACTGAATCTTAGACATCTTTTCCAAACTTTACAATTCTATAATTTTATGGTAAAAAATATCTGCAGAAAAGACAACTGTAGCCAAAAAAAATGAATAGAAATGGAATACAGAATTTGTAACAGCACAATTAATTTGATTCCAGAGAAATAAAAACAGCAAAGTCCTTTGCTAGGCCAAACTCTGCAATCTGCTGAGATTTAAAATTAGGCAGTAATCATGCATCATTTCAATTAATACCAGCCTGGATGTGAATAACACTTAATTTATGCATAACTTGATTAAAGAAATAATTGATCTACCTGTGGGGTAAAATGATCTATAATTATCCAGGTTTCTTGTTTCATAAATGTTTGTAATTTTGTCAGTGTGTGCTTACCAAATAAGAATAAAGGAAGAACTTCTTGTGTTACAGAAAAAAATCTCATTAAAATAGCACTTCTGTTTCTGAAAAAGTCCCCTTAATGAGAAGTAGGCTTAAGATAAGAGCATACAACTGAATAGGAAGAATAGACAGACAGGCAGGCAGATCTCTGGAGATCTGCCAGTCAGGAACTAAAACTGCAGCAAACCAACCTGAGAAACAGTGAACAGAAAATCCTTCTGTTTCATCAAATGTACTTTTCCTGATATCACTGAATAACTCAAAGCATTGATTTGGATTGACTTCCCATGCTTTTCTGAGCAGAAATATCTAGTGCAGAAAACATTCCTCCATTTTGCAGTAGGTAAATAAGGATGGAACTCAGCTTATCAGAAAAGAAAATTATTCTTGTTACCATTAAAATTGCTTTCTTAAAATCTACTCTGTAGACACATAAGCATAGTATTTACTGACAGATGCAGTCTTTGTTCTCCACTTTTTGTTTGAAATTGGTGTTAAATAAGCCCGGAGTTCTGCTTGGGAGAAGTGAAGAGCATGCACAGCCTTCAGTAAACTTGGATAGTTAGGAAGTTCAACACCTTGCTACATCATTAGCTCGTAATGTTTCTCTCATAGGTCTTCTGAACATGCCAAAAGGGGGATGAAACTTTGAAGGACCTCAAGGGAGATCTTGACCAAATTTTAGGAAATCACATGCAAAAAAAAAAAAAAAAAAAAAAAAAAAAAAGTCATTAGATTGCTAAAGCTTGCTCAGCATCAGAAACGGAGAATGAGTCCACAGAGAGAAAGGTTGGTGATTGTAGAGGTATGCAGAAGCAGGCAAAAAATTCTCTTTCAGCTTGCCAGTGT